>NC_058052.1:13379898-13699232 GCF_020085105.1 Siniperca chuatsi
TACTTTTTTTGTTCTTAGCACTTTAACTTTCTCTTGAAAAATTTTAGTGATATTCATTTCTATCAATAGAATATTACAAAGATTGTATATTTTCTTAAATAAATTACCCAGATCTCTCCACCATGTTCTATGTCCTGACATCTATATGAGAATTAAGAGTTTAATCCCATTCAATCTTAGAGGCAACTTCCCCTGTGAAATTGTAGTTAGATGGTAGCTGCCAAATTCTACAACCAGAAGAGTCCAATCCCAATGAACTTGTTCCACGAGTGCATAAAC
Organism: Siniperca chuatsi; assembly: GCF_020085105.1. Classification (NCBI taxonomy): domain Eukaryota; kingdom Metazoa; phylum Chordata; class Actinopteri; order Centrarchiformes; family Sinipercidae; genus Siniperca; species Siniperca chuatsi. The sequence goes on from NC_058052.1 coordinate 13,380,178, forward strand.
ACTCAGTTTACAAGCTATTTTAGTATATAGGACAGTTTTCTCCATTACCTGATTGACCTCTAATCAGATTTACAAGAATCTCAAATTATGCAGTGGACAAGTGCCTAATAGTAGAACAAAATAGCAAAAAAGCTATCGAAATACATAGATCCCAGTTACAAAGGCAGCAGCACAAAACACATCTGAATGCCAACTTGCAGTGTGAATCCACTTTGAAAGGAATCTGTCAGTCACCCACTAATGATTTTGAAGACAACATAAGGACACTAATGTAAAGATCAGGACCTACGTACATGACAGCACTTCAGGAAAGACAAACTTTTCTACATACAAAGGGTGGCCCTACTCCTTACGGTGCATACAATACACTGGATTTCAAGTCTGCAATGAAACCAGAGATGGCAATTGGAGATGCAGTTACTGCACTGTGGTCACAAGTTCAGCTACGGCATTTTGCAGTGTCATCGATGCCATCTATAGCACGTGTGTCGACACACCGAAGGGTTGAGTCTTCATAACAGAGGACTGTGCATAAATCTACAGCCACAACCCGAACGTCCACAAAATGGGATCTGCCAACCACAGTATGGTCTGTGTGGTTCCCTGTGATGGGAATGCCTTACATTGATTTTATCATATAATTATAAATGGATAGATTTATAAAATGATTAAAAACAGAAAAAGTAAAATAGCAACTAACATTTATTTAATATATTCAGATCACAAATACCTGCTACAAAACATGTCATTATAATGTCTGATAAACATTGTGTCCAAACGAAAAAAAAAACAAATCTTTTCATGTCCTTAAAACTCCAGAAGACTTCTTTTAAGAGCTTCTTCCAACTCTGTAAAAGAAAAGAAAAGCAGAATATAAGGATCCAAGTTACAGCATGACCAAATAAAACACTTTAGTAACATTATCAATAACACTAACATCTTGAGTTGTTACATTTCTATCCTGATACAGCTCCCACAGTCATGTATATGTTGTCACTGCAAACACACAACTCATTGGGCCTCATGCATGAATGTTTTCTTATTTTTCAGCAGACTTAAGTGCCGTCTGCAAACCACAAGCCAACAAGCCACTGATATTTGACAGGTAACGGTAAACGCAGACAAAAGAAATGAAAGAAAAAGAAAATACCACCTAAGGGCAGCTATAAAAAAACAAAACACTTTTCTTCTGCAGAGAAAGAAACTTTACTTAATGAAGTTTAGTTAAGAAAGAAAATCTTATTTTCAAGTGGGAGCAGAAAAGTGCAAAGCATGGCACCAGTGCAATTAATACTGTATGTGCAGAAGAGCGAACTCTCAGAAAATGGATGCCAAAAAACGACTGTCTGCTGCCAGGCGTACTATTACAGCCACAGGAGGGGCCCAGAAAACTGTCAAAACAACAGACATGGATGAGTACAATGGAGAGGTTTCTCTATCGGGGGTGCAGTCTGATTTTCCAGTGGACAGCGGCCTACCACAGCCAGGTTGTGTGCCCTCCCCCCTGCAGCCAGCGGGCCACCGCATTCAAGATGTGATTCTGTGAATCACATTTTTTGAATGGAATTATTTTCTACTGAGGAAGGGGAACGGATTTGGAGATGGTGCCTTGATGCGCGCACAAGTACAGTTGATTCCTCAAATTGTATTGGCTAGGCTAGTCCAGCAATGGCATTAAAATCCCCTTTTATCTGGGTCTGCTGAGCAGCACACTGTGGTGTTAAGTGGGAAGCAAATACTGATGAATACCACAAAAGTTCTTAAATTGTTTGCACGCACATTTTAAGATCAAATCTGTGCTTACGTACGATTCATGCATGAGGCCCATTGTTTTTAGTTTCTGCCTGACAACTGTAACTTGGCCTATCACCTGGAGGGCAAGCTTGACAAGCACTCAATATGTATTGGATCTTAGTTGAATTTAATTGTATCTGTATCAAATATTTTGCTTTTATGGAAAACTGAACAGTTGTTATGAAGGACTGTTTATCAGAATAAACATTCCTGTAAATTTGCATCACTGTGTAATATTTCACTGTCAGTAAAAAGTATACAAAAGGGACATACAGTAGACTCAGCAAAACAGAGAAGAATGTAGCAGAGGATTTAAAGCTACTGGAATAAATTTGTGATCTCCACAATTCAGTCGCAGCCTAAGGCTGCAATGAGTTATAAACTTTTCTCAGGGGAAACAAGGATTACATGCTCAGCCACATAAACACAAACCTGCTGACTCCCTTGCTTCTTCTGCACTGAAAGACGGTGAATGGTTCATCTCCTCCTCTGATTCATCTGTAAGACAACACATTAAATAATCCCAATAAAACAATAAGACGTTATATACATGTATATACTGCATATGTAAGACATTTCATAACTTTCAACTTGCAGATCTAATACAGTATGCATAGTCTTAAATTTTATCAATTGTTGAGCCAGATTCCTCTTTGATGAAATGACATGGTAGCTTTGGAAAAAACAAAGTTGATCAAAACACAAGCACTAAAATGGGATGTAATATAGCTCCAGTATATATGTACACTCTGCATTTGCTTGCCTATCTATTTTTCTATGTGGCGTGAGTTACACAGTGGTTGTGTATTGTTTATTGCCTACTTTCATGTGCTTCACTCTCTTTGTTGACCTGATCCATGTTGAAAAACTTCACCAGTGTCTCATCTTCAATCTCTGAAATGACAATATAAAAACAGAATTAAAAGCTGCACGCAAACGTAGATAATGAATGTCAACAAGTTGAACTGATTTACCATTGGTGTCTGGTTTGATCTCCACAGCATTGACTATTTTTACAGTGGTGGGTTCTGCTTTCATGTCTCTTCTGCAGGTCCTGGAGCTCACGCAAGGTTCCAGTGTACAGTGTCGGGAATGATAGTGTTTATGGAAACTCGGTACATCCATAAACCTTTCCTGGCAAGCTTTGCATTCTACGTCAAAGGTCTTGTCCAGGTTCAAAGCTGCGTGTTTTGTGTGGACGTGAGTCTTCATCTGTGCATAGGAAGGCACAGATATGCCACAAGGAGCGCACACATACTGACATTTTCCTTCAGTGGCCAGATCCCTCATGCATTGTGTATATGTAGCTTTCATGTCCTCTTTGCTCTTTTCTGAGCCCATGCATGGGCATGTAGGCTGACTGGAGCTTTCAGCAACAGTAGGCTGAACAACTTCAACATCATCCATACAGTAGTAGTCCTTACTGTGGAGACTCTTGTAGTGCTCCAAGAACTCGCCCTCAGATTCAAACTGCATGCTGTCGCAGAGACCGCAGAAGTGGGAGCTCTTTATCTGCCCGTCGTGCTCATTCATACAATGTCTACGTACAGTGGACTCTTTAAAGAACTTCTGAGGGCAGTGTCCACAGATGAATCTCTGATAGCTGTGACTGCTCACGTCATTGCAGTGTTGGTGGACGTCCGCTTCCGAGTCAAAGATGTCCTCGCACATCCTGCACATCCACGCCTGCTCTGCTTTTGAAGAAGATGTCTCTACTGTGTCATGCCGGACTGCGGTTTTTGTGGAGGATGAATGTAGGGTGACCTCTTTGCTGGTGGACGGCTTGTCATCAATGATCGTGGCGAGCTCCTCCGCAACTTCTTGTTCAGTGAAGTAGGTGTGTCCGCTGTGAGCTTCTGACACATGTGACAGGATGTCTTCATACCGAGGCATTTCCACGTTGCATTTGCGGCAGTAGAAGAGGAAGTTGGAGAGATGAGCTCCCCCGTGAAAGCGACTCATATGCAGGCGGGTAATTGAGGACTCTCCCATGAGTTTGCCACACACGCCGCACTGATGGAAAATTTGGTTCACAGCCAAGAGATGATTATTGGCTGCAGCCTCCTCTGAGAACTGCAGACCACACTCGCAGCACCATGCTGTTGCTGAGTTTCTGCTAGTGCTGGCATTCACGCTCGCGCTTAGTCTCTGCCGTTTGGCTGGAAATTCTTCACAATCGCTCCTCTTCTTGTTTCTTTTTTGAAAAGGCGTTTCAAGGCCGGTGGACTGTCTTCTCCCCTGTGCCTCTCTAGCCCTCTGTGTGTGTTGAATTTCACTAAACCTGCAGTACTGAAGGACTGCTTTCTCCATCGTTTGGTTGACCTCCACATCATGCTGGGTCGATTCTTTGTGTCTCTCAATTTCAGCTTGGCTGAGGAAGATTTTGCAGCAGAGGGAGCACTGCCCTCGCACTTGCAGCTGTTTCATTACCTGCACTATTGTTTTATCAGCCTTGGCCACTGCACAGCCCTGTCTGCAGTACACACTAAAAAAAATAAATAAATAAATAAAAAAGAACAATAAGAACAAAGGAAAGGAGAAATGACACGTTGTACTCAATAAATCACAATAAAACTTACTTAAAGTGAGCTTGAGCTGCCTGATGTGAGATCAGTACTTTGTGGCATAAAGAGCATCGGACATTAAACGTTACATCCTTGCACAGAGCGATGAGACGATTCTTCACGTATTGTGGGACAGGAACTGGCAGTGCTCTTCCTCTGGTGTCTTTAACAAGAAGAGAAAAGTAAATGGTACATGTAGTCTTCCTCATATAATACCTCCTGAGCACTTTCTTTAAGAAATGTAAAATAAGCCAAAAAAAGACAACCAAGTCATTTAGAAGATTTCGCTCATCTAGCGTGCACTGGAAATTTGCATATACAAATCCTTTAGGGACACAATCGCATGTATACAAAACTTTATTGTATATTATTCTAAACTTTATTCTATATTATTCTAAACTATATTCTTTATTCTTTATTCACACATTTATCACTACAATTGCACAGATGAAATAGAAAGTTGTTCAATTTTACTGCTTAATAACTATATTTTCACTTCCCCATGCCCATTTATTTTGGGGATTTGGATATGTGAGGTTTCAATAAAGATGTGTAGATAATAAAAATACAACTTACCATTCATGGCAAGTGACTCTGTGAAGTGGTTTTTGGCTGACATGTGCTGAAGACACTCATCTCGGAGGTTGAAGAGGACGTAGCAGGCAGGACAGGCAAAACACACAATCCGCTGATAGGTCTGAGTGATGCTGTGACCATCAGCAGTAGATGAGGACAACTAGTAATCAAAACAACATAATTAAAAAAATGTTTCTTTTCAAAAGAATTATTATGCTACTGTAGATCAATAGTTATTAACCACTACTTTTAAAAACTAATAGAATAAGTCAATGACACAGTCAGAAAAGTGCATAAACCTTAGACTCAAGATGCTTCCTCCATGCTTCTTTAGTTTGAAAATGTTGACCACAGGCAGCACAGGCAAAAAGCTCAGATGGACTTCCTTTGAGATTGATGGTTGGGTCACAAGGCGAGTGATCAAACCTACACACAAGATATTTTATTACTAAATATGCCATATTTGTACTCAGGAAAATGGTTCAAAAGGTATTACAGCTACACTGAAATGAACAGAAAAGGATTACCTTTTTAAGTGCCCATCGAGGAGGGACGCATTGTCATAAACTCGGCCACAGTTAATCACTGGACAAGTGTGTCTAGTTGAACTATTTCTGGGGAAAGAAGCAGGTCGGTGTCTTCTTCCAAAACCAGCACTGATCACTCCAGGTTGAGGACCTAAATAAAACACAAAGGTACAGTATAATAAGATGCACAGTCAGTCAACTGACACATCTTCTCCAACACGTAGTAGCATTGTAAAAGAGCACTGTCTCATTTGCATGCCTATATCTCTTAAAACAAAATTACATTTTAATCAGTGGATTATTGCAGCAGCACAAAATAGTGCACTGGTAAAAATATAAAAACAGCACATGACAGAAAAATGCCTTTAAAGCTGTTCTATTGGCTTGAATCAACTCAATGTCACTGTGACAATGTCAATGATTGTGTAACAGATTTCTCATCCAGCTTAAAAATGTACCTGGCATCTTTAACCACATGTCTACACAGCGCTTTGCTTCCTGATTTATTCCATTTGTAGAACTAAAAGCCAGCTCCTGCTGTCCACGAGCTTTTTGTAAGATTTGTTTCTCCTGAGAAAGACACAAAAATCGATTAACAACAACAGAACATATTCTGCCATATTTTTTACACTTGATGACAGATAGATCGAGGTCAGAGGAAGCCGACAGACAGTGTTTAATGTATGTTCTCTAAGTGACAAACAGTATAATGCCGTACGGAGTGAATACACCACTGATCATTCTTGTACTGTAGATTGCCGCAGTTATTTGTTTTCTATCCAATCTGCCCACAGGGTGGCACTGTTACTGCTATAACTGGCCTTACATGACCCCATATACCAACAGAACACACAAAGAACATTTCTACTGAGCATTTTAAGTTACATTTACCCTTTAAATGAAAAAAATACAAATAACGGCTGGTTATACAGTTGTTAATGAGGTTTTGCCAGCACTAAAGCAACAGACTGGACTTTCCTTTGCTAAGGACACAAACAGCTTTTGCAGAGTAGTTAATAAATAAAAAACTACTGTATGTATTGATAATATCGCACAAGTCTATTTTAGCAGTTGTAAGGTGATCATATCATTTTGACTCAAGGTAAATGCATAAGGCGTTCCTTTGCCAGTGTAGATGTTGCGCTGGATAAATGTGAATGTTTGGATGGAAATACTAGTAGAACACAGTTATCTCAGTACTGATTACATACAAGTTGAGCGTGTCTTTTTGCTTTTCAATGCAAGATGAAGAAACCAACTGAAGACAACGGTGTGATTGACACCTCCAAAAATGTAATAGCTTAACTACAGTCTAACAAGCAACAAATAATAGCAGCTCAGTTTATTTTGAAGCCACCGTACCTTGAACGCTCTACATTTATCTGCTCTTTCCTTTTTCTCCAGAGCCACCTGGTGTGCAAGTCTGTCCAGCGTAGATGTAACACGCGCCTTATGGCCGGTGATTTTATCTTCAAGCTACAGGAGAATAAAAAAGGCACAAAAATTTCAGAAAACTGTAGACAGGTATTCACACTATCTAATAAAAAAGGGTTCTATTTAGCCACTCACCGTGCCTACCAACGATGAACATCCCTCATCCTCACTATCACTCAGCAGATCAATACAATCCAATACTGGTCTGAGAGAGCCCTCCTGAAGCAAGTACAAGACACCATGTCATTTAATGTTATAAAACACAGCTAATTTTTAAGACTCAAAGAGGTCTGCAAACACTGTACAATGTAAAAAGGTGGTTTATTAATCTTAACATGCCCATGAAAACAGAGGTGATCTATGTCTGGTTTATGGAGCAGCAGCTTTTATTGTCCAGGGAATTAAATATGATATATTTATGAATGAAGTAAAATAGCAATTCAGTCTGATTATTTGGCTAGATCAAGATGTTATTGCACAATTAGTCCAGTCAATGTCAACAGACAGACAGAAAGTAAGCAACTGCAATTGATTATCTTATCCTTTGAACCCATTGATTGTTTTTAATAGATAAAGCGTACACATGACTTACTGATACAAACTCCACTTCTTCTTCCACCTCATCCTCATCTGCTTGAATTGGAGAAGACATTTATCTGAGGAAAAACAAACTAATGTAACTTTTTGAAGCTGCAGCCCTAACTTTAAACATGCATGTGGGTGAGGGGATGTGTACTAGTCAAGATAAGGCAGCCAGACAAGTGTCAGTAACAACATAACAGTTGTTAATAACAGTACTGCAACTTTAGCGCTGGGCCTGCTGACTCGGGATCAGTCAAAATTAGGACAAAATCCGTCAACGTTTTATAACAGTTAATTTATGGTTTAGCTAATCATGAACAACTGAACGAAAATGCATTGATATCGTTCAGTTGCATGAGATTTAGCCACACTTTGATTTAACATCAGCACTGGGTCAACTAGATACCCAAGTATAGTTCTCATATGTTGCTAATATTCGTAAGGTAAGGTTGCTCAAAGGACGAATGTTAAAATGTTTTAAAATCCATCGGAGGGCAGTTATTATACTCAGGAACCGTTCAGGAGACTTCGCGCCGATGTGAGGCTTGCGTAAAGTAACAAAGACACGACTTAATCCGGTGTAATGCAGGTCAGTTCCATTAAACTCATTATAACCCATGTAAAATCCAACATGGGGCATAATTTCCTCCTCGCCCGGGTGCGTCTCTTTTGTGCTGCCACTGATGGGTGGAACCTAAATTGCAACTGTCTAAGCTCTCAAAACGCGATGTTGTTGCAATATAGCTCTCGGCCACCACTGGCAGCACTGAGCGCCGAGCTGCTGACCAGCACCAACCCGACAAGCGAAGAGGAAGTTACGCGCCACAGTGGAATTGTTAACGTTAAAAGGCATATAACTGCACTTCATCGATGTAAATCGTATTTCTGCAACTTTAGACACACTTGACATTGACGTGAAGTATCCTAATCTGTCGCTGAGAAGTTCACCTGCCTTCTAGTGGGTTTGTGTTATCAACCGTCGTCTGTTCAGAAACTTTATTAGCTGCGAAATCTTGAAATGGGTGCTTCACTATGAAGGCAATCCAGGACAGTCCCGAACACCCGGGCTCTGGTTAAGCTAACGTTAGCTGTCGTTTGGGGCGTGACGTTTGCGGTTGCAACGGCTTTACCCCACTTCACTAACGTAAGGTAAACACGCTAAAGTTAGACTTGGGTTGGCGTTAATCAAATATGGTTGAAATCAATCAATGAATGACGCTGAATATCACATTACCTACTGCTTATTCTGCTGACTCCTCAGTTGACAGAGTGGTAAGCTAGCTAACATCCCAAATCAAAGTAAAAGCAGCTAGCCTGGGCTGCAACGTCACGTGTAACTGAAGCGCTCCTTTTCCACGCGGAGTGTGCCGTACGGACGGGGTTACTGGTTGTTGAAACAGAACAAACGTGAGAACAAACTCCGCCCGTCTGTTTTTATCTTGTCTGGACCGAAGTGTGAAGCTGTCGCCAACTATCAATTCAATTCAATTGAGCTTTATTGGCAAGGGAAACAGATGTAAATATTGCCAAAGCAAGTCTGAAATAAAAACAGAAACAGAAAAAAATTGCTATTAGAATATATACAGATAAGTAAGATAATATAGTAATAATCATAATAATAAAAATATTGACCTGCAGTTAAAAATACAAATACAAGTAAATGAAAACTACATAAACATTGCAACATTTTTTTTATGAGTGTGTGTGTGTGTGTGTGTGTGTGTGTGTGTCTAGGTCATAACTCAGTCAATATTTTGGTTCTCCCACTCGGATGAATAGCTATACTAAGGTTGTACCTAATCGCCACCGTTCACTTGATAAAATTGATTATACAAGTTCTCAGACCGAAAATTGCTGAATTGCTATGTAATGATAAATAAGTAGCAGCAGTAGCGTGCACAGGGGGGTGTGGGGGCTAATGTATACATTAGAAAGCACATACATGAACAACATATGCATGCATAACGTCTGTTGACACTGATATGATGATCACATACACTGATATTTACAGTGTACTGTATGTAACCTTACAATAAAATGTGTGGCCATGCTGGAGTAATATCTGTATGTGCACAAAAGTTTTAATGTTTGTACATAAATCCATTGTGATAATGCGGGTATAACGTTTATGTTGTAACTATACACCTTAAACAAAACATGAATGCCTGTGAGTAATTAGCAGTATCCGATCCAAGCCTCTTTAATTATGTTTCATAATCTTCTTGGACTATGTGCCGAAACTCGTGTGAACTATGGAGGAACAACTCAGAACACAGAAATGACTAGGATTCAAACCAGGACCCCTAAAAGAAGCAATGCTAGTTTCTTATGAACATGTGAGTAAGCAAATGATAATAGCATTTATGCAAGCTTATATATTTACATGTATTACAATAAATATGACTACTGTACATCTCTTACATAAACAGAAGACTTGTACAATAAAATGTGTAAATTTGTTGCAAATAAGAACACATGTTGACATACTCAAAACTGACCACCATTCACCACTTGAGGGTCTAAGGATAGAGGGGGTGGTATGCTGTACAGATTGTAAAGCCCCTTGAGGCAAATTTATTTTATGGGCATATATATTAACATACAAGACAAACTGAACATATCCTACTATGTTGTCATATATAGAATACTATATACCACTTTTACCACATGTACACATATGCGGACATACAGAATCATTCATATTTTGTAACTGCTTGTATGCAAATGTAGTTTATAGGAATGACATACATTCATTATTCCTAATAATGCTACATAAGTCAACAAATGGCATATAAGAATAACCATAAACAGACATTGCAATAATTTATATGTATGGTACCAATTATATATTATTTCATTGTGTAAAATATATATTGACACGTGCAGTGTTGTTTATATCGGTTTATCGCATATATGGACACATCTTGACATGCACAAACACTATGGCTGTTGCATATTATGGAAACACGTTACTGTAGATACTAATAAGGTCAGCATCCGGGCTTTTTGTTGGGCTCAGAATGGCCCTTTTAAAATTTGCAAATAAAACTATTTTCTTCTCCCCTCACACTTTGCTTACCTGAGTCTTTCATCTGACTGAAGAGAAAACGCCCTAAATGATGTCAGTTCATCCAAAAAATTACATAACCCATGCTGGATTATGACTGGAGTTGGTTTCTGTTTTTCTCCCTCATCCTGAAAGTGTCTGTGCATAGCATCTGGCTCATTTCAGTACAACAGGGTACATTTCACAGGGATGCTAACCCTATACAGCAAAATACACTCAGAGTAAACTATATCAGACAGACATGTATTACCAATAATAATGTATTTTAGTAACATTGTAGGTAGCCTATATAATTATGATAAAAATGCAAAATATGTCCCCTATAAACTATCTCACTGGATTACTGAGCTTCACAGACACATACTGTAGGTCTATATTAGTCTTATTGTTATTACAGCATTATCCTTTTGGGCAGCAGACTCTGCAGCAGATTACTGCGATGCTCAGATGATTCTGCTGACTCTCCCTGCCCCTGTAAAAAATAAATAAATAAAACTTGCGTCTCTGCTGAGTCATGCATTGTACCTCACAATAATGATATCAATAGTGTGGGCTGTCTACTTTGAACCTATGCGCTTTCCACGGTTTGCTCTGCGATGCTTCACGTGTGTCAGTCAGTGTCCTTATTCTCATCTTGAGCTTTCAGCGATATAAGGGCAGGAGAGGAGCCAGCTGTCTGAGGCTGCGGGATCTGTCCTACATCTCGTTTTATGATGATTGCTGCGGCGTTTTTGGTGCTGTTAAGGCCGTACAGTATTCAATGTGTGCTGCTATTATTGTTACTTTTGCTCGGGACTATAGCGACAATTTTGTTTTTCTGCTGCTGGCATCGCAGGCTTCGCAATGGAAAACATCCAATAAAATCTGTGCTCTCCGGACGCAGCAAGAGCCGCGGTGAGTAGCGCAGGCCAGCCGCATCTCCTCATCCTGACAGCTCGTGTCTGTAACCTGCATGTTCTGTATGTATTCATGGTGTTTTAACCGTTCTAGCAAAGTCTGCCCGTATCTGCAGTGTGGGCTGTAGGAGAAAACAAACCCATATTCACGTAGGCGTTAAGAAGTGTAAAGGCAGAGGGGTATTACTTTGTAACCCAGAATATCTCGAATTATTGTTAATTAAATACATGTTTGTAGTTGATATCTGCCATGTCATATTCCTACTTTATGGTAAATGTTCGATCATAACATCTCATTCTAACATCTGTTATCTGTCCTGTAGTTGGCCTCCGAGCACATCATTTTCGATCAGAGGTAGGATGAACTTTTTTCATTATGGGTTTGAGTCAGTCGTCTGTAATATCTAACATCTCGGAGAAATCAGGAGTTGTGTAAAATGTGTAAAAGCCTTATATGCCTTATGAGCCTGTCAAGTGTAATATGAGAAATGCTTCGCCCAAAAGCCTGTTTCTTTGGACTTTTACAGAATTGCATGACTATTTTAAGGACCATGATGTGCGCAATGCGCATGTGCTATCAATAAATAATGTAGGTGATTTTGCGGTTTCATTCATTAAGCAGGGTTGGAACTCTTTACAGTGTATTTTCAGAAACAGATTAAAACTGAGGTGTAAGTAAACCGATTGAAACACGCTCTATTTTATGATACATAAGGTATATTTGCCATCATGTTTGATGCCTAAATGCGTCAAGTAGAGCTTCAGTCGATCTGTTTCCGTTTTAAACACTTTGCTTTCAAAATAAAACTACGGAATTTTAAAACCCATAAGTCTATCAAAATGCATGAAAACAGTTTAAAACAACCACAGCGGCCAAACTGGCATCTTAAAATTATATTATGTTAAAACCTGTCTTAGTGGGCATAATTCCAGTGTTTCAGTAATTGATCTTCCTGGCATGGAAAGGATTTGTCTGTAATTTCATTAAACCTAAAACTAGAAAAGGGTTGGTGAAATGTAATTGTAGCACATCTCAATAAACCTTTAGAAAACCCATTAGTGCCATCAGTTTTATTGCTATAGATTACATTTGCACTTAATACACCTAAAAATAAAACTTTTTTTTTGTGATTCTCCTGGTGTTGAAGTTCCAAAAGCAGAAGCTTCATAAGCTTGCCTTCCTTTGCAGGTTATGTTATTGAACCACAGGACACTGAATTCCTACTGGTTCAGTACTGTAGCTGGTAGGGATTCAGTATCATGTTCAAGGACACAACAGCAGGACCTTAATGATGAAGAACAGTCTCCCTGATCATTACCTTCATATTAAGTCCAACAATAAACAGCTCTTAAAGAGAAACTCAGAGAGGGTTTCAAAAAGAAGTGATAGATAAAAATTTACTTTGAAAAATTTGCTTTTCCTTCTCCTGTAGTTACTGGAGTTGCTGTATCATCTTTCTCACAGTGCTTCCCCGGCCTAAGAAACCTGAATCTCATCACAATTGTTATTCATATTATGATCCCTTTTTATTTCTCTTGTTAAGTCTGCTGAAAGTCTAATCTGTTGCCAGCTTGACAGTTGTTCATGTTTCCCAGGGCTTCAGGCACAGTCCACGTCACGCAAGAAGGAGCATACATGCTAGAGTAACAGAGGAAAAGCCCAACCTGGTCGAGATTCCTGAGAGTGAACCCGATTCATCATCGAATCTAAGAAAACGCAAAGTGAAGAAGAGAGTCCTGCCAGAATTTTACCAGTCTGTACAAGTCACCCCCACACGCAAACCTGTAGGTACCCCCTTAACTGAAACCATGATTAATACTGACACTATCTTTTGCTTGCTTTCCTCCACAGGGACATCAGTGTGCCTGGTAAGGATTCAGTACCTTGCTCAAGGACACAGGGCAAGTGTTTGTCTACAGGGTGTAAACCCTGCTCTTGAAGGATGGTCATTTATAGGTCCTATGAAATTATATAATTTTTTTGTTATTGTGTTGTTACCTTGTATCACTGTGTGTATTGTTCATTATTGTTATTGATCATAATATGACAAATATGGATAAAAAAGCATGTTCACTTTTAATCATAGTCAGTCTCTTCAAACATATGAAACCTGCAGGTTTAACACAAAAGAAAATAGAAAAAAATCTCAGTCATTTCAAGGGACCTTTAAAGGGAGCTTCTTAGCTAACTTAGCATGAACACTTTAACATGTCTCCAATAGGTAATCTAATTTTGCTTTAAATAATACTCTTAAAAAAGATAAATAGGCCACAAGTTTTGCGTTAAAAGAAATATTTGTTGATCACCAAATTAAACCATACATTTGACTAATAAAAAGTTATATATTCAAATTGGGCCTCAATGCTCTAGTGTTTTTACATTAGCATGCAATTTCTAAAGGGGTTGCAGCCCTGCGTTTAAAAAGATGTGATGAATATATTGCATTAACAGATCACAGAGCATTTAACTCATTTATAAATCATTGATCTATGCATCATTCACACTAGTTGGCCACAAACCTATGACAAACATATGTTATTGTATCAGCTCTCTTGACTGATTTGACTGATTTCCAGTTTAAATTTCATATGATAATCCTCCATTTTAATAGATTCTATGATATCTGTTAATTTCGCCTTAGTAATCGTCTTAGTTGACATGCTGGTACGTGTCCTCTCTAATACATTCTAAGTCTGCTAACAATTTACCATGTTGGCATGAGAACATAATATGTATCCTTGTATGGATCAACAGCTCAGCTATTTGTTAACTCACCACAGATTTAGGCTTTTGGCTTTTTATTTCTGCATCTTTATGTTACCCTGTGAATTAGCTGTACTGAGTGTGCTCACCATCCTTCAAGACTTTTATCAGTTTCAGATAGTGCAGTTAATAAAGTAAGGTAAGGAGAGAGATAGTAACACCTGACCCATATATTGATCCATTTTTTTCCTGGAAGGGAACATACGGCAACAGCTGAAGAAACACAGGGCCTCAGCTGGAAATGTGTAATTATGGGAACATAAGGCATAACCACATTGGACCCCTTTGGTTTGTTGGGCTGTGGGTGTTTTTGAATGTGTCTGATTTTGAATGTCATTTATTGTATCCAGAATATTAAATATCCTACACAGCTTGTATCCCTATAGCAAAGGGCTATAGCTGTGACTGCTGTAGCAAATTCTAATTCAGTACAAGACGTGACATGACAATGATGTTTGAACTTAGGAACCTATTGATCTGTGTGACGTTGTCGCGTCTCCCTGCTTCCATTAGTTGTGTTGCAATACTCTAGATAACAGACACAAACAGTTTTGTGCTTTTTCTCACTGCCATTGTCAGCAAACAACATACATATCAACTTGATCAGAGCCGGCTATCATTTATGGAATCATGAGAGCTCGAGTGCAGGCCTAGATCGGCCCACCATGCATCATTCATGATATATTTGCATGTGTAGCCTGTACAAAATGAATGATCCAGAATGTTTGCCTTGTCTTGGTGAAACCATATTTTGTGTGTTGTTAACTGCTGATCTCTTTAAATGACCTTGATCAGTGTAAGGGAACTACTGATGACTTCACATATTCTATTCAAAGAGTGCGCAACACTAAAATGGAAAGATAAAAGCATTTGGCTTCACACTTGTGAAGATTTGAGCTCATTGCCCACATGATGGGCAAATGCATGCGCTCCTCTTTTATTTTTATTGAATAGGAACTGCACATTAGGCGAATAGGCAATTTAAAGTATTCTATCAGGGTTTCATCAAAATCAGTATATTTCACTGATGGATACCCTGTAGCCACTGTATTTTCTAATGTTACCCACAAAGAGTCAAATAGGTGACAGTCATGTCCTTATGTGTATTTTTTTAACAGCAACAGCTCCTCAGCGAAGAATATTAGGTATTAACAAAGAATTTTGTACTTCCCTAATGGAGAGGATAAGCCTTGTATTAAGTGATAGGGGAGGGCCTCTAATCTTATCCCTGTACATGCTCCATATATGAAAGAAAGTGAAAAACTGACTCGAGAGCATACACTTATTCCTATAGCAGCCCAACTAATAATTATTTCACAATAATGAGCATTAACTTTCCTCGAATCATGTAGTTTTTTTCCCCTCTTTAGTGGTAGGAATTATGAATAAGCAGAAAGCAAAAATGCTAAAAACTGCAACACTAAGCTGCCTTTTCAGCACTGAGTTTTATCCTGATGAAAAGTGATGCAATGATGAAAAGGCTGCTAATATTACCAGCGTGTTGCTTTTATCAGCTCTGCAGACTGACACTGACCCCAGCACTGCGAACAGATTCTCACTACTACTGCTATTTAAAAATAGAAATTATTTTCTGTGCCCCTGTAGAAATACTGTCAGAAGCTTGCAAGTTTATCCTCCTCATTTACATCTCATGCAGTAGCTCCAGGTTTACCTTCAGGAAGTAATAACATCCAGACAAACTTGACTGCAAGTCTTCAGGATCATAGCAGTCCGTTTCCCCTTTACATAGTTTTATCATTAAGCAAATTAAGTGTCATCATACAGGTATTTTACGCCCCACCCCTCTCCTTCTCCATCAGGATGTTTTTACTTGCATTTGTTCCGTTGCTCAATCTCAGGTGTGTCAGGGTGCAGCAGGAAATTGCAACACAAAGCCCTTTTCTCTCCGAGCGACTGTGTTATTCGCAGTTCTAGTTAGAATTAAAAGTCTACAAAAGACAACACATCAGAGATAACATCCCCAAAGCATTCATTTAATGGCATAAAGAGTTTTTTGATTATATTTTACTGGTTAAATAGGCTTGACCGGGTTTAAATGTACCTACTTAAACCAAGTGCAACCCTTTTTTGTGCGCACCCATGTACCCTCTCAGGTAATTAGCTCAACGTATATGAATGCTTTCACTGTACCCTCTGGTTAACACCCCATCCACAGTGTAGGCAGTTATGTAACTGTGTCCAGAGTCCCCTCAGCAGGTTAACTCTCTGTGGATCTAATGTGCATCTGTTGTGAAGTCCCTGCCATGAGAAACCGTGGTAGCTCTTGTCCTCTTATTACCCCCGCTTTTGATGTATTTGTAGCCCCACGGCACCTTTGTGCAGGGATGGCGCTCTAACACCGCCGTCGCTGTTGGAGCTGCTGTTGTTGGCTACCGGGTATGACGCGGAGACGCATGCAGTCTGCTCTCCCATCACGGTCCAGCTCTGCCTCGACAGCACACAGCGTACCCATCCCTTCAGCCCTCTGGAGATCTGACATCACCTCGCATCTTTAATGCTCAGATAAGGAGACGAACTCGTGGCCTGAGCATCCCTCAAAGGGCGTGGCACCCTTTGATATTGACGCACGAAATGTGTGATTAAAGGGTGGAAGCTAATAACGAGCAAATAGGATTGTTGTTTTTTTTTCTTCCAGCTGACAGGTCTCGATGTATACAGTGGTAAGTCTTATTGTTGACCTGGCGGGGGAGCCAGATACTATTGATTTCACATTGCCTTTATTTGGCTCAATCTTTTATTGTTATGGATTATTACGAGCTGGTGGCTCGTGTCACGGAGCGTCCTCACACCTAACGTGCGCTCACATTACGCACTTTGACCAGAAATAATGTGATTCGTGCGTGTTGTTCCTGTGCTGTGTTCTCTGTGAAACCAAGACAAGCATTGTTCCTTTTCTTTACCCCCGTTTTCTTTTGTCTCACAGAGCTCCAGTTCGGGGAACCCTTCCCTGCACGGCTCCATGTCTTCCTCGGCGGATTTCTCAGACGAGGATGATTACAGTGTTAAATCTGGGTCGGCATCACCTGCACCCGGGGACACTTTACCCTGGAACCTGCCCAGACATGAGCGGTCCAAGAGGAAAATCCAGGGAGGATCCGTGCTGGATCCGGCAGAGAGAGCCGTGCTCAGGATCGCAGGTGAGGGGCAGCCTCCTTGTTGTCCAGTTATCAGATAGTAATGTACTGTAACGAGGAAAACAATGATCGAATGAGCTGCAATAGGCTATACGGTGGACTACATGAGCTTATAGCGACTTGTTAAGGTGAACCTTTTCTTGGTATCCCCAGTTTTATTTGAGGTCCTAAACAGGGGCTGTAGTGACGTGGATTCGTGGTACATGTGATGGTATTTTGGTCTGTTCTTATTCTGGATATGATGCCTTAAAATTAACCATAGGGTTATCGGATATGTAGTGTAATTTTAAAAAGCAGCTCTTTATTATCTCTTTGAGCCACATTCTGCGTTACCTTTGATCAAATCAGTATCTTAAAGACCCATTTTAATGTATCATTTTTATTTTTATATGCTATAAGCATACGAGGACGCATCGTATGTGCCCAGAAAGTTGATAGTCAGAAAAGTCAGGTCGGTGGATTCAGACAGAAGAAATAACATCAAGCCTTCTGACAAGGACTCTTGTTGGTTTCACACTTGATAACATACTTGGAGCACTAAAGTTTAACAGCACAATAGTATTTTATAATGATACTTTGACTCTATTTGACGTTGTAAAAGCCCTGTCCAGCAGATGTGGATATAGGGACTGCTGTGGGCGAAGTTTTCGACCGTAAGCTTGCACCTTAGGGGAATCTGGGTGACATTAGTGACAGCTGATAGGCCATTACCAGCGAAGACACAGACATCATTTCAAACAGTAGTCTTTTAAATCTGACAGAGTTGTTTGGCAGGTGGACAACAATGGACAGGAACGTGGTCCACATTACGAACCGGTACAGAGACGCCTGGAAAGGAAAAGCGTTTATTTTACGCGCTGTAAAAAATGAATAATTCATTCAGGCTGGTTGTGACATATTTTTTAATCTACTGGTGTGAATTGGGTTAAACCTGGGGAGATTTAGCCTCTTATGTTAAGAAAATGGGATTTAAATGTTATTCTAATAACATTTAAGACTCAGTATAGGATCAATGGACTTGTTAAGACAGACATTTTTTGCAGCGCGGCACGTCCGGCAGACCTTCCTATCAATCTGGAGAGGAAGCGTCGCCTATTGGACAGACCGCAGACAAGGGAGGGATGTAGGGCGTTTCCTTTAGTGCAACAACAGCGCCGATCACTCTTGAATCCTCAGCACATACACATGCTTACAAACACACACACACATACATACACGCACACACACACGCGCGCGCGCTGTGCCCCTGTCCGCCGCTGGTGAATGTCCAGTTTGTGGAGCCCGGGTTATGGCTCAGTACGCAACGCAGGCTAATGTGCTCTCGGACGAACAGGAATACCTCCAAGCGTATGAGGATGTTTTGGAAAAATACAAAGGTAGGATCAATGCTGATCGGATGTTGTTTAGGCTTTGGGACGTTGAAGAAATTGCCTGATTGCTGCTTGACAGTTCACTACATGTCAGCCTGCCCCCCCTCTGGTGACTGGCTGGTCTTAGTGTCTTTATCCCTGCTGTGGAAAAGTGGGAATATTTCCTGCATGACATCACATTAAGGCTGATTTTTAGTAGCCAAAACAAATGCTTTATTATGAGCTTTTTTATGATCTCAGTTGATCATTAGATTAGAGGATTATTTCTCTTGTTTAGCTGTTATATGGAAATATTTAGCTCGGAATATGTCTGGAAAAACATTTCAAGCCAGATGACAACAGTGTCTACATCGATTTTTGTCAAATTGAAAGGTCTGGGTTTGTTGTTTTTTTTTTGTTTTGTTTTTTTTAGTAAATCATACTTTCACATTGTAAATGATCTATTTGTATATTTTTAGGGTGATCACCCATATGAGTATCATTGACTGAATATTGCTTAGGTGACCTATGTGGTGTCTCAAGGCAGAGAGGACAATGACATAGCAGGGTGAGGCGTTAGCTCATATCAGTAGCTCATGCCACTTCATGTAGCTGCTCCTTTTGGGTTTATCTAATTAATTAAAGCAAATCCATCACACACAAGAGGTCTATGCTATTCAGTGTCTCTTTGACAGCTTAGGCTCGATGACAAAATCATACAAATGCACTCTGAGGCCAGGCCTGTGGAGATCTGTTGGCTGAATTCAACCTGACACCAGCGGTTTTTAACTCCTGCGTTTCCTCTCCACACAAGGACCCAAAGTAAAACAATAAATGGCATATACTGTGCACTATTGTATTGAACGCTTTGCCGTGAGCGTGTTCTCTCAGCTGTTGAGTATTGTAGCCAGCAGGGCCAGTCAGCTGTGGTGTAAGGCTTAAACACCCTGACTGGACTCTAATGGGATCATATGATGTAGCATCATTAGGAATCTGTAGTTGTTGTCTTTAGGCAGAGGAGCTGTGGCACACAATGAGCTTACTTATTTTTCGTGTTTTCTCCTATCACTAACTGCCATTTTGTGATTAGTTTTTCCACGTTATATACTGATTTTTGGGAGATATTTGACTCCCCGGCAGTTGTTGCATGAACAATGAACTTATCAAAGAAGGGTAAGGCATTTTCTTGATAATTTTACCAGCAAATTTCAAAGTTTATGGACGTGTTGTAGCCTCACAATAATGCTAATAATTTTTATTTGTCGTGTGTTGTCACAATTCTTTCTTATATGTAAAGCTGGCTAAATTTTGTGTCATTTTCTTTTCTTATCAATATTCTGCACAGAAAAATGTGGCTATTGAGTGATCTTGGTAGAATCTTGAGATCAGCCGGTGGGCTGTTTCCATCAGCTTTGTTTCCATCGCTCTCCTCATGGCAGGAAAAAAACATTCCAGCTTTTACTGTTGAAGCTATTGAATTTATCAATATTTAATAACAAGAGGTCAGTTAAGGAGAGAGGCAGCAGGCTATAGTAATACACATTATCATTTCCTAATTTCTTTATAAGTTGTGGACTGCTTGTGTCTGAGAATGGTAAAGAGTGACGAGCGAGATGATGACAATTTACACGTTAAGATTTACAAAAATCTAATAAAATATAATTTTATGTGAGAAGAAAGCTTCAGAAATTTAGATCTTAGTTTGTAGAAGTTATTGTTTGCATAAGTTAGGAGGTTGTATTTACTGTTTCCATAAAAAGTTTGTTTGCTTCTCCACAGCCTAGACATTTTTCTATAGGGCGCTGGCTAAGTGCTGGAAAAATCCCTGTTTCTATCGTTACTTTAGTTTTATTTGCAGTTGATGGGATCACCCAGAGCCCCAAGCGTCTCTCCATGTGATGTGAATCAAAGGGGGACATTTTTGTAACAAAATCATCAACAGTAACCATTCAAACACAACCAAACAGACCAGTAAACAGAACCGCCAGTGGGCCAGCTATAAAGTAGGAAACAGAATTGTCTTTCTCTCACCAAATCAATTTACGATTGGATCGTTTTTATATTTAACTGTGGAAATTTGGCTTACTTCCAAAGTCATCAAACACCTCTGAGTGAATGTTAGCTGTCAGTTCCAGAGAAAAGATAAGAACTGGAGGAAAAAGCTTTACATGCTTCATTGTAGTGAGTGAGTGCCAGTGTGACCTTTTGTGAACTCCAGCTGCTTGACTGCTAAATTGACAAATTTCAAGATCCAGGAAATGCTGTAAGTTCTGAACTGTATTTGAAAGAAAGGTTCAGGATTTTTGGCGACTAAGCATAAAAATCACCATTGACTGGGAACATTTGTGTAGTTGTTATTGCTCTGGCTGTAAGAATGCCACACTAATTAGGTATTAGAGTTAATAGTACATTTGATGGAGGAATTGCTTTGGGTCGAGCTGAAATTCAATGCAGGCTTTACAAAAGGCTGTAAACTTGAGGAGTGAGTTAAAGACATGGTTTCTTAGACACATACAACAGTTAATGGCACTGGGCAGTGGCTGTGTGGGATCATGCTTTTCTAGCAGAGCCTGCTCAGTAGGCTGTCAGTATGAAGGGGCCATTAGAGTTTCCCAACAGTTGATCATCCTCTGACATCAGGAAAGATTTAATGGATTAGACATTTGGTGGTTCAGTCAGCTCTTCTTGTAGTTTATTTTGTTTTTAAGATGCCATATGGCGTAAATGGTTTCATTAGATTGGAAGTACATTGTATTTATAGAGATGAACCAAATAAAGATGATTTGCTTATTAAGAGTGACAGCCCTGCAGATAATACCCAGAAGATTTTCAATCACGCTGGAGACAAATTTTATTTTTTTTTAAAGAAAATTGTGGCCAAATACATTTTTCTCCACTGCTTTTAATAAAGACTACTACGATATGAAAATGTAAATACAATTGATTAAATAGCATACTAGCTAAAGCTAAATCTGTGTACACTGCAGCCCCTGAGCTGGTCACATAAAAATCTGTTTCTATTCAGTAACACTACCAAAACATTCATGAAGCTCATTTCCTGAGTATAATATGATAAAAGGAAATGATAGATATTATCCTTTTGTCAGGCTGCTGTTCAGTAGAGATCTTCCTTGAAAAAAATACAAGTTCAGTCTTTCTGTGTTTGTGAACTGATTCAGAGATATATACAGCCTACAGACTGTTTGAGATTGTATTTCTGTTAGCTGACAGCCATATACAGCACAGAGCCAGTCTTTAGGATGCCGGCTATAGGAGGGTGTGGTCTGTCAGTGTCTGTCTGTGAATCACTGCAGTCTGCATTATGACTTAATCTCATTGCGATGGATTTCTGTAGATATATTAAGGAAACATATGATTATTAAAATCAACCTTTTCAAACTTCTATTATCTTGCATTATGAAACACAGCTACGAGTGAGAGAGCATTGTGTTTTTTGCACAGTCACTGCCTTTGTCCATCCTCCTGGGCCTTGCCCAGCCCAACCCCTCTGCTCTATGTCGACAGCCCACTCATCACATTCAAATGGCCTAGTGGCCCACACACACAGCAGGCTGCCTCTATGGAGACTGTCTGCTACCATACAAAAGACACTTTGTTTTTATGGGAGCAGCATCCAAGTTCCAGAGACTTGTTCATGTGTCAAGTTTATTGTAGCGACACTCCTTTTTTTTTTTATTATTTTTTTTTTTAGCTTTTCATTGAGATTAAAACATCAAGGAGCCACACTTTGAAAATGGTCTCTACCCACCTAACTCAGCCTACAGATTAGCATTCCATACTGAATATTGTGCGTGCACAGTTGGTTACTGTAGCCTCTCAAAAACGGAGCACTAACACCCACTAACTTATATTGTTCACAAACAATAGGAACATGCTTCATAGGTTTAAATTAAACTTCTTATTTAAAGCAAGTGGGATTTTAATTATTTATTTTCTATACCGGGAGATTATCAGGAAATGATGTATTTATTGAGGCATATTATGTATTTGAAAGCTGGACAATTGGAACTAACCTATTTATACCAACATACAGTGGATTTGGTTCAGCAAAAATGTGAACAAATATGATTTAGATAATATAATAACTAGGCTATCTAATTATCAAGGGTCATTTCACAGCTACCACAGCCAAAATCTTAAGAGCTAAGTGCTAATGGCCAATTAACTGCATTAGATTTTTGGATCAGTATCCAACTCCAGCTCAACTTGGTGCTCCGCAATTTCACATTAATATCTAGCAGGAAACCTCATTCTGCTGCTCGTGGTTTCGTTT
Organism: Siniperca chuatsi; assembly: GCF_020085105.1. Lineage (NCBI taxonomy): Eukaryota > Metazoa > Chordata > Actinopteri > Centrarchiformes > Sinipercidae > Siniperca > Siniperca chuatsi. The sequence goes on from NC_058052.1 coordinate 13,403,180, forward strand.
TACTGGTTTCACCTTCGTTTTCTCAGATCATTATGTCAGTTTATAACTGCAATGAGAAATGTAATATCTGATTGTTGGTCAGTTTGACACGGTTGTATGTAGAAAATAAAATGTTAAAAAATTAAATCCCTCTACAGTAAATACACAGTACACTATACTTATGCTAAAACATAATAGTCTTGTGGCCAAGCCCTTCATCTAATCAATAGACTTAATTTAAAATGGGCGGTGTAATCCAAACCAGCAGAGCTCTCAGAAAGCTTTTTACCGCTCCATCAGTCTTTAGTTACAGAAATATGTCTGTTTTATTTAGTCTTTAATCATGTATTATTCTTAGATTTATCATTTAGAGATATGCATGCACTGTCCTTCTGGAATACATTCGATTAATATTCTTCATGTATTGTTTAGGAAGTTATATGAAATATAACTTTAATGCAGTTGTGTTATATCTGTGTCTGAGTGTGATGCCAGCTCACTGCTGTATTTCTAAATGTTGTATTTATATGCTGTCATGGTGATGGGAAGACCAGCATGACTGAAGCTCATTCCACAGCCTTGCTTAGCTCCTCTTACATGAGCTCATCTTGTGCGTCTCTGTCCCACCCCTGACTCATGCTCTACAGCCTTTCCTCTCTCTCCCGAGCAGCACCACCCTTCTCTTTTTGAATGCAGCAGATGCTGGGAAGTAATCCCATACTAGCAGGAAGGAAAACAGATTTCTCCACTATTTCATAGGTGGCCAGGAATTGAGTAGCTTCATTTGTTTTTGTGTAGACTCTAAAGCTGTCGTTCTGAAACCATTGCTATACGGTATATGGTTGTCCAAAATGCTATTGCCAGTGGCCAAAAGTACCTTAAACTACTCTCAGATCTGTTTCCAATTGATAATGTGACTGTCATCAATGTTTAGTGACTAATAAGGTTCTGAATTTAAGATGATTCCACTTCGATATCTGAATTGGGCTCGTCAGTGGTCATGAATTCTCAAAGTAGCTCCTCTCAGTATTTGTTAGCTCATTTGTTATGCATATGTTGAGAGTGGAACTGCTCCAAAATAATTCAACATGTCTGAAAAGTGTAACTTTATCAAGGATGACATTGAAAAAAACGTCATAAACTTTTACTGCATTTTGTTTTATTTAAAGTGGGTGTCTGTAAAATGTGTGTTTGTATTTTGGCAGTCTTAAGCAATCATTACTGTTTTTTCAAAATAGAAATCTGTTAATGTTAATACTCACTCAGATGTGGCAGTTGCAGCTGTTGCACATATGGAGGCTAGTATTGGAGTGTGAACACACACACAGTTGCTAAACTGTGTGTGTGTTCATGTTTGCAAGTGTGTGTGTGTATGTATGTCCCATTAGCTTTCATTAATGCTTCATCCTTTCCTCTCCTTGACTTTGCTGAGTGCATTTGTAGTGTTAGCTCATGCCTAAGGGCACTTTGCCAGCTTCACCTTCATCCTCCATTTGCTTTTTATTGAGGGTCATACAATATTTCAGCTTCCCTAATGTGGATATTGAGTATTACATCTTAACAACCTGAAACTTAATGTTACAAATGTCAGTAACATTATTACACCTCTAGATTGCACTACACATTAAACAAATTAGTCACAAAATTTGTCACTATGTATATATTCTGTCACTATTGCAGTTACATAGTGGCCTGTGCACTACTTTCATTTTATTTATTTTGTTTGCATAAGCCACAGTTTGCTGTAATTTAGCTTGAAGTTGAGGAAAATAATGTTGATAGGAGGAGAATGCTGAAAACGGTGTGCAGCAGTGGCTCATACTACGCCTTTTCAATGTATATGGTGCCTACTTCCTCAGGAGCACGTTGCAGAAAGGCGCTGTAGACAAGATAATAATAATCTCTGCATAGATGCTCAGACATTGTAGCCGTTTTCTTGGTTTCTTCTTTGCTGTGTCTTAACTGACTGGCTGGAAAGGCCGCTTTAAAGGCTTGGCAACCTGCTTCAATTACTGACCTGTTCCAGTCACATATTTCAGACGCTGCCCTGCCCTTCTGAGAAGACTGACTGACTGTAGTATTCTCACTTACAAAGAATGACAAAAATGTATCTTCAAGTATTCGCCCTAATCGTTGCACTTGTATTTTTGTTTACCACCCATCCAGATACCATGTTGACAATATGGTTACTAAAATGTAGTGGAAGACATTTTGTGCTGAGTCATCACTCCTGTGGGTCTCTGTTATAATGGATAATGTACATTAAACCCTTAAAAACCACCAGTGTGACCGGTGTGACAAGGACAAACTGTTCAATATTAGCATTTTAGGTTGCTGTAAGTTGCAACAGACAATTTTTAGCCATGCTACCGGCTTAAGGGATGGCAATGTCGGTTTGTTGGTCAGTCCAATACTTTGGTCCAGACTGAATTTCAACAGCTATTGGATGGATTGCCGAGACATTTGGTACAGATATCCATGGTGCTCAGATGATGTATTCTAATGACTTTGGCAATCACTTTCACTTTCCATCATCAGGTCAAAATTTTAATTTGTCCGATACTTTAGTTTACGACAAAATACCCGCAAAACTTCTTAGTACTTAGCTGTACTTTGTGTTTACTGTTAATTAGCAAATGTTAGCATGCTAACAAGCTAAACAAACTCAGATGGTTAAAATGGTAAACATTATACCTGCTAAACATCTGCATCTTAGCATTGTCACTGTGAGCATGTTAGCATGCTGACGTTAGCATTTAGCTCAAAGCATTTCTGTGCCTAAGTGCAGCCTCACAGAGCAGCTAGCATGGTTGTAGACTTTAGTCTTGTTACGAAACATAATTTGGGTTCTAAATGAAAAAGGCACGTGACACATCAAAGCTTAGATCTAGACCAACTTAACAAAATTAATTAATTTGAGCATTCTCACAAGTACTGGAAGAGTGTTTCGCATGCTGTTCATCCTAATGAAGCATTACGTGGGTCTGCAGTTAGCTTTTGGGTGCGTGCAGCAAACCTTGGATATTTTTTATATTGCCTGTTTGTGACCAGAATCAGATATTACACTGCTGTGCAGGAGACTCACTTTAATGATGGTTTCAATGATTCATGTAATGTCATTGTTGTTTTTTAAGGGTGCAATTTCAGTTATTCTATCAAAACACACAGTGAAATAGACCTGTATTTCAAAATCTCTGCCACTGCTATGCAACACATAGCCTTGAACTCAAAACAAAGCTAAGGTACACATGCCTTTGCTTACTGAGCTGGTTGTGACACAAGAGATGTGAAAGGAGAGCTGATCAGCAAGAATGTTTAGCGAGTCCTTGTCATAGGCTGGAAGGTTGAGGGCTTTTCAGTTTAGTCTTTACGTCTGTTTTGATTTCCCTCCCATACGATGTCAAGAGGATTACACAGGCTGGATTTTGATTGCTAGGACTTTTTGACTCTGCTCAGAATGTGAGGATATTTTAAGCACCCTGACGTAACAAGATGCCAAAGGGTGTCACCGGCCCCCTGTGCCAAACATTCTCGGGAAAATAACAATTTATCTGTTTTCTTGTTCAAAGAAGCTTGAGACAATCTAGTAATGAAAGATCAATGTGAAGTGCTGTAGACTGTTCTGCTGCTGGTTCCATTTCCAAAAGTCTGGTTGTGTGTAGTTTAGTAACTAATCACTAGTAATCATTCATGCAGATGCACAACCAGTGTTTTGAATCTCTAGTTTTTGAGTATGTAAATTCAATAAACATATTCTGCTCTAATAAACGTTCACAAACCAAAGAATGAGACAAGGAAACAGACTTCAAGCCCTATCCACAAATGCATAAAAGTCAACTCTACTACAAATTCAACTCTACCACCAGCATTTACTTCAGTCATCTTTGTTGTATGTAAGGAAATGAAGGACGTCGCCTAAGTGGCACAGATTATGTGGCCGGCAGTTGCAGGGGCAGCATGGTTTAGGGTTGTAGCTATTTATAGCCATGCACATGTGCTTTGCTGAGGTCTACAAATAAGTGTCTCAGGAGCTCTATGGCTGTCTGTTTGAATGCTGTGGTGGACTCAGGGCTAACACTGGGCTCAGACTGTAGTCAGAGTACATGCAGGCCACAAAACAGTGTGCACATCTTCGACTTTTATACAAGAATGGCTACTGTGTGTAATGATTTTCAGTGTTGTTTGCTGTCATTGTTAAATAAAGCAATACTCTTTAGTATGCTCATATACTCTGCAAATACTTACAGAGGACTGCACAGTAAATAATAATTACTACTGAATTACTACGCGTTTAACTTCCTATCATCGTGTAAATTTGCACTTCTGACGGAGGCTTTAATCTAATTTTTCTAGACAGTTCAAAATGTCAAGATATTCAAATGTAACATGAGAGAAAGGTGGTTAGTCAGGCTTTCGTGATCCTTCAAACATCAACCCATTAAAGTCAAAGGTCACAAGCTGTTGGTTAATACATTTCTAAGCTGTTCCCAGACCTCTGGTGTATGTGAATCATCTAAATTATCTGAATTTAAAATGAGAATATCGAAACATCAAAAAGAATATTTGTGAGTTATTTCCAAATACTAAAAGCATTATGGTAAATCTGAGTGTTTTCTGTAAAATTACTTACTGTGTGTAGCTCTAGTTGTCGTCAGTTGTCACAATTTGGAGGCTTTTCACATTATAAGCAACCCTTCACAATGAAATAAACATCATACATTTACTGTAATCAAGTGTAACATGATGTGTTAATGTTATTATTAGCAATCAGTATCATAATGGAGCCAAAAAAGTTGGTTACTCAGTCACTGTTTAATTTGCCCTATGAGTTTTGTGTTAAACTTGCAGTTAACTGCATTACCTTCACAGGGATGTGAAACTGAATGGGTAATTTGGTGTGGCTGTATGAGAAATGCATTTTGTTAGGCGTATGAAACAAACATAAATGAGACAAGATAGTGATGTAGCTTTTCAGTAATAAATAAAATACATGTCATGCATGATCAGCCGTAATATTGCACAGTAACAGTTATACATAGCTAAGAAGTTATGTGTGAAACTGGTAAAAGGTGTGAAATTCCAAGTAGTATAAACACAGAATTTATTAGATGTGATAAGTAGAATGAGATTGATTGAGCTGATAAATTTGTGCAACCTCAGGAGAATGAGTTTATGATCATATTTAATCCAACATTATGTCATTGTTATTGTTACAGGGACAGAGAGTTTGTTTTCTGTTCGATATCGGACTGTTACTAATCTTTACTGCTGCTTTCATGTTATGGCCAAATAATGTACGACTACTGTTTTAATGTTGGGAGAATTTAATGTCTTTTGGACTGATACCAAACCAGAGTTCATGCTTACTTTTTATTCTGATAAGATCCTCAAGAGGGCACTATACTATTAAACATGCCTTTATCTTTTGGGAAGCACAGGTACAGAAATAATTTATCTCATAGTATATTCAAACCTGCTACCTAGTTCTGCCTCTGTTTATACTGCTAGTATTATAGCACATTAACATGAAGGGCAGAGATGATGAAAACTGGTTTAGTCCATTAAGCATGCCTGTTATCAGTAATCATGCAATATGTGAAGTACAGTAGCCTGCTGCTGACATTTTCTGATAGCTGGTTCAGCTCCTGGCCTTTGCTTTGAGCTGGAGAGTTTCCTGGAATACTTGCTCAGCCAATCTATATTAATGAGTTTCTCAGGAGAGGTTTATATATTATGCAGCAAAGAGCTTAGATATGGGCATTACTGACCAAATTGGTGTCCTACTGCAGGCTGCACTGCTTTATTTCTCAGCTGTGGAGTCACAGGGACAGATACATCAGCAATGACACAGCAGTACTGCTGCTAAATGTATCTCACTGCATCACTCTTTCAATATGGAGACAGACTATTTCCCTTATTATTTAGGATTCTTTTATTGATAATGTTGTTTTAGTCAGACTCTGATTTGATAGACTGATGTTTGGCTTCATGTCAGGCCTTGTGTAGACCATCATACAAAATAATTGTCAGACCAACCCACTTTCCAATTCTCAGCAGCTTTTACACATGCACTATTTTTAGATGAACTAAATGTAAGAATCTGCAGAGAGTATAGTTGCAGGGCTCTTAAGGTACCCTCATTATCCTGGAAATGCATGTTTCAGGCTTTATGATAATTCAAAAGCCTACAGTGTTACAATGACCAATGTCAGCTTTTTTATGCCACAAACTTCAAATGCATGGAACATAATGTTATTAAGAGCTGAGATAATGTTATTTGTTCATCTTACAGACATATTATGTCCGCTGAGCGTTGTCTGTCCTTTAATATGACAGAGTGGCACACTTTGTGAGATCCAAGGCTTGCAAGAAGATATTACTTTAGCCTGAAAACTTGAAACACTGATTTTTGCTTAACTGAATGCCCATATCTTAGGGCAGGAGCACTTTCATTTTCTATAAGTGTCTTATGTAACCAGTATGCTCAGAATGATAAGAAAACAAATGTATTCCACAGAATACTCTGAACTGAACAACTTCCATGGAAAGATTGCTCGTCCTTTTTGGTATTTTTCATGTTGTATCATTGCAATAATAAAGTGGTGCATGCTGTCATCAGAAATGATGGTACATTGCTCTTAAATTGCAGCTTAAATAAACTGGTTGTTTCCTGCCGTAGTAAGTTGGAACCATCCGGAAAAACGTTGACAAGGAACTTTTCTTCTTAAAAAGCATTGATTTCTTCTGTGGTTTTGAGTGCTGCTGCTAGATAAACACTGAACCGCGTGGAAACTCAAAATAGTGAGTAGCCATGGAAAACCTGACAGGACTCGTTCTGGTTGCTTGATGAGAAAGAGAGTCACGGCTGCCCTGGAGGCTGGTAGGCAGACGGCAAGAAGAGGGAGACTGTTACTGCTTCCTCAGTCGCTTATTCACATGGCATCCGTCTACCTGAACCACGACCCTCTCGACAGCCCTCAGGAGCTTGTGCAGAGGATGAAGTCCCTGCTTAAGACAGAGAGGGATCATAGAGCTCACCTGGTAGCTCTTATGTGCTGCATGGGTCAGTATTTATCTTACTGCTTCTTGTCATTTCCTTGAAAGATTAGTCATGTCTGTACTTGCTCATTACTAATGTAGGTAAAATGTCCTTGAGCAAACATTATTTTGTAATCTGCACTGAGGATTATTAAAGGGCGGAGGATATCAGTGTTGTTAGTCCTGTGGTCAAAGTTCAGGAAAATACTAATCTTCCACAGTGTTGTTGTGGAAAAATGGAGCAGTGGAGTAAATGTGACATGGCTGGCAGATTGTTGTTAATGTTATCGATTGTACATGTGAGTTTTTTGGTGTTCACTGAGGATAAGTTAGAGGAATTGTGTCTGGGAGACTGGGAGACGTGGAAGCAGTGAAATGAGTCATGGCTGTGGTGACTGGCCTGAATTCAGCTCTGCTCTGACACCGGATAGACGACAATCTTAAGAAAAAATACAGCAACGAAAAATACAAGTTAATAATGTTGACAAGAAAACATAATAACACATAAGTGTAGTTGTTCTTTTTCTATATTATACTACTACAAGAAAGGAATTGATTTTGAGAAAACATATATGAAGTATATAATCAGTTTACTTTTACTTTTTAATTGCATCCATTTGCGTCCTGCTTTCACTTATGTCACAGGCTGAAGGAAGTCTAGTTGCTATGGTAATGGGAAACAAAAAACATAATTTGGTCAAGAGTATGCAGGAGAGAGTAATGCCATTTCAGCCTCTGGGAAATTATATCCTTCTTTTTAGCCACTGGGACTAGTAGTCACATCACTTTCATTTAAACTATAAATCCCAAAATAACATTACACACTGACAACAGGAAGCAAAAGATTAAGCTATGACTGCTAAATGCTTTGAAACTTAAGTGAGTTACCACTAAACATAATACAACCTACCTTGGCTACATTACAGACTTATACACAGCAGAATTAGGCTTCTCTAATGACAGCCTTCTTTAAAAGAGATTTGTGTTGCTCAAACACCTCTATGATGATTGCTTTATAATGTGAAAAAATTTACAGGATGTCTTTTTCTTTTCTCTCTCTTCCTCAGATGAAAGAGACAGAGTGCAAAAGAAGACATTTACAAAATGGATAAATCAGCATCTGATGAAGGTAAGAACTAATGTGTGATGTTTGCCATGTTTTTCCCCTTTCTGTTATCATGTCAAATTTAGAATTTCTGTATGTAAAACTGATGTAAAAAGCTCACTTGTGTCCCATGTGTTCATATGGAAACTATATTCATAAATACAGTGGTGAAACCTAAATAATAGTAAAATTCTGACATTTCCTTTTCCAGAACAATCTGCAAACCATTTTCCTCTAACATAAACAATCCATTAGAGAAGTATTGGCAGTAATAACAATTAACACTCTCCATGTTAGGTCCTAACATGCTAACATTCCTCCCCAGATATTATTAAAGCTTGTTAAAAGTCATTTAGCATGACGTGCTGTTGCACCGCTGCAGCAACAGGTTGTCTTTTGTTGACTGAGGATTTGAATCGCTTACTGTGGCGTTTCATCTGTCTGTGGAATTTAATGAAACACTTTAGCAGACAGACAAGCACTGGCTCGTCTCATTTAATTTGCCTTTGTAAAAATGAATCACTATCTGGGAATCATGTTTAATGTTATACTTTACAAGGTTCATGCATTAGTGGTACATTAGTTGATGCCATGAATCCTGTAAATCGGATATCATCCAAGGAGCCAGTGACTTGCCAGATAAAAATTAGCAGCAGTAAATATGGCAGAAGTAACATAAACATTTTAACACTTAGTACTCAAATATAAATAAAATCAGTGTCCAAATGAACAACAAAAGTAATGACAAAAGTTCAGTTGTTTTGGCATAAGCTGTCTCAGGAAGGGGAGTTTTCAGAAAGTCCATTCTTGCAAATGCAGAACCACATGACAGTAAATTTACTGGAAAAAAACATCAAACAAACAAAAATCTGATATTTTAATTTTTTATCTCAAGCAAGACTTGTATCTTCAAGTCTATGCAAGTCAGTTTTCAGACCATATTGAAATAAATAGAAGATAGGAAATCAATCCAAAACTAATTGTATGCTTTGAAACATGGACAGCAGTGGTGTGAAGCATATACAATTTTTAGCTACGCTAGCGGTGTGGGTCCCGGATGGTAGTGTTGGTCAGTGGGTCGGTCCACCACTTTGGTCCACACTGAAATATCTCAACAGCTATTGGATGGGTTGCCATTCAACTTTTGTACAGACATTCATGGCCTCCAAAGGACGAATCCTGCTGACTCTGGTGATGCCTCTAGCTTCACCAGCAGGTCAGAGTTTTCACTTATCCAGTGAAATATCTCAACATCAACTGGATGGATTGGCCCAACATTTTGTACGGACATTCATGGTTCCCAGACAATGAATCCCAGACTTTGATGATCCCTCGACTTTTTCTTTAATGTCACCATGAGGTTGACAGTTGTGGTTTGTGACAATTGTCTCAACAACTATTGGATGGATTATCTTGAAATTTGGTACACCCATTTATGTCCCCATCAGGATGAATTGTAATAACTTTGGTGATCCCCTGACTTTGCATCTAACAACATCATCATCATCAAAATTTAAATTCAATACTTTGGTTCATGATCAAATACCTGCAAAACTAATGATATTCCCATCAGCCTCAGCTGTACTTTGTGTTTAGTGCTAATTATCAAATGTTAGCATGCTAACACACTAAACTAAGATTGTAAATATGGTAAACATTACACCTGCTAAACATTAGCATGTTAGCATTGTCATTTTGAGCATGCTTGCATGCTGACGTTAGCATTCACTGGTGATCATTTGCATGTGATGTTTTCAAACAGGAATGTATTTCTTATTTCCAATATGAAGATCATTAGAAGGATGCATGAGGCCCTATGAAGCTGGTTCCAGTTGTGTCTTCAGGAAGTGCCAGCTACAGCTCACAGTGTTTCATGAGAGACACATTATGTAAACTTTGTCACAATGGCAGAAGAAAATAATATTTTATGTCTATAGTACTGCAATAAAACATGACACCTGCAATGAAGCTGCAGAGAGTAACAGCAACATGTGTATAAAAACAAGTTAGTGAGTTAATGGTTTAATTGGAATGTTTGCATTTTATTTCATGTTTGACAGCCAGATTTCAGGTCTCGTTAAATTATTGTAAGGTCTGTTTCAGTAGGCCTCACACATGGTCCATGAGAAATCAGAGGTGCTGAGTAATAGTTTGGGATCTGCTTGGCTTACCCAATAACATAAAGGTGCAGGTCTATTTTGGCTACACAGCTGTGGCTGCTATCTGGGATTACAGTGCTGAAAGCCCTGTGTGAAAGCAGGTCAGCGGCCAGCAGGGTGATTTCAGAGGGACGGTATTTAGGACAGGAAGGAGAGATGGGCCTGCTGGAAGGAGGAAGCCTTGGACCAGAGTTGTAAAGTACCTCACTCAAGTACTTAGATAAGGTGTCACAATGATGCCTGCTCAAGCTATTATTCATAGTGTTTTATGCTACATTCATTTCAGTTTAGAGGGAACTTTGAGGAAACAAAACAAAAACAAGGTTGTTGTAAAATGTGAACTAAAACAGGTTTTTCTAAAACTGGGCTTAAACTGAAACTGAACACCAAGGTGATTGAATAGTATAAGGAAGAAACATCAAAGGCAGTGGTTGAGTTGTAGAATGCGGGAGACTTTCATGGTAGCTGGTATAATCCTCAAAGATCTGTTCTTTAGAAATTGAAATTATTATGGTTCAATAACTGCGGTCAGAGATTTCAAAACAACACCAATTCTGATTACACGTACAGTAGTTGTCTAATTATATTTGTTATAAGGAACAGTCATCAATGAACAGTTGTGTAATAACAATATGATATTTGCAGTTTGCTCACAATTTGCTTTTGTCCTCATGTCTGTAGGTACGGAAGCATATAAATGACCTGTATGAAGACTTACGAGATGGACATAACCTGATCTCACTGCTGGAGGTTTTGTCTGGAGACACATTGGTGAGTTAACGTTTTTCTGTTATTGTAATTTTCAAGGTCAGTGTTTCTTAAAGAGATGAAGAGAAACTCAAAACATTCTATTGAGTTCTTTGTTAGAGCAATTTCTATTTAAATCAGTCTTATGAAATCACGAATCATTCAAATTGTCATTAGACATCAATAAGGAAACTGAGAAACTTATTCCTCTTATCTATCACACCTTTGCATGACTGATTCACTTGCCCTTGTAATGTAATTGATGATAGGAGGGAATCCTGGGATTTGATGGTCTGCAATCAGATCTTCTGTGATTTTGAATCCACCCAAACCCACTCATAAAGTCACATCTTTTTGTGACTTGCATGCAGGTTTTTATCACATCAAAAGACTATTTTCTTGTTTTGTTTCTTTTTCCTTATTATTATTATCTATTCTGGGATATCTAGGAAAGTGACTGATGTGGTCATCATTGTGATTAGTTGTTCTGTGCTACTGGATGTAAGTCATATGAAATTGGTGGTACAGTATGCCATGCTTTACATACTGTATATATGTGTTTTATTTGGCTACAGTCAGGGTGGCGCTTTGTGCCACAGTAGTAGTAGTGCTCGAGTAGCAACATACTTGAGTGGGATATTAAATAGGGTAATTACCCACCAAAGGTTGGTGTCTTTCAGTCAACAAAATGTATCATATCAAGGAAAAGCTAGAAAGTGGGAAAGCTAGTTCTCTGGCTGGAGTTTCCAACAAAGTTTATTTTGCTAACTAGCCTTTATTAACGCACTAACTGCCAAAGGCTTACTTCATTCGTTATTCCTTATTTAGATCCTTATTAGCTTCCTCAAAGTGGTCACTAGTCTTCCTGGGGTCCAATTTAAAATCACACAGTATCAAAACAAGAAAAGGCAAAATAAGCCAATTATATAGATCAGAAAACAAGTGAAATGATGCTACATATGAAAAGATAGACAATAAAAGCTTACAATGAAAACAAAATCGATTATAATAATATATAATCGATTTCCACTCAGTCAAAACTTGGAATAACCAGGAAATGAACTAGAAAGTGAATGTTTCCAGCTGTGGAATTTTTTTTGAGATGCTAAGTAGCCAAAACCTTTCACAAATAGGAAAGTGTACTTGTACTGTGTTAATCCAGGTACCCAATAGGTTACTTTCCAGCTGTTATTCAACCAAAAAGTTCAAGAAACGGGAAATTGTGGTATCTTATAGTCTAAATTTATTTGTAGAAATGTAGAAAGAAACAAAATGAAATGAAAGTCAATTTTTATATAATAATGAAATACAGTAATAATAGCTTCTTTGGTTACTCTGTAATATTGCAAGTAAACGAATCACACGTTATTTTAACCAAAAATAGAGAACTGTCATGATTTTCAGTCTTCGGTTTGTGGCGTTGTTATGGCAGTATAAGGTATTTTTTAACTTTGTTCATGGAGAAATCATAAGGACTCACTCTGTATAGTCCAGTATGTTTCTGTGTCTAATCCCTCATATATAGAGCACAGAGCTGCACAGCTGTAGTAGACAGTGGCTACTAAAGTGCTGCATGTTATCCAGCAGGCTACTTGCAGTATTATTTAATTTCTCTGTTAACATGTCATTCTTTCATCTTATATTGAAGTATGTTGATATAGTCTTTGTGCAGTCCTGAGTTCCTTAATGTTATCATGCTGTAATGTCGTTTACTGTATTAAAACTGCATGTATTCCTGTGCAAGGAGCCCCAGCAGTTACTCCCTCTCCAGTGTGACTAACTATCATCCTTTAAGTAGCTATCTATTTTCTGTTTCCATCCTGTTTCCTTTCTACTTCCCCCCATCCTCTGTTCTCCACTCTTTAATTGGTTTCTGTCCATTGTCTAACTTCCTTTGAATTGGCCGCCATGTGTGTCCATGTCTTCCTTTCTTCCCCATGTTTTGCCTTTTCGGTGATAAGCCAAGGGAGCGTGATTTTCTGAAGACATTGCGGTTGGTGAGTGGGACAGAAGCATGCACAGTTGAGCAGCATGGAGACACGGTGGATGATGATAAGGGGGTACGTGTGGCTTGCCCCCCCACCCCCTGTTACAAACTAATTCAGAGCGTGTTGTGGCCAGTTAACAGGAGTATAGAACCAATCCCACTGTATAATTTGTATTTTTGTAGTCTTACATAATTGCTTTAGCAGATATTGTAGTTCTTCTATATGCTTATAGAGTATCGTTTCCCTTTTCCCAATTTTGCTAAATTTGTGATTTCTATGCAACATTATGTTTCATAATGCCACTCCTTTTGATCAGGAAATAATGTCCGAATCTTTGTTTACATGACTAGATGATACTGATGATGCAGAGAAATGTGCACACGATCTAAAGACCCAGGCATCTTCATGCTCAAATCTTCTGACAAACCAATACATTTGGCACACTGACCTTGCAAAAGTATTAAAAATATGCAATAAATTATAAAGGAATTGGCCATAAAGCTTGGGTCTTTATATCCATTTCACTAGCTTTGCCCATCATGGAGCCATACAATCAAAGAGCTCCCAATCTACGTGAGCATCAGGACATTTTTCATCTGCTGCTTTTGGGTATTCTGTTATTTTGAAGCATCAAGAGAGCTTCATAAGTGAATGAGTATCACTGATTGAAAGCTGTGGGAGATGGGTTTATTAAATGTTGTTGCTTTGCTATTGAGATGAGCGGGATTCTTCTCTCAGCTATTATCAACTAAGAAATATGGCTGAATGCAGCACAGGTCTTTTGCTGCTGCTGCATCCTGGCTTCAACGCATTTTCCATTTCATTACCTCATGCTGTGGCCTCTGACTGTTCACGTGCATTTGCCACAAGAGATTTGAGACTTGCTCGAACAATTATTTTTAAAATTTACATTTAGTGTCTACAGCACAGCAAACCAAATGTATTAATGTGTTTTATGAACACTTAGCTGTCAGTATGTGTGTTAACTAGCAGGGTTACTTGGTTTGTTATTACATATTAGGAGTACATTTCTAATGGTGGAAAATGTTCTGTATATGCACAGATTTTGAGTGGGCCTGCAGAAATGGCTAATCTTGTTGTGGGTAGAGTTTTATGTGTGTTCTTTTAAGTCTTTACCCCGCCAGATCAGCGGGTAAGAACCTGGAAGCATGTCCTGTGTCCTCCATGCTACTAATGATTTTTTGAATTTGTCCTCTGATTTTGGGAATAACCTGATTACCATACGTGGCCCCTCTTCCCTCTTTATGTCCACAGCCTCGGGAGAGAGGGAGGATGCGCTTCCACAGACTCCAGAATGTACAAATAGCACTGGATTATTTAAAGAGGCGGCAGGTAGGGATCAATCCAAATACACTCTCAAACTCTTGTTCTGTCACACTTTTGATTGAGGACTGGATACCTTGTGTTGGGTGGATACATTTGAGCCAACATGTCACGTCAGTCATAAACCTAAACATAAGTTTAGACTGCCGGATGAAGCTACTGGAAATCAGCCTGCAGTCAGAGTTAAGATAAAAATTCTTCATACAGTGAACACATGTTTCTGCCTTTCCTGTCCTCTCATGGATTCATAGCAGTATCCAACTGAAAGTCCACATCATTAATTAGGAATTTTCACACAGGATAGTGAATTATAAAAAAGATTACAGCTGAACAGCATACGTAAATGTATCAGTTCATGTGTGTAGCTACATTGTATTTTGGGAGTTGCATCATATTGTGAGAGATTTGTTTGCTCGCGACCACTAAGGCAGACAAATTGCAAGCCTAAGGCACACATGTAATTGAACTGGGACCAGCCCCACTCAGTGGTGATTACACTGCCTATTCTCCAACGTCACACACTGTTGGACTCCTAGCATTTTTCATCTGTCTTTATGAAAATTACGTTTCAGTTGCCACAAATAGTAATAGCAGCATTTAAGGAGCGCCGACTACAAATCCCATCAGTGGGGTTTCAAAGAGCTTTGATTGGCCTCCCCTCCCCCACCATAGCCACGATGTGATGAAGAACACAGCCTGGCTGAACCGTAGCCAGATGTGACGTAAGATTTGAGACAAAGGATTCATAGATGGTCACAAATGAGTTGTTCTATTGTTTTAGCCACAGTACATACCAGACACATCCATGCGTCCTCTGAAGTCAATATATGTACAGCGATCTGTTTAAACTTCCTTAAATCTCCCCCTGCAGCTTATTGATAACAGTTATTACAGATGATCAGGCTGACGCTGGAGGAATAAATGAACTGCTCCTGGATTATAGCTACATTAAAAGAAGAATGTGTTTAGACTCTACTTTCTGATTCATGTTTTTTGTGAATTCATTAAATACACATAATTTTTCACTCTGATATGTGGTAGATAAAACAGTCCTAGCTGGTTTATAGCATTTAATTAGTAGCAAGCAGTCATTCTCTCTGTCACCTCAGACCCACGTGATTAAGGTAACAGTGTTGCCTGACATAATAATAATAATGACTATTGTGCCACCTTGTGGTGCTTGTGAAATGACAGGCATGTGAGTCAAAATAGAGAAAAACACATCATATTTTGTACTTGTATTAATACACCAAATAAATGTAAAGGTGAATTCTATCATTTAGAAACTTAAGAACAGGGTTTGAACACTTAGAGATATTGTAAATATGCAATATATTAATCATGTGTTTCCTGTCATTAGGTCAAACTTGTAAATATCAGGAATGATGACATCACAGATGGTAACCCAAAACTGACCCTGGGATTGATCTGGACCATAATTCTGCACTTTCAGGTCAGTGTTTTCATCTTATTGTTTGGTAATTCTTACGCTTTTAATAGCCAAGTAATTAATATTATTTATTACCCAGATACTGGATTATTCTGGATTATTATACTTTCATTCCCTTGAAATAAGGGCAGTTAATTTTAAACTTGTATGTATCTTTATATCCTACTCGGTGTTGATGTGTTGCATATTTTAGATCTTTTAATGCAGAGGATTTTCTTTGTCTTTGTAGAGTTTAAAGATATTTCCGTGCAGAAATGCTGGCATGTTTTGGGATTGACTTATGTAATAGCGTGTCAAATGCCCTCCAGATTAATGCTTTTTAAATTCACTGGGTGGGGTGAGTTCACACCCACCCCACCCAGTGGATGTTTCTAGTTTTGACCACAAGGTGTCAAAGCTGTGCAGCAAACATCATGCTGAATGTTGGAACTGCTGTCAGATTATAGTGTAATATACTGTATGATGTTAGTGTTTACCTGGCTCACTTTAGTTCATGTTTGATTCAGCTGGAGTTGTAACTTGACAAGTTAACATCAGGTAGCTCCTAGAATTCACAGGGTGTATTGGGACGTGGAAAATGTCCTTGCACGCAGTTATAACGAGTCCATGTTTGAATAGAGAGGGAAATGACTTGAAAAGAGCTTTGTTTTGTCTGTGCAAACCCATGAAATTTAAACCAGATTCTATTTTGCCAACAGTTTTTTTCAGAACAAAAAGATCTGTAGCATTACAATGTGAACATTTGTGCACAAATCAGTAGAACCAAGCTTTAGGGTGCGGTTACACTTACAAAAAGCTTTGCTGTAATGCTGTAATTGTTTTCAAGACTTTGTGTGCTGAGTTTATATTTCTCCCTGAGTGTTCTCAAAAATGTTCTCTCTGGAAATACTTGCTGGAGTGATACAAATCATGTCAAGTGGGTTGGTCTGTGTGTGCATGCCAGGAGTATCCAGGTGTCCATCGAAGTATTTACAGTATCTCTCCAAAATCCAACAGCTTGCAGAAACTTCATACTTTAACTACTTCTCACTCACACTATCTCTTTCTTTCTCCCTCTCTCCCCTTCTCTCCCTCTCTCTGAATGTCTTGCATTGGATTATTAATATCTTTGGCACATGCCACCTGGCTCAGATGTTGGTTAGCGACATGAATATTGCAGTAGTCTTTCACTTCACACTTGCAGCTTTGATTGAGAAGGTAGTGAGTTATTATATTATTTTAGAACAAGAATGCATTTGTGTGACTAATGCCCTCAATGAAATAATTGGGGGGGGGGACTCAATCATGCTGCTGACAGGTAGCGTCTGTGATGATGCCAACACCTGCTGCTGTCAGTCTCACACAAGCCCTCGAGCAGTTGATCCAGCAGCAATGGGCCTGTTTCTTCTTGATTTAGAAGGAGAGCAGGGCATTTAAGGAGAAAATGTTGCACTTTAGTCATAGCATCTTTGGTTTATATAAGCACAGCTGACAGCAGATTGACTTGTATAAACCAAACACTGTTTTTACATTACATGCTTTTCTATGACTGGCTTGGCCTAAAGTATCCAGGATCAGTTCCTGTCTAAAGGACTAGTTTTTTTTTTTGGGATATACTGTACGTGCTTTTCTTATTGCTGCAGGATACTTTTTATTATATTAACTTAAACTTAAACAGAGAGTACTGACAGGGTGTGTGTCCTGTTACGTTTGACCTCAATTCTCTACCTCATAGCTGCTTTACTGTTTCACAGTTGAAGTTTTGTTCAGGTGTATCAGACACTCTCCTTACAGATGTTGATTTCATTACACAAAGCTGCCACTATTGTATCTTCACTATGGTGACCACACTGTATTTTCACCTGGGACATGTTGTTGAGAACACTAGAGTGTAATGTTTATTTTAGTATAGCTGGTGACAATGCACCACCATGACAATGCACTGTTATCAGGTGTTTTATCCTTGTATGTCTTTTGTGTTTGTTTTGCCCTGATTGTATTGTCTCTGTGTGTGATGTCTGTTGTCCTGTCACTAACTTAACACAAACACATATTCATGATTCATTTATTTCATTCATTCCCTCTTATTAAAACACTCTCATTGAACTGTACTAAGTAAGGCTATATAAATCATATTAAATGCTATATAACATGTACAAACAATCTAATACTGCAGTTATACCAGTATTTTGATAGATTGACCATAAACTGGCCATAATTAGCAGCCGGAGTAATCAGTACACTATAGTTTGAACTGTGGTGTCTGTCAGGTGACTTTGACCTTCAGGGAAACCTCATTGGCGTTCAAATATTGCAAGCTCACAGTGGCACAGTGTTATTTTTAGTTAAGCTGTGTGGTGGCATTATATTTACTCTTTCACGCACTACTTATTTCTCTATTTGCCATGGAATTAAATTATTGATAGATTCCTCTACAGTGGGCTTGTTCCATGCTTTGTCAGCCAATGTTTCCATATAGTTGTTGTAATGTTTTTATATGGTGAATCCCTTCCTGGTCAGATCATTTGCCCTCTTGTGAACTGCGGTAGTGGTGATCTGTTCAGATAATAGTGTTTGTTCAAACCATTGGACTTAAGCCCTACCTCTGGCTCTGCCATTGTGCGTAGCTTGATTAACAGACAAAGTGAAAGCACTTTGTTGTCAAGCTCGGATTTGCTTCTGCTTCTGCTGCTCTCGTTGACCTATGCTGTTCTGTTTTTCAAAGCCTTTCTGACCGGCTGGGACTCGAAGCCAAACTTGCTGAGCCAAAGTTTCTCACATCATAATAGGTGGCCATCAGCGGGCATCCACTTGCAGTTTAAACCTTGTCCTCCCTTCACCCCTCATTACAGATACAAATATTTGGAAACCTAAGAGGCGGCTTTGACGTGCACATGTTTACTGTGTAGACGAAGCAGACCAGCCAGCCCGAAACAGGTCTTTCCACAAGTCTTTTTCATTCTTGCCCAGCTGAGAGCTACAAGCACGTGGGTCATGTCTGTGTGTGCATTTATGGTGTTTGTGCTGGATTAGCAAAGCCAGAGAAATGTTTCAAAGGTCAGAAAGGATTCCAGTGTCAGAAGAGAGACCCGAAAGAGAGAGAGCGAGCGAGAGAGCGAGAGAGAAAGAGAGAGAGAGAAAAAGAGAGAGGCTGACCGGTTCTCAGCTGAGAGTATCTGAGAGTCAATGAAAGCAAAAAGTCAACTCTGCTCTGAGTAGAGCAAGCTTTATTTCTGGCTGCCAGGTTGTCTGTCAGTGCTTATTGTGTGCTAGTTGCACAGCGTGAAAATGGCTTTCTGTCATTGGGATAGTGGCTCTTCAGATCAAGCGGCGCTCACTGGATACTTTGCCTGAAAACAGCTCGCTGTTGGGAGTTCAGCCCTGTCAATGGGCAAGAGACTGCATGACTGTCAGCCATGGGAAACATCTGTGGCTGTGTTCGAGGCCCTAAAGAAGAATTCTATGTTGACCCCAAGAAAGCTCCACTGAACCCCGAATCTAAAGAGCTCAAAGGTCGTCGCTATTTTCAGAGGAAGAAGAGGAAATCGCAGGACTTTCAGCCTGACAAATCTTTCAGGAGTCCTGGAAGTGACGCTATTCCAAGAGAAGCCATCTGCAATAGTGCAGAGCCTCAAGATGGCCCAGATGCGAACACAGACGAGTCCCAAGCAGAGCTGGATAAACCATCACAGGTGGAGAAACATCTATCCAGGCAAAGCATCAGCAGAGGTGTCTATGTTGGAGAGGTACCAGTTTTAATCCTCAGAGATCCCTGTAATCAACCTCTTGGCAAGAGGTTAGCTTACAGGTCAGGAAGGTTTTCCACAGAACAGACAAATGGTGACAGAAACAGGTTCACCGTAGAAGGAAAGCTTCGTTGTGTTAACACAACTTCCAGAGGTGCCTCAGCTAAGGCTGGTCTGCTTGTGAAGAAGCTGCTACAACGCCAGTTAAGGAGGGCTGTTAGCTTTGGAGCAGTGGAGCACATGCTACGGACTCTGAGGGGTAATGACAGACCTGGGAGTGAGGAAACGTTTGCCAAGATCATATGGGGCTCTCAAGCACACAGGAGGAGGAGACGGAGGGCCTACACCTACTCTGGTTACATAGAACGTCTTCCAGCTCCTGCCAAATGTATTTCCACCCAACACGAGGTAAACTTAGAATGCGTTATTTATAGCTATTACGGGTGTGATTCATGATAGATGAATCAGGGGTTTGATTGGTTTATAATGTAACTTCAACTTTGCAAGGCTGGTGTTTAGATCATGGAAGTTAAGCGCTATGGTGAAAATATATGCTAAAATAAAGCAATTCTTTAGAACAACGCCAGTTCATTTTGTTAAACCAATGTTCTCATTACATAATTTTATACCCCATCAGCATGGTCCGTTGTCTGTAGAGCATTATGTCATCATTGTGGTATCATTCTGTCTGTGTTCACAGTCATTTTTGGACACACAATAACTCAAAAATTATACGTTGTAGAATGTATTTACACCACAGGCATCACCTGTACAGAAGATTATGTTTATCGTACTTTGGCTGCATAATCCGATTTACCTGAAACTCGTGTTAAAATATTTATGCTGTTCATCTGTATGTAGAGACAGGAACAGTATGCTGACATACACATTTTTGTTAAAGCCCAATCAATAGTTGGCCAAATAAATTATAGCTATATTCACATGTATAAAGGAAAAGTGACTCTTTTTGTTTTTCTTAAGTGATCATAATTGACAAAATAGGTGTCATACAGAATCAGAAAAAATAGTAACTTAGATTTAAGAGCTTACTGTAAGATCTGTCTATCAATTTTGGAGTGATAGCAGGCTCTCATCCTGTGTTTTTTTTTTTGTTGGGCTTTGGTTTGAGTATATTCAGAACACGAATGATGTTGTATTAATTGTATTTTATTAATTATCTTGATTAGTGATCTCACTAAAAAGTTGGTTATGGTTGATATTATAGTGATAACTGTGGGTCATTGGGAGGCTGACGTGTGTAAAAGTGGTATTTAGTCTAAAGTTCACTGGCTCTCCGCAGGGTTGCTGTTTGTCCCCTCTTTATAATTTGTACACTAATGGCTGCCAGAGTCTGTATGAAAATCGGCACATTGTAAAATCTGCTGATGATACAGTGACTGTCAGTCTTTTAGAGGAGCAGAAACAGGGTTGTTGTGCTGTAGTTACTTTAACATAACAAAGCACATGATTGTTGATTTCAGGAAATCTCTCCCTTGTTCAACATCAACTGTCATACAGTACTCTGAAATCACCCTCGTAGATAATTACAAATATCTTGGGACAGTTATTGACAGCAAACTGTGTTTGTAAGATGACACAATGACTCTGTTTTACCGTGGTAAAATTAAGCTCTTTGACATTTCTATTAAGCGTGTTCTTAAGAAGGCCAGATCATCTTTTGTTCAGGAAGTTTGAGTTACCACTACAGTTGTCGTTTTAAGGTTCCAGCTGGACAAACTAACCTGACTGTAGAAACGTTTCAGGCTTTGGAAGTTATACTATCTGAATATGCTGGTCAGTGGGGGGATTCTTCCTCTACGTTTTTTCTTCAGGAAGGTGTTATTTGTGTCTGTGTTAATCTTGTCTGAGCTGTAGTGTGTTGTATGCCTAACAGTTGTTACTATTTCTGTTTCTCACTGTTTCCTTGATTTTATGACCGATGTCACCTGGCTGCAAACCAAATTCCCTCCTTGGGGGCCAGTACAGATTGACTGATTGATCGATTGAGAAGCTCATCATCAAATCTACTCTCTGTGTTTCTCTGCTTCTTGTTTTTCCTTGTTGTGAAGTAAAGTTTTCTGTGATATGGAAAATAGAAGCAAACTTTTCAAGATGTATTCCATGTGCCTTCCAACAGAATAATCAGTATGTCAATAGTCATATGAGGCGTGGAAAACAAAATCTACAAAGGCTTGAATCAAAGTTTGGTGTTAACTGTAGATAGAAGCTCTTGTTCAGATGTCATAAATGTGCTTTAAACCCGACGTGCCAACAACACTGTGGAACTCAACCTGTGAAGTGGCACTGTTTGCTAGGGGTCATCTTAAAAGTCAGTATAACATGTTGTAAAACTATTGGGTAATTTATTGCACAACTCTATCTCACACTTCTGACCAGCTGACATTTTCCATGTTTCAAGTGCGAATAGAACTGTAAATGAACAAGATATGGAAACTTTTACCCCATTTACACTTAATTCACACTTGAGTCTCATCAAATATGAAATGAAATACATCTTTTTTTCCTCTTTCTCTCATTATTTTTTTCTTTGTGAAGTTTAAAATGTTAGTCTTTGTTGAGACACGTAAGGAGTGAATTTAATACAGTAGTGTTTTTAGGTCTGTAGTTTGTGGTGTTGTTACATTTGATTGCATTACATTTCAAGGTGTTATTGTTACCACTCAGTAATGGTCTTAATCTCAAATGGGTTAGATTTTCAGTGTCTCTGAATCAAGCCCTCCACGACTGCACATTGAATGTCAGTGCATTTTGTATTTTATACTTTGTGACAGATCTCGGAGATCCACGTGACAGGGGAGTCCGAGGACATGACAGCCAAGGAGAGGCTGCTGCTCTGGTCCAAGCAGATAACAGAGGGCTATGTAGGTGTACGATGTGATAACTTCACAACCTCCTGGAGGGATGGGCGGCTATTTAACGCCATCATTCATAAATACAGGTACTGTAACACCAAAGGAACTGCAGGGGTTTTTGCACAACAGCAAAGCTATATAATGCATATATGGGATTTAGTGGTCTTCTGTCGTCTTTTAGTTGGCATGCCTTGTTTTTCTTGCCTTACGGGTCTTTCTTTTTCTCTATTGCAGGCCAGACATGGTTGACATAAGCCGTATGTCGACACAGACCAACCGATCAAATTTAGAGCATGCGTTTTGTGTAGCTGAACAGCTGGGGGTGGCCAGACTGCTGGACCCCGAGGGTGAGATCCATACACACTGTCATGTTTAGTTTGCCTCAGAAAAACCTTTTAACACCTTTGTGCTATAAATCATGTGGAGTGAAGCTTAGATTTTGGCTGGAGGAATAATTCCTCTGAGTACAGCTCGTTGTCATTTGTTGCATTTGTGACCTTTTTACTTCCCTCATTAGACGTAGACGTTCAGTCTCCTGATGAAAAATCAGTCATCACGTACGTCTCAACACTGTATGATGCCTTCCCCAAAGTACCTGATGGTGTTGATGGAATCAGTCCTAATGTAAGTTGATGGCATTGGTCCACCAGTAACTCCACCCAATCCAAGTGCTGAAAAGTGCTTTATTGCTGATGATCCTTTTTCTCTGAACAGGATGTTGATATCAAATGGGTGGAGTACCAGAACATGATCAAATACCTCAGCCAGTGGATCAAACACAATGTGGCCATAATGTCAGATAGATCATTCCCCAACAACCCTGTGGAACTCAAGGTATTGCAGATTTTAATCATGATTATTAGCTTTTATTTTTATTTTTTTAAGTTGAGCTTCAGCTGTCTTATTTTATAGAGTGCTTAGAATCTGTATATAGTGTCAGTAGGTGAAGTAGGTGAAGGATAACTGTCTGCTTCAAATAGCCCACGTGCAGTAACCTGCTGTAACTGAGACTGATATTGATGGGTATGAGAGAGCAGCAGCATCCATTTGCTGCAAGAAGTCGATAGCTTTTTACAGTGAAGGCACTTTTAATGCTGATATGATATTTAATGAGAATGGGAGAGTATGGACAGATGCTTAGAGAACTTGCTCCTGGTAAATGTCTGTTCTGATGCTTTGTGGTACGAGTTTAGAAAAACTACATTTTTATTGTAATCTCTGCTTTCTTTACAGGCACTTTATACACAGTATCTGCAGTTTAAAGAACACGAAATCCCGCTGAAAGAGAACGAGAAGACGAAAATCAAAAATCTCTATAAAATGCTTGAGGTATACAAATGCAAAACAGTAGAGCATATTGCTTTGATGACACATTTCTGTGTTTGTAGTGCAAATTGTAGTGATAACGTGTCTGTGTTTGTGGTGTATTTGACAGATGTGGATCGAGTTTGGACGTATTCAGTTACCCCAGGGTCATCACCCTAATGATGTGGAGAAGGAATGGGGTAAATTAATTATTGCCATGTTGGAAAGAGAGAAGAGCCTGAGGCCTGAGGTGGAAAGGTACTGAGCGTATTAATATTTTGTCTTAAGTTCCAATCTTTATAGTCTTTATAACATAATATTACGGGTTACTTGTCAGCCAAAAGTTACCATTTAACTAACAGTATTTAAGAGACACGTAGCTGGTGTTTGATTTTACAAAATGTGTGGCTGTTTGAGGCAATATACAATGATTTAAAGCAAGAAGTATTGTGGTCATGTGCTGCTTTTCTAAGTGAAAAGCTTTTTATTCAGTATATTGATAAAGGAGCAAATATGCTACATGAGTCAGCATAACATTTTCTGAGGTTGGTGTAGGCGGAGTGCTCCAGCATCATATTGCAAACCCACTAATGTCTCTACTGAAACCTAACACTGAGGATCAGTGTTTATGTCAGAGTTTGATTTTCCTTATTAAAGTAGAAATCCCCTGACTGAAGCCTTGCACACTATGTTATGATTTCTATCAACATATTTATGACCTGTTGTACACAATATTTCTTGATTTGATTTACTGCAGCCAAAGTGCACAGTTTGCATATGATAAGATTGAGTTTTGTTCCTCTTTAAGAGATGATCGAGTGCAAAATAAGCGGCAACAAATGAATCTTGTGTTATAAAATAGTGGGGATAAATTGATGTGTTTTTATGTTCTGCAGTTCAGGGACAGAATCATGACTGATCTAGTATCTAGTTACTTTAAAAAGGCAGAAATGTGCAAATTCTAAGAACACAAATATGTCAACTATATGTCATGGCATGCTTCAGTCAAGATATTTTCTGATATATTATACAGTGACTGCTTTCTTATGACAAGCTCAGTCATGTTTTTGAGCTCTGTCTGGAGCTCAATCAGTGTTTGTTTGAGTAAATCTTATTTTTATGGAAACTCAAATGTGATTGGAAATTCTTTGTTGACAAAAGTTTATATCTCCATTCTTGCCTCCATGGTCTATAAACACATATTTACAGCATTAATGTAGGGTGTGGTGAAAACTGGCAGAAACAGCAATTTCAGCAGTCTCAGCTCGTATGAAGGTGTACAAGACTCAACCTGCTATTTAATTTTTATCCCCCAAGGGCAGCACATTATTTCAGGGTGGGATTCATTTTACACGCTCCTCACCTGACTGTGGTGCTATAAATATGAGCAAGTTGAAAGCGGCTCCATCAGTTAGGTCTGCGAATGCTCGCAGTCATACTATCCATGTTAGGTTGAGGCTGGGATCCTTTCAGAGGGATGAGAAATGTACTCATGACAGTGACTGTCTGAGTGGCTAGCATTAGCAGTAGTGGTATACCATGTAAAGTAAGATGGCCTATTTGAGCGGGATCTCATCTGTTAGCAACAGCAGCTTCACCAGTTTTGGCTCCAATGACACCGTCCTCACTGAGCCTTTACAAATTAACAGCTCAGTCTTTCTCAATAACAACATTGCCTATGGATCCAGGTGAGGTTACAGTGTGCTTGGCTTTGGGAACGTTTTTTTTTTTGTTTTTATTAACTATAACTATAAAGTAACAATTTAATCTTTTTGCTTTTGTAGGCTTGAGACGTTGCAGCAGATTGCCAACAGGGTCCAGCGGGACTGTGTTAACGGAGAGGACAAGCTGGCATTGGCAAGAACTGCCCTGCAGTCTGTAAGTTTTGTGCAATCTCTGTTTGACATGATCATGTAAGTTGTGATAAAATAGCGCAGTGCACATTCTTTGTCTTGAGTTTTGAGTCTCTTTTTTTCCCGTCTGTTAAGGATGCAAAACGTCTTGAGTCTGGTATTCAGTTCCTAAATGAAGCTGAGATTGCTGGCTACCTTTTGGAGTGTGAGAATATCATCAGACAACAAGTGGTGGACATCCAAATTCTTCTGGATGGAAAATTCCCCTTTGCAGATCAACTTGTCCAAAGGTACAAAGTAAATCCTCTCGCAAAAATAACACACTGACATTTTCTCCTACATTAAGACTTCTCATATTTGTTGTTCCTTTTTGAATACAGGGTATCAAAACTCCGGGATGACCTCCTAACCCTGAGAGCCGAGTGTTCTTCTGTGTACAGTAAAGGCCGCACCCTGACAACAGAACAAACCAAAATGATGATCTCAGGCATCACACAAAGCCTGAACTCTGGCTTCTCGCAGAACATCAACACAAGCGTGACACCAGCCCTTACTCCTGCACTTACCCCAGGGGGGTTAGGCGCCCCTGGGTCCACATTCACCTCTAGCCTTACACCGTGCCTGACCCCGTCCTTGACCCCTGCCTTGACCCCCGGCCTGCAGCCCGCTTCAGTCCAGAGCTACATGGGGAGTGGTGGTGGCATGGACCCAGGCAGCCTCAGGCATTTGAAACACATGCAGATCCGCAAGCCCTTACTGAAATCCTCGCTGGCAGACCCCAACATGACAGAAGAGGAGGTCAACATGAAATTTGTTCAGGACCTCCTGAACTGGGTGGAAGAGATGCAGGTGAGTAGTCACTATCTGTTTGTTTATAATGTAGCTTTAATTGTACACATTGAAACAACACACAAATTTTTTTTTTTTTTTCTGTTTTAAAGTTGCAGCTGGATCGTTCAGAGTGGGGATCTGATTTGCCAAGTGTGGAAATGCATTTAGAGAACCACAAAAGTGTACATAGAGCCATTGAAGAATTTCAAA
Source organism: Siniperca chuatsi (assembly GCF_020085105.1). Lineage (NCBI taxonomy): Eukaryota > Metazoa > Chordata > Actinopteri > Centrarchiformes > Sinipercidae > Siniperca > Siniperca chuatsi. Next base: position 13,429,787 of record NC_058052.1, read on the forward strand.
TTAGTCTTAAAGATGCCAAACTGAGTGAGGTAGGTGTTTTGGAGTTTCTCTCTGTGTTGCTTATACTCAACAATCCTATATAATCTATAACCTAAATGTTAGTCTGAAATGGTGCTGCAGTTGCCTGCCCTAACTCCACTCTCTGAAATAGATTTTAGTTTTTTGCAGAGGAAACTAAAATAAAGCAAAACATGTTTTTCTTTTCTCAGATTCAGATGACCATACCCCTGAAACTAACTTATTCAGACAAACTGAACAAACTAGAAAAGCAATATGAAAGGCTATTGGTAAGTGATCTGCTGAGCTCAACAGCCATAATCTAAAATTAGTGTTGCTATACATGTTACAAATTATTCATGTGCTTTTTGTAGTCTGACTTTATGGATGCCTGTTCCTTACAGAGCTGTTCAAGAGAGCGGCAAAGCCACCTGGAAAACCTGCATGACTTTGTGTCGCAGGCGACTCAGGAGCTCATCTGGCTGAATGAGAAGGAGGAAGAGGAGGTTGCCTTCGACTGGAGTGATCGCAACAGCAACATCTCAAAGAAAAGAGATTACCATGCTGTAAGTCATTTACAAGTTTTTACAGCCTTTTAATTAAGTGTAACTTAATCAATGAAATCTTCCACGCAGACAGCGCTGAAGGGCTTGTTCAGACTGTTCTTCTGGTTGTACAGGTTTGGCTGTGTTACAGCTGCATTCATTTAATAAAACAATAATCTCAGTGAGATGATTTGTCTGTTGTGGACTGAATGATTAACTTCATACTCAGTGCTGTGAGACAGGATATGAGATCGTATGAGAGGATGGAGTGACTGGTCCTTTGCCACGGCTGGATGCCAGAGATACTCAGCTTAATGTCTTTATGCAGGACCTGATGAGGGAGCTTGATGAAAAGGAGGAAGTGATCAAGTCTGTGCAGGACAAGGCCGAACGCCTTATGCTCAAGAACCACCCAGCCAGGCTCTCTATTGAAGTAAGCCCCTTTTCTGTATACTCAGCTCTGTGGTCAGTATGACAGTTAGATTCAAAATTTTGGAATAGCAATGGTGTCTCCACCCTGCATACAGCTCCCACAATGATTCAAAGATTGTTAAGTCTGGTAATCTTATTTTTACTGCTATTTATAGAGTTGCTTCTCTTCCAGGCATACAGAGCTGCCATGCAGACGCAGTGGAGCTGGATTTTACAGCTCTGCTCATGTGTAGAACAGCATCTCAAGGAGAATGTTGTTTATTTTGAGGTGAGCTGCTGCCTATTTTTCAGTCATTACAGCAAAGTGCATTTGTTTGAAACATCTAATTTCTCACTCTATTCCCCTGAGCAGTTTTTCAGTGATGCCAAAGAGTCCATGGACTACCTTAAAAGCCTGCAAGATGCCATTCAAAGAAAATACAGCTGTGATCGAACAAGCAGCCTACACAGACTGGAGGATCTCATTCAGGAGTCCATGGTAAACTGATGGAAAGATATGAAGTGTATGCACATGTGCAGGTAGTTACAAATAGAAATAAAGGAAACAACAACTTTTCTTTTGGGTATGGTGTTTCCCTAGGATGAGAAAGAGCAGCTTCTTCAGTACCGCAGTACTGTAGCTGGGTTAGTGGGCAGGGCCAAGAATATCGTGCAGCTCAGGCCCAGGAACCCTGAAAGTCCTGTGAGATCCTCCATCCCTGTTAAAGCCATCTGTGATTATCGTCAGATAGAGGTATACAGAGGTTCTCTACGCCATACTACACCACATTTAATCTCAGTTTATTTTGAAGTTTTATAGTAAATCTATACTGTGTCTTTATCATAACTCTTTCAGATTACCATTTATAAAGATGATGAGTGCGTATTGGCCAATAACTCTCACCGGGCCAAGTGGAAAGTCATCAACCCATCAGGGAATGAGGCCATGGTGCCCTCTGTCTGTTTCACTGTGCCTCCACCCAACAAAGAGGCTGTTGATATGGCAACAAGGTGAGATGCTAGGATTCATTTTGTGTCTGGAATATCCTTTACTTCAAAATAAAGTTTATTCTTGAGTTAAAATGGCTGTTACTGAATGCGTAAGCTCCGGTGACCTGACTTTGATGGGATGAATTATTTATGTCTCTTGCTTTTCATGCAGAACTGAGCAGTTATACCAGAATGTCCTGGCACTGTGGCACCACTCCCACATCAACATGAAGAGTGTGGTGTCTTGGCATTATCTAATGGCTGATATACGATCCATCCGCAACTGGAATGTGGCCTCAGTACGTTTTAATTATTATGTTGTCCTTTTTAGACTCTTATCGATCACACTTTTCAACAACAGCTGATGATCATTTATGATAATCAGGCTCAGTTTTGATGATCATTCTAGGAAAGAAGTGCCTGTTTGTCTTATTTCCATTTTTATTTCTCTGACCACTGCAGATAAAGACCATGTTACCAGGTGAGCATCAGCAGGTCTTGAGCAACCTGCAGTCCCACTTCGACGAGTTCCTGGAAGACAGCGAGGAGTCTGAGGTATTCACAGTGGCAGACTGTGCTCAGCTAGAGAGAGACGTTGCGGCCTGCAAGGAGTACTACCAGGAACTACTCAGATCTGCAGAAAGAGGCAAGGCTCACATTCCCCTCCTGTGTCCCTCCCAACAAGGAGCTGCTGATGTACATTGAACACATCGTGAGGGAAACATATGGTTCTTTAAGCCTTTTTAGTCTTAAGTTAAGTTGTTTTTTTTTTAACTGAATTAAGAGGAGTTTCTAAAGAGATGGTTGGCTTTGCCGTGAATGAAAAGCACTGGGATGTTGTAAATGTGCGGTTATGAGTTTTAAATAGGGTGGAATATCTGGAGAAAAAAAATACAGAATACTTGTTGTGTTATGTTGTGGTGTTACATAGGTCCAGGGACAAATACACATGAATACACAATCATTTAAATATATGCCCACTCCCTTTTTAAAAAAATAAGTTATCTCCTTATTAAAACCATTGTCCTAATTTCTGTATGACTTCACCTTAGCAGTGTACAAAGCGCCATTGATTTAGCTGCATTGCAACAGGTCTTACTTGGCCTTATTCTGTGATAATGATGCCACCTAGAGGTGTACTTGTGTGCTGTCAGTTAATGTGTGAGACTATATGTACTGTAAGTTTAAATTTCCCTTTTTTATCATGTGGTATTGCCTATCAAATGGAAGTAAACTTTTACATTGGCTATTTTTTCAAAAAACAACAAAACTGTCCTGTCACCATTTGAAAATCAAACATATCTCATGCTCTTATATTATTTTTCTGGTAAACAGAGGAACACGAGGAGTCAGTGTACAATCATTACATCTCAGAAATACGCAACTTCCGGATGCATCTGGAGGCCCACGAAGAACACCTGATCAGGCAACTCCGCACACCGCTGGAGAGAGACGACCTGGAGCAAAGTCTGCAGCGCATCACAGAACATGAGGTACACACCTGGGTATCAATAATCATTTAACATACTCAAGAACATACTGGTGTTGTTATTTTAATCATGATTTTCTACATGCCACTCTGCAGAAAAAGACAGCGGAGCTGAATAAATTGAAGGAGGACCTTGACGTTATGAAGGAGAAGTGTGAGCTGTTCCTCCGACAGGCTGCAGGTTCTCCATCTGTGCCAACGCTTTCCTCTGAACTCACCGTCCTCGTTCAGAGCATGAGCCAAGTGTACTCCATGTCTTCCATTTATATGGACAAGTAAGACTCTCCCTTCTTTGTCTAGAAGTAATCATGCTGGTATTTAGATATTTTTACTAGATATATATTTGCTTTAAAAGTATCTAGACTGAAGACATGTTCCCTTTGTTTTGCAGACTGAAAACAGTGAGCTTAGTGGTGAGGCACAGCCAGAGTGCAGAGGCGCTAGTTAAGGCCTACGAATCCAAACTCTATGAGGAAGATGCTATGAATTCTGACGTCAAGTCCATTGAGACAGTCATTTCAACACTTAAGGTAATACACTATTGGATTCAACATTTCCAACATCACCAATACTGGCAATGCTTTTAGCTAATTTTGAGTAATCATTCCTCCTTCTGATTATAGCAATGGCGGACAGAGATCGATGAGAAGCAGGAGGTGTTCCATGACATGGAGGATGAGCTGCAGAAAGCGCGAGTCATCAGTGACCGCATGTTTAAGGCACATAATGAGCGTGACTTTGACCTCGACTGGCACAAGGAGAAAGCTGATCAGCTGAGTGAAAGATGGCAGAACATTCACTCCCAGATTGATGGCAGGTTAGTGTTAATTACTTTTCATAGGATCTTTTTTTTTGTATGATATTTGTGTGCAAGTATTATAAGTGTTGCTCATTGACATTATCCATTCAATTTCAGGCTTCGGGACCTGGATGGTATCAGCAAATCTCTGAAACACTACAGAGACTCCTACAGTAGTCTTGATGAATGGGTCAGAGAAATGGAAGCAGCACAGCTAAAGGCCCAAGAAAACAAACCTGAAGATAGCAAGGCACTGGCTGAGCTGTTAAACAAACAGAAGGTAGGACAAGAATGAGCTTCTGCACAATAAGATAAAGACCATATATATATATGGATGTATAAAAATATATGTTTAAAATGTCTTGTGTTTTTCAGGTCCTTGTTGCTGAAATTGAACAAAAACAGAGCAGAATTGATGAGTGTCAGAAGTACTCAGAGCAGTACTCATCTGCCATTAAGGTAAGCTAATTTATTTCAATTCATTTTAAACACTTTTTTTTTTTGCTTAGACATTCTCTTCCTATTTATTTGTTGCACTTTCTCATGGTTTTTCTGATATATGAAATTAGCAGTTGGTATAATTTCTATTCCAGCTTTGTTGACCAAGCGATGATTGAAAATGAAAATTGCTGTAGTTGAGAAGGAAACTACGTTCTAATAAACTTATAAACACTTAAATCTCTTTTTAGGATTATGAACTTCAGCTGATGACCTTCAGAGCAATGGTTGATTCCCAACACAAATCCCCTCTCAAGAAACGGAGGATGCAGAGCTCTTCTGATGCCATTCAGCAGGAGGTAAAACTATGATTTAACTTTTTTTGGACAGAAAATTTGTGCTCTATGTAGAGTACATCTCAATGACATACTTGTTTTTATTTTTGTTTTTCTCTGTTTAATTTCACACAGTTTATGGATCTCCGAACCCGCTACACTGCTCTTGTGACTCTCATAACACAGTATGTGAAGTTTGCAAGTGAAACACTGAAGAGAACTGAAGACGAGGAGGTGAGAGATCCAAATTTTAATACTTCCTGGCTTTCTGCATTTACAGTGGCTTATGCAGTACATTTTAGACCTTTGGGGCCTTGTGGATGCTTAAACTTATAATCCTAGTTTAGCTTTTCCTTCTTATCTTTGCATGGTTCCTAGGTCTTCTGTTTTTCATCAACATGTTTCACTACCTTACTAAGAAGTAGTGAATTATAAAATAATGACAAAAACACCTACGTGTTTTTATTCTTTATCCTCCTGAGTTCTTGACTTCCTCCAAGGGTTGTATCTGTTATTATATATGGTCAGCTCATCATAAGTGAAGATATTTGCTTCATTGCGCAAAAGAAGCAAAGGAAATGTGCAAATGCAGTGCATGTCTGCATGTACAGTAAGTCCTTATTGCTGGTGATGGTGAGCTTTTTAATTCTTTTGATGGACAGTCTTTCTCATATTGGCCTTTCTGTGGGACAATAAAGCCTCTCCAGGAGTTTGTGTAATATTTTGTAAATATTGGTACTGGTATTCTCAGACCTATTTGAGAGTTACAAGTTGGGGATCAGAGGGTAAAGGTGCAGTGATCAAATCAGTGATGAGTGTTAAAATAATCTTAAATAAATCTAGGATATTGTTGTTAAATGTGGTGAATGTTAAAATGTTTAACCCTCCACAATATTTCTGGCTTAAAAAATCATGCAGTATTGAAATTGCAAATTCCTGGAGAGATTGTTTAACATTGCTGCAGCACTCTGGTAAGAAGTAAAATATTCATGCAATTCATTTTACAATTTCTAATTAAATGTGAAACGGTGGATGACTTATTTTTTTTGCATTATAGAACAGAAAGGCTTTTGACAGAGCAGAGAAAGCAAAACGGACAGAGAGCATGGAGCTCCAAAAAGCTGCAGGGGAAGTAGAGATTAGTCAACTTAAGCAACGGGTCCAGGAACAGGAGGCTTTGCTGGTTGAAAGACAAGCACAGCTGGAAACATTGGAGGGAGAAGTAGAAACACAACAGAAGGCAATTGATGATCTAATCTTTCAGAAATCACAGCTTGAGCACGATGTTCATCAGTATTGTACCAAGTTAGAAATAGCGGTAAAAGACAAAGCTGCCAGCGAGCAGGAATTAAGTCACACAAAACAGCTAATTGAGCAGTCAGAGGCCAAGTGGTCTTTGGCTCAGAAGAAGCTAGAGGACCTCTTAAATATAACAAATGATGGCCAAGATCTTAAGAAACAGAGCCCCAAACTTCAGAGAAAGATAGACGTGGAGGAAGGTACTGAGGAGCAGTTGCAAAGACAAGTCCAGGCTAAAGAAAATGATCTGGCTCAGCAGCCTTTGGCATTTGACAGTCAGTCGACAGCCAGCAGTGAGTCCGAGTCATCTGCAGTTAAAGAAAATGACAGCATGATGGTGGATGTTCTGCAGCAGAAACTAGAGGAAATAGTCCTGGTCCAGAAAAGAGCAGAAATGGCTGAGGAGAAGGCACAAAGTTATAAAAAGATGTTGGATGACAGCAATAACAGACTGAAGAAACTTCAGATTGACATGGACACTGAAAGGATCAACATGAGACAGAAATCAGAGGATCTCCAGCAGGAAGTGCTGAACATGAAGAAATCCATCAATGAACTTCAAGAGGAAATCAGATCTCTCCAAAGAGCAAAATCTTCATTGGAACAAAACACTTTTTTCCAAAGCACTGAAGTTGAAGGCCTTAAAGAGCAGATGAAGATCACCCAAGGAGAACTGCATAAGAAAATCTCCATGGAGCAGGAAAATATTTACAAGATTAATAACTTAGAAGAAGAGGTAGCTTCCAAGCAGGCAGTAATAGATCAGCTGAAGTTTAAATGCAATGAGCTGACAAGGATAAATGTCTCATCTGACAGTAATATTAGAGGTCTTCAAATCCAAACAGAGTCACTGGAAAAAGAGAGATCATTTTCTGAACAAAAGATCAAGTCTTTAAAGGGTGAGATAGAGAGCTGGAAACAGCAGCTTCAAACAGCTAAGGAAGAAAACAACTTAATGAAGAGATCTGAGCAGGCATCACAGCTCAAATGTAAAAACCTTGAAGCAGAACTTCAAAAAAGTGAATTAGTTGCTTCTCAATTGCATAAAAAAGTAGATGAGTTAAAACAGATAAATATGGAGATGGAAAAGAATCTGAAGAATGTAAGAGCTAAACTTGATCAGGTGACGATGGAAATTGACAGCAAGGAGCAGCAAATTAAAATCTTCAAGTGTCAGGCGGAAAGCACCAAATCACAGGTTAGAATTATTGAGGAGGAACTGAATAAGAAATCCCAGACCTCCCATGAACTTCAAATTAAACTGCGGGATTACAGTGAGGAGGTAAGGAAAATGACTGAACTGCAGCAGACAATCAAAACACTCAATTCAAATATTGCCAATTATGAGAAAGAAATAACAACTTTGAAATCAGAGCTGAAGTCAGTGTTTGCTGAGAAGAATTCTGCAAATCAAAAGATCCACATGCAAAATGCAGAAATTTATGATTTGAACCTGATGCTAAAGGAAAAAAACGCAGAACTGCAAAAAGAATCTGCTGAGAGTCAAAAACATCTCAATAAAGTCAAAGCATTAGATGACGAGCTTTTCAAACATAAGCACAAAATTAAAGGGTTAACTAGCAGCTCAGACAAAATTATAGAAAACCTAAAGCAGGAGATGTATGCTCTTCAAAACGACAAGAGAGCAACAGACAGGAAAGTAGAGAGCTTGAATGTTAAACTTTCAGAGTTGACCTCTTCCCTACAAAGAACTAAAGATGAATTGTTGAAAGAGACCAAAGAAAGAAAAGTCAAAGAATCAAAACTATTGCAGCTGGAGACCGAGCTTCAGAAAAATGAAGTAACAATAAAAGAAGTAATGTCGAGTTCTGACAAATCCCGATCAAATCTACAACATGAAAATATGATCCTTAAAAGGGACAAAGCTGAGGCTCTAGAGAAAAGCATTTCATTGGGATCTGAAGTCAGAATGCAGAAAGAAAAGCTGCAACGTGCCCAAACAGAAGCTGAACAAAAGCAAAAAGAAAACAAAGTCCTTCAGCTGAGGTCCCAGCAGATGGAAGAACAACTTGAGAAGTGTAAGAAAATGCTAGAGGAGTTGAAAAATAAACTAGAACTTCAGAAAGAGGGCTATGAGAGGCAGTTGTTGCTAGTGCAGACTGAAATAGAGAAAAAACTAATTTTACTTCAATCTGAAATCTCAAGTGAAAGTGAGAAGTCAAAACAGCAGTCACATAGTGCAGAATTAGCAGAGATGCTTAAGAAGTATTTCAGACAAGACATCAAACAGATAAAAACAGTGCATCAAACCACTGTGGAAACAAAGCAACAAACGGACCAACAACTGCAACTGCAGATCAAAATGGACAAACTACAGCAAGAAAGAACACAGCTCGGACATGACCTCTCAAAAGCAAAATCACAAATTGCCCAACTTGAGGAAGACAAACTTAAACTCAACTCAAAAGTAAGCGCTTTACAAAGCCTTTGCAATGAACAGTCAAATGAGTCAGCTAGGTTTAAACAGCTGTTGACAGATGGTGAGTGGAAACTGACACTGAAGGACAATGAAGCAAGGTCACTTCGGGAACAAATAGAGTCGTACGTCAAAGAGGTTAAAAGTCTTCAGGAAAAGCTTTTGACGCTTGGGGTCAGGATGAAGACTGAAAACCAGAGGATAAACAAACAGGAAGTAATTGAAACCAGTCATCACTATGTAAAAGACAACAAGGCTGCTTCATTGAAGACGGAACATACAGTGATGCAGAAGATGGTACCCTCATATGAAAGTGTAAAATATAACCTGGAGGACGAGATTCTCAAAATGAAAGTGTCCTCAGAGGTATGGATGAAGTTAGTTCAGCATTACTCCAACACAATATCATATTTATTAACAAACTGTTTATTTAAATGCAATACACTTTTACTAATATTTTTTTTTTTGCCATTTTTTTAAAATATCTATTTAGCAATTGTAGTTATCTGTAACAGTAAACTGTAGTCTTCTGTAACTTAAAAGTTCTTCCAATGTCACATCTACAGATGGCAACAATGGAGAAAGAAAACATTATTGAAGGAATGAAACAAGTCAAACAAGATAAGATAGAAGTCATTCAAAGCCAAGGCCTTCATGATTCACCAACAAAGAAAACTCTGAATAGCTCTACAACTCCCACTTTCCTACAGAAAGTACAAAATGTGACTTATAAGAGCCAAATCAGACCTGATGAGCCCATGACTGTGACAACACGTGGATACATGGCTCTGTGTGGACTAACACACCAACGACCAAGTGAAACTGTTAATAAATCAGAAAAGGGAAGAGAAGAAGACGGTGAGGGAAAACCGAATGTGATATATTCAACTTCCCAGAAGCTCCTAGAACTCAAAGGCAGCACAAGTATTCAAAACTTGATCAAATTTAAGCTCTTGGATGAAGACGTTTTGCGTAAGTTGGAGATGGGCCTTATCACAATGGAAGAGGTGCAAGCATCGCTTGTTCAGTATGTTGGCAAACCAACTACTATTGCTGGAGTTTATGTGGAGTCAAGTAAGAAAAAGATATCCTTCTTAGAAGCTGCTGAGAAGGGCTTCTTAGCAAAGACATACGCTCTTGAGTTTTTGGAGGCTCAGGCTGCAACAGGAAGCCTTACAGATCTGGCCACAGGACAAACACACTCAGTTGCTGAGGCTCTGGAGAGAGGTATTATAGAGACAGGCCTGAAAGATAAACTGATAGAGGCACAGAAAGCTGTTAGTGGCTACACCCATGCGGGCAAAAAGCTGTCTGTGTTTCAGGCAATGGAGGAAAGGATTCTCGATAGATACAAAGGCAAGAAGATCCTTGAGGTCCAGGTAGCCACTGGAGGACTGATCAACCCAGAGATTGGTGTCAGGGTGCCGGCTAGCATTGCTGTTGATCAGGGTCTTTTGAACAAGGAGACTCTCCAGAGTCTCTATGATCCAGTCAGTAACCCCAAAGGTTTCCACAACCCTGACACCGGACAGAAAGCATACTACTCTGAAATACTGAAGACATGCCTTTATGACATCGATGGTGGAGTGTTTCTCTTCCCATTTGGTGAGAGACATCTAACAAACACCTCTCCCACAAGTTCTCATAGAGCGTCTGTTGTCATCAGCAGCTGTGGCATCGAAATGTCAGCGTATGAAGCATTCAAGGGGAGACACATAGACAAGAGGACATATCTGTTTATGTCACAGCAGGAGAGTGAATGGCAGGAAAAGTCCGTAGTTGACGCCAGTGGAAGCCCACTTCACATCATTACTGATGTCAAAAGTGGTCGACAACTTTGTCTCGAGTCCGCTCTAAGTCAGAGATTTCTTGAAACATCAGAGCTTGAAAGCTATCGCAGTGGGCTTCTTAGTATCTATGAGATTGCGGACATCATATTTTCAAGAATGGTTGTTGTGGAAGATGTCAACAGCCCCATTGCTGGTCTGTGGGATGTCACTCAGAAGAAGAGGCTGTCAGTTCTTCAGGGTTTTCAACAGGGCTTTACTGATAGAGCCACTGCCTTAAGGCTGTTGGAGGCCCAGGCCTGCACTGGAGGTATTTGTGACACCTCCTCAGGGGAGAAAGTTACTCTCTCGGTGGCTCTCAGAAGAGGTCTTTTAGATGAGGCATTGAATCAGCATCTCCAACAGTTTGAGCAGGCATTTAATGGCATCGTTCACCCCAAGACTTCAAAGGCTTTGTCTATTTCCCAGGCTATTCAGGAAAACCTCTTGCCAAAAGATGTTGGTTTTCGCTGTATCGAATTCCAGCTCCTGACTGGAGGATTGGTAAATCCTGACACTCATGATAGAGTCTCACTTGAAGAAGTCATTCAGAGCGGCCTTGTTGACAAGGTCACTGCCTCTGTACTCAAAGATGAGAAGTTCCACACCAAAAGCCTCACCTGTCCAAAGACCAAGAGAAGAATCACGTTCAGGGAGGCACTTGAAAGAAGTGTGTATGACTGCCACACGGGGTTAAGGTTACTGGAGGCTACAAAAATTCATGGTTATGGAGCCAAATCAACATTTCATTATGTTTGGGCGTATAAGCAATAAACATTTGTAAATATATCCTTGTCCATAGCATAAAAGCAAAACCTGCAAATAGGATTTTCATTGGTTTTGTGTTTGGTTTAGTTTAAGTTATCTTGACTTCACTGTTTGAATGATCTTTTGATTTACCCACATGTTTTAATACAGTGGTTGATGCAACTGACAATGGTTCTTGAGCTTTGGCATTTTTAGTCTGATTATAAATGTATTTTGGCAATGCCCCTCCCTTTTAGGATCCCCCCCCTGTGTTATTTTTGTAACAAAGTTAACAATCTTGTCAAAAACCCATCTGTTTTAATTCTAGAGATCTGTTGATGAGGAGAAGAGAGAGCATGGTGATAAAGTTAGCAAACTATTGCACTGGATGTCCAATGTGAAACAGACCCCAAACAATGATGGGAATGCGCTGAAAGATAGCAATGCCAACACAGACGCTTCTAATAAGCCCCAGGTAAATAATGTGTATTGTTTGTGGCATTTTCTGTGTGTCTTGTTTGCATGTGCTGCTACATATTTGTTGTACATGAGAGAACGCTTTGGTTTAATGGTGAAGAGTATTTTTCTAATCAAAATGATATCACAGCCTTTTGCTGTCACAGTGTATGATTTCTAATAAAAACACACTTTCTACTTTCTGATTCAGTTAATTTATATATTTTACACTATATACAGTGGTTGTAATTACTTTATCATATCCCCTGTTCACATATTATGGATTTCATTTCAAACACCTCCAACTGATTCAATATCACCAAATGTATAAGTTTCACAAGCACTCATATTTCAGAACAACCTCAGTGACCAATAAATCACATTTACATTTAAATTTAATATACATTTTCAGTTTATCCCTGTGTGTCTAAGAAAACATGCAGTATACATACGGCCCAAAGCTGACATTATTCCCTTTAATTTCCCTTATATATATACTTAATCCTGAAGGAATGGGTTGTCATCAGTTTGACAGAATTCAATGTATCCAATGTTATAGAATATAAAAGAGATTATATACATATATGCATTAAAGGAGTTTGCACTATCATTACACATGTACTATGCTAACTTGAATTGACTTGACATTAACTTGAGCATTGACTTATTTTACATTTTGCAATTTATGTCAAGGTTGTTTTACAGCTCTATGGACAGTTCCGATCAGTGATTAAATGTGAGATAAACTATATATACATTAGTTTTAAAGCACACCATCCAGCCAATTATTCCAGAGTTCACACTGTACATTCATTACATTTATATAATCAATAAAGTCTTGTGCTGTCATCTGAACCATGAGCAGTGGACACTGACATTTAATTTTATTTTTGTTGTAATTATTGCAACCACAATTAAAGAAAAATGTAGTAATATGAATAAAATAATTTATTATTATTAATTAGTAATTGTTAGGATTTTAGTACACATAAAAATATGTCAGTTAGGTTCATTTTGGAAGCAATCGTAGTTTTGGAATAAAAATTGAAATTGGATTTTTTTAAATAATTTACATATTTGTGGTCCATTTTGCACCCATAAATAAAATTCAAATTCAACGATTACAAATAGTGACAGATTTGGACTTGCTATTTTATTTTATTTTATAAAATTATGAAACCATCTCTCTGATTGTGTTTCTGAACACCATGAAAGTGTTTATAATATTAATATTCTGTCCCTCCTGTAAGGGAGTGAAAAAATAATGCTCAATGCAGCCAAATACAACAATACCACAAATTACAGCATCAGAATTGACAATAGAGTTGAATCAACTCCTCTTTGCATTTAAAAATATAATTAAATCTTTTTAAACAATTCTAGTTTGTGCATGAGTGTGAGTATGTGTCTCCCTGTTTACTATAATCATATTGGTGACAACAATATTGTATCATAACAACTCAATGTAGTAGTACGAGTAGTCATACAATAGTAAAGATGAGTCGTTGTACTGCATATAACAAATTAATATGCCACTGTTTGATGTTCTAGGTGTCAGTTGAGGAAATGGTCACTAAGAAGGAACAAATTGCAGAAGCACTGAGGGCCACACAAATGATGCTGAACAAACACAGTGACAAGTAAGTCAAGCTTACTGTCACCGACATGCAAAAGACTTTGTCCGCTGTTTACAGTCTCAGCCTCATTCTGTGTTTTGTCTTACAGAATGACAGAAGAGGAAAGAGAAAAGGCCCAGGAGCAGCTGAAGGCACTCAATCAGGCCTACAATGAACTCTCCCAACATTGCTCAGATCAGACCACCTCTGCAGAAGAGGTTGGGCACTAGGCTGTTTGTTCTATTGAGTGGTTTGCATAATGTGTTAGAAAACAGTGCCACCTGATGTTCAGCTGCATGACTAACCTTTTTCCTCCTCTCCCTTGTACAGTGTGAGCAGTTGTCTTTTGCATCACTCTTTTTATTCTCTTACACTGGATCATTAGGGACAGAAAACAGGATTTATACAATTGAAACCCAGAAAATCTGAGTATGCTGTAAACATGCTTTGTTGCGCCCGGCTTTGGTCTGACATGTCACCATTATTAATGTGCTTGACTTAAAACGTCAGCAGGATAATGGATACGACACATAACCCTTTACCTACAGTGTGTCATGTGACTAACTACTCTCTTTTTGCAAGATGCTGGACACCTTATTCCCAGATGCATGATAGCTTTAAATGTTTTATTCGTCACTCTCCTGTTGCAACCCTGATGCAGTCTTGCACTTGTGCACGTGATGTTTTAACATGCCCATATTTGTCTGGTGGTGAGTATACATTTTGTCTAGATTTTGAATACTTTAATTGCATATTTGACATACAGTTGATAATACAGATTTTGATGCTGAAATCAGTTTAGTAATTTGTCAAATCTTCATTTTCTTTAGGGTTTTAAATCCAGTGATGCAGGGCTAGGGACTGGACCCATGAGTGGCCTGATTGATCAGAAAACTGGTGTAACTCTCCCAGAGGCCCAACCCGTGACCTCCAACGTCTTTCAATCTGAGCCGCTTGTCTGTCTGGACTGGGATGATGCTTTCAAACAAGATCTCACCTATAAATCCACACTGAACCACTTGCCAGAATTGAATGAAGCAAGCAAGTGCATACAGAGTTCACATGTCTCTTCTGTGTCACTCTCTGACATCGCAGCAGCTAGGGAAGAAGCTGCGGGTGAAGACCCAATCATCAAGATGATAGAGATCAAACAAGTCAGTGATGGATTGGAGGTGTCCTACACAGGGGACACACTTACCCTGGGGAGGGCATTTCAGTGTGGTTTAGTACCTGCTTCTGTCTATATAAAGATTCTTCAGAGGCAAAAGAATCAGGATATGATGAATCCCAGAACTACTGAAGATGTGTCACATTTAGAGCCTGTGCATGAGGTTGAACCTTGTGAGGTCAATAGACTGATATTAAAGTGCCTCAGCAGAAATAAATCACTGACATCAGGGAGGGATATTAACACTCTGAGGTCTTGTCAAGATGGTTTAAGTGATCAGGAGACCATGTCAAGGCTGTTAGGTGCTCAGGTGGATGTAGATGACCCCAAAGAAGGTCAAAACATAACTGTTGAGGTGTCAGAGGATGTTATGAGTAGCACTGGCAATCTCCAAAGTGGTGATGGGCTACAGGTGGATGCAGCTGTTCAGTGTGATTTGATGAGCTCTAGCAGCACACTCACTGTGCTTGGATATCAGCAGCAGTTTATGGGACTTGTGCTGCCTCCCTCTGGGGAAATCCAAACTGTGTCCACCTCATTCCAGTACGATCAACAAATCACCACAGATGAGTTTACCAGCAGACTGTTCAGTAATCGGGAAAAAATAGCAGCTTTTTACGTTCCAGAAAATTCAGAGGTGGTAGACATCACCTCCGCCATTCAAAATGGTTTGATTGACAATTACACAGCAGAGGTTTTGAAATCTATAGAAATTCCTGATGTGTTACCTGACGTTGATCACCTTAATGAAAAGTTTTCATCTTGGCTTATGTATAAAAAACTCACAGTTGATGGATGCTATCATGCTGCAGATTGTTCAAAAGTTGATAATATCCCTACTCACACAGAGGCAACGCAGTTATTCATCTCCTACATAATGATAAACAGTTACATAGATCCCAAGTCAGGTCAGAGGGTCCTAATACTCGATAGACAGCTGAGAAAAATGGTTAAAATCTTTCTTGAAGATTCAATATTTTCTGAAAACACTGAGAAAAATGTGACTTCCCTGACTTTAAATGTTGGTGATCTTTCAGAACAGGTAGATTTAGAGGTCCCGCTGCACATAAATGAGGAAACAGAGGAATTAATGAAATACACGCAGCACATGTGTGATCCTCATAATTTTGTTTCCTCAGTCAATGGAAGAATTACCTTTGATGAAAAAACATATGACAAGGCTTTAAAACAAGATCGTGTCAAGGGATTTTTAGTAGATAATGACATTGACATGGAGACAACAGAGCCTGGTGTAGCAGAGAAAACCATGTGTCCAAACAAAACTAATTGGACAAAGCCAGATGAATTTGCAGAGAGAATTTGTGGAAATATTTTACAGATTGATGTTGGAGGTGCTGATAGTGAAGGTCTTGATATTCCAGTGATGTCAGTCCTTCCCACTTTATGTTCTGTGAACAGAACAAATGTTGGTTCACCGTCAAGGATGTTTGACTCAGAGTGTTCAGTAAAATCCTGCCATCAAACACTCCCATACTACAATGCTGACTCACTTTGTAGTGAATCAGAAGGTACAGATGTTACCCAAGATGAGTTTGTATGCTCTGAGGATTTGGTGGAGGGTGAAAATGAGCAAGACTCTGCTATTCATCTTCTGAAAGCGCAAATGGAGGAAGGGGGCATTTTAGATGTCACCTCTGGGAGACGTGATGACCTGGAGGCAGCTCTCAGTAAAGGCCTAGTTGACGAGACGACAGTACTGAAACTGCTTGACCTACAGTCAGATGAAAAAGGAAGTGTTGTAGGAGATGAGGAGGGCACAATGTCCGTTTTAAAACTGGCAGTGTCAGATGGCTCCATATCCTCAAACATTGCGCTTCGTATAATGGAACAGCAGAGCCTATTGATATCTGGTTGCACCGTTAATATCAGTGAGTCATTGCAGTCTGGATTAGTTAAAGATGACCGTGTTGACAGGATCCTTAACTCAGACCCCAAAGCCAGCATTTACCCAGAAGAAAACTGCCCTCAATCCATCTTTGATGATCATAATCTCGGTTTAATTAATATTAATGAAGCTGAAAACATGCTGAAGCCGACTGAGAGGAAGGTTGCTGTCATGGTGCTCGATCTGACCAACGAGGAGGCTAATAACAAAGACATAGAGAGTAGGAATGGAGATGCAGAGGTAGATTGTGAGACAACAGGAAACATAGAAAACATGAGTAATTATCTGCATCATTTCCCTCTCTCACTCGGTGGCCACGAGTCTCTAATGATCTCACCCTCCTTGCGGAGTCAGGTTACTGCAGAGTGTATTCGTCATATTGACAAATCGCCTTTACTGGCTGAAGACAGTGACTCACAGAGTGTAATTAGCCAGCTGACAGAGAGAGCTGATGTGCCCAGAGTTGTGATAGAAAACGCTGCTCCAACTACCCAGTCATGTCCATCTAGTCTGAGTGACAGAACCTCCGGCATCAGCACTGATCCAGAAAGCCAGACTCAATATGCCACTTCTGCTCATCACTTTAAATCTGACAGTTCACCTTTGGATAATGAGTTTTTCATTGCTGGATATAATGTCCAAGTGGGAAATCAGACAGTTAGTGAGAGTGAATTAGACATGTCCTCATCACATCGCGATGTGTTATCTGAGGAACGTAGAATGGAGAATGACACAATTGCAGTTCAGTCACCTTTGGACAGTGAGCCAACTCCAAGTAGAGATTACTCAGCGCCCAGGGATTTGGTTGAAAGTGTGCTTATCTCAGATTCCAGGGGTAATAGTAACTATGACAACAACATTACAGAAGATGGCAGCAGAGTCACATTACCTCAGCAAGCTGCACTTCATTCACAAAGTGATTTTAGTGTTGACTCTGAGCCCAGATGCTCTCAAAATGGTCAGAGTACGCTTATTGGTGAGAGATCTCAGCACTCACCAGCTGTTTCCGATGAAGTCACTGCAACAAATACTATCAATCTCAAGTGTTTTGATGTAGAGGATTCAGAGCACTACACTTCAACTACCAGCAGAGTTTCTCTTGCAACAGTATTGGCCGATAAAGATTTGTCAGGATCAGCGCACAGGGCTAAAGCTGATGATGAGTTAAGCACAGACTGTCTTCCCCCAGAGAGGCAACATGGGGGCATTTTCACAATCACCAGTGATACGGAACAGATCTCTGTGTCAAGAAATGCACAGACAGCCGAGACAAGTGATAAACAAAATGCAGATATTGGTGGAAAGGTTTCTGCATCACATATGAACTCAAGGCAGTCTGAAACTATAATGGGAGTAGGGTTAGGATCTGATGTTCTACCAGAGGAGAAAAGATTAGATGTGTGTGCTTCTGAGCATCCCCAGGTGGTTACTGATTTTCTGTCAGACAGCTGCATTACATCTGATGTTTCCTCTTCAGCTCTGTCAGTGTTTTCTAATGCTGTAAGGTCACGTGTAGCTGACCAGGGGGAAATTACAAAGGGGACTAATGTCAGTGATTTGCAAAAAGCACAAACTCAAGACACTGAAAGCACTATTGCTATAGTTCAGAATACTCCACAACCTTTAGACAAAGGCGAGAGAGACACACCTCATGGACTCATAGAGAGCAGTCACCCAGACCTTCTCATGGATTTGCTGAAGCAAAATGCCCTCAGTTTAAACAACAAAGAAAAAGGAAACTCAGAACTGATGCTGCAGGAAGAGAAAGTCAGTGAAAAGACAGACCAGTCTGATGCTCCAAATATCCAGCTGCAACTGCTGCAGGTTCTTAAGACCGTTTCCTCAAGCCAAGACCTGTCAGTGCTTCAGGAAGTGATGGACACTCTAAGCACTGCTCTGGGGGGTGACTCTCAGGAGGAGCGGCAGCACATACTGGAGAGCATCAAGGAGGAGAGCTCAGAGGGAGAAGATGAGGGGTCAGCAGAAGATGATTTGGGTCTGTGTCACTCTGCTGTGGACAGTCACAAACCATCTCCTCAGTCGTCTGCCGACTCAGATGCATGCAAAGTTGAGGAGGTCAAAAATAAGGTACCATTTATGCTGTTTTAGTGTTAATCTAACCCCCTCCCTTGGTTTTTGACATAAGTAACATCTGCTTCACTTTTGTTCTGTGTTTTCTTTTCCCACAGCTGTTCTCCATCCAGGATTACTTGGAGTGCGTTGGGAGATTGCAGGATCACGCTGATGTTTTAGATGATGTCAGAAAAGACCTTTTAATCCAGGCACCCATGGGCAACAACATGGAAGAATTGCAGATCCAAATAGAGGAATGTCAGGTTAGAAATTAACAACTGAATCACTTTTGTCATCTGTGGTATAAATTACCATCAAACAATATCATATGTTCTCAATTTTTCATTTATGTATATACACAGATGCATTTGTTCCTGACCAACTGTGCTCTTTTATCCAGTCTCTGGAGTCCCAACTTTCTAGACTGGCTGGTGTTCTGACAGCAGATATGGAGAAAGCCAAACAGCTCTTTAATTCTGCTGATGAGGGCATTCCCATACAAATCCACCAAGACTTGGCCTCAACATATCTGGAGTTGGAGCCAAATTTTACTGCTGTTTCCCAAATGTGTGCAGAAAGGAGTGACTCCCTAATTCAAGCAATGGAAACAGGAAAGGTCAGTATTCATTGGTAGTAATTAAAATACAATGATGTAACAGTTGCATCAGCTATTGACTACTTTAAATGTGATTTTAGGTACATTTGGAATCAACGTACCAGAAACATCTTAGTGATCTTGATGAACTTGCGGGCCTCATTCAAAACACCTCAGAGATGTGTGACGTGGATTTTAACACATGTGATGTGCACACACTGAAACATTTGATTCAGCAGAACAAGGTATTTTTGAAGCCCAATTAAAAACATTCAATATCTACAGTAACTACAGAAACTTACTCAGCATATTTCCATCTTTTCTTCCAGGACACAGAGAGCAATCTGCTAAAAGAAGCCAGGCTCAAGTTAGAGGACATCACATTTGATATTCAGTGCTTTATTTCTGAGCACGCTCAGTTCTTGAGTCCAGCTCAGAGCAGCTACCTCCTCAAGTTCCTCAGCACCACTCAGCGAGCATTCAGGGACCAGACAGAGAAGCTTGTTACCCAGAGGAGCGCCTTAGATGTCCTACTGGACACCAGGGACAGGGAGGACCAGGAGAAGGTCTGCCTGTGGATATACTATAAAATATCACAGATGTTTTCTTGAAAAAACAACTGTGTATACTTGTATACATTAAAGTTCATAATTAATGCTTACAGTGCATGTAGAGTAGGCTATACAGTATAAGCCATGTTACTGGTCAGATTTAAGCATTGGTATATGGTAGTTTAATTTGTGGATTAGAATAAAAAGTAGATAAACTCAAACACAGTGAATGAGCACATAGTAGCAGTACATGAACAAAAACGTGTTATTCAGACAAGTAATTTATGACATTTAAGACTCACGTTATGTAGTTTCACATTATTGATACACAAATTATTATATTGAAATGAGACATCTGAACCTCAGACATCAGAACAAGAATGATTAATCAGTTCTAAAACAAATATCGAACTTCTATGTTGATTTTTGTGGATTTAAATTGAAAATTAGACTTTTTCCAAGTAATGAGTATTCAGCAGTATCCCAGCGTTTAAAGTTTTTACTTTTAATATTTCAGTGTATTTTGTTAAATGTATTCTGAAGTGAATTATTGACTTTTGTTTCCAGGATTCAGATTTGGGAGCTTCTACTGTGATTGCCTAAATGTTTAGGAAAAATAACAACATTGCATGCTCAAGTGCTTGATCACTCCTGCAGACTAACCATTGTGCTGGTTGTATTCTACAGGCCTCCAAGACACCAGAAAACAATTAACAGTGGACAAAATACACCTTCTCTGTTGGAACACTTTCACCCACAACAAACCCATTAACACACCGGACATAACACCTCTCTGTGCTCATGACAATCACAAGACCAAAGTGGCGAATGGCGAAAAAGCATGTTTACAGCATACCGGATTTTTACACTATTATGATAAAGGAAAATGTATAAAATAAGCAGTCTTTGCATGCATCTTTATGTGCTTAAATAGTTTCTCCTCCCTTGTTTTGATGTTTGTGTTCCCAAATATTGGGGATATTGGGGTTTGTTTCATGGGAATGTTTTATTGAGTGTGGATGTGAATGTACTTTATAACAGCCTTTTGTTGTCAGGAGTGATATTTACTTGGTGGTTTTTTTTTATTCTTCTTGGACAGTCTTTATTGGAGAAACACAAGGAGTTTACAGAGAAGTTGGAGGAAGTGTGTGATAATCTCACCCTGACAGAAAACCACCTGATTGGTCATAAGCAGCAGGCTGAAAATGCTGAGTGTGTCACAGACCTGCAGCAGTACCAGCAGGAGCATCAGGTTTCAAATACATTTCCTTTGCTTTTAGGAAGCACAGTATGTGTCCAAGTATGTTTTCATCAGTAAAAATCAGTTTTATTGCATGACCCTACTATTCATCCTGATTTATGCCTGTCTGATCTCAAGGCTCTGCAGAAAGATGTACTGACAAACGCCAGTGCCTTGAATGAGGTCATCATCAGTACTAAAAAGTTTCTGGAGGAAAACCGGAGCAAGCTGACACCAGACCAAATTGCCATCATTGAGAGCAAATTGGAAGAGGCTAAAAGCAAAGCCAAGCTCATCAACCAGCGGGCTGAGGAGTCCAGGAAAGATTTGGAGAAGGTTGTTACCACAGCCATAAAACAGGAGAGTGAAAAGGTCAGCGTTCAGATGACCTCCATATGTGTTGTTCGTTAAAACTATGTAATGCACCAGAATTTATATTATTAGTTACAGTGTAATTAACATATTGCTAAACTTAATGTCAACATATTATATTGATTTTGTTCACTATTCAGTATTTTGTTAGTATGTAATGTGTCTTTTCAGGCAGCAGCTGTTGAGCGGCTTGAAGAAAGTAAGAACAAAATCGAAGGTCTCCTGGACTGGATATCCAACATAGGGAATGAAAACGAGAGCGGTCTGGATCAAACTGACCATATAAGTAAAGAGAATGGAAACCTGCCAGAAGAAACCTCAGCCAAGGGACTGATAGGGGAGGATGACGATGCCAATGGAAACGCTTTACAGATCACTGAAAATTATTTTGGCAGCGAGACCAGCAGCAAGAACAATGCCTCCCTGGACCTCGATAAGCAGTATGACAGGGTCAAGGTATAGTTGGTTTGTTGCAAAACAAAGTAACAAGCAGGCGCTGACTTTCTTTCTAAACAGTGCACAAGTTAGTAAAAATCCCGGGGCATTACTTGAAGCAGATCATCTTGGTTAAATCTAAAGTTGCAGAAATTTTCAATGTAATAATAAAATCTATTTCTAAATCTGCTAAACAGTAAATGCCAATAATTAGAAAAGCCCCATTGCCAAACAAAGCTCATAATTAAATTTTATTTGGAAGTTAGAAAATTAAAGAGTTAACTACATCTTGTTATCTGTAATTAAAATATGACATTTGGCATTAGAAGAGATGGAGATGAAGAGATGGATTACATTGAGAAATGTAGATACAGGTTATGCAATATGTCAAATAGTATCAATAGTATCAAGCAGACTTAGAATTTGAGATTAAAGAAACGGGAAAAGGGAATAGAGTCTTAAAGCCAATACTGCAGACCAGCATTTAAAGCCAATAAAGACAAAAAGTAAGAAATATTAAAGAAAAAATTAGTATAAATTATGTTAAAATGTTTAAAAAATAGTAAAAAAATAAATAAAATTACTGCTATGTGTGGTGGTCCTCAAGACTTTATTGTTCCCACAGGCCCGTCATCAGGAGATTCTGTCCCAGCAGCAGGATCTGATCATGGCCACCCAGTCAGCTCAGGCTCTGCTCGACAAGAAAGCTGATGTGCTGTCTCCAGAGGAGAAGGAGAAACTGCAGAAGAATATCCAGGAGCTGAAGGGGCGCTACGAGGCCTCGCTGACGCAGGCTGAACAGCAGATGAAGCAAGTGCAGTGTGTCCAGGAGGAGCTGAAGAAGTTCCAGGATGACTGTGAGGAGTTTGAGGGCTGGTTAGACCACGCAGAGGAAGAGATGGAGGAGCTGGGAGCTCCTGCAGGCTCCCTCAATATCCTTAGTGACAAACTCCAGCGACAGAAAAGCTTCTCAGAAGATGTGATTTCCCACAAAGGGGACCTTCGCTTCATCACCATTTCAGGACAGAAAGTGCTGGATGTGGCTAAAGCCTGCGGATTGGATGACCCTGCGGCTAAGAATGCTCCACTGCACGTGGATACTTCAGGAACCTGTTCAATGGTCAAGGATAAGTTGGATTCAGCAGCCAGCCGATACAAAACACTACATTCTCAGGTATTTAGTCTGCAGCTGATCAGATTGATCTTGCAATGCCTTATTCTTGCCACTGGGTGGGAGCATTTGTCTTCATTGAAAACATTGAAAGCTGTGCCTCATTAAGGTGTCGCGCTGTCTTCTGTAAGCGCTGTGAAAATGTCAGTGTCAGAGAAAGTGACAGTTTTCCATCTAATGGTCATCGTTATCTTGATGTATTGAGCCTGGTTTCTGAATATTTCATCACACATACAGTATACTTTCATTTCTTCTGTTTCAGTGCAATCAGCTTGGCAACAACCTCAAAGATGTGGTTGACAAATACAAGAAATATGACGACTTGAGCGCTGGTCTTTTGAAGTGGCTCAACGGCTCAGAGGAGGAGGCAAGAAATCAGCAATCAGAGGCCATAGCAGCTGATCCACAAACACTACAGAAACAGCTGGAGGAGACCAAGGCAAGAAAAACTGCAAGCCAGGACTGTAGTGCTTAGGGCTAGTCTTGGTATCGAGTCCAACTTCTGAATTTCGTGTTTAAAAGCTCAGATTTATCTCAGATTATGGTCTTTTTTATCTTGTTGTACATTTTTCATACTTCTGAGTCCTCTTTTAATCTTGAGGACAGGAGTCATATGAAACAGGCCTTTTGATCATGCTTTCCATGTAATGCATTACATTTTTTTTATTTTTTTTACAGTTTTTTAAAGTTCAAAAAGGCTGGCATTTGTTGTCCTTCTGACTACTCTCTTTAATGGCTGTTAGGTTATGAATAATCCAAGTAAAGAAATAAAGAATAGCTTTATTTAGAAGAATTACATGCAGAACTTGGAGCATTGACTTGGCTACAGGGTCATGGCACAACAGATCTGTCTTACCATATACAGTGTTTCCACTGACTTAAGTACAACATAGTTATTTTTAGCTCAAACCCACATGTGAGTAGTTTAACTCTGGTTATTTGTAGCCTACATACTCCTACAGGAGGATAAGAAACTAGGCTGTCAAAGCTTTTGGCTGCAGTTAGCTTGAACATTTCTCTGTAGGGAGGTAGCGACTTACAGCATAGATATGCCCAGATAAGAGGCGCCTGTGGGCCAACCAGGGAATAATGTACTTTAGGCTTTGGTTACAAATCACTGCAGAGAATCCTAAGCCTTTCTGTAAGTGTAACAGTCAAGGCAGACAGGTACATCTAACTATATCTGTGGAATGACTCAATATTTCCATAGATATTGTCCAGACACTCTTGCGCACCATCACTGTCGTTTTCATCTTCAGTCCACCACACTGGTGAAATGCGTAATCTGTAAAGTACAGTATAAATGTAGACAGAGGACATTTATTTATGTGGATACAGTTTTATTTTCTCTGACTTTCTCTTATATATTGATCTACAGGCCCTACAAGGTCAGATGACAGGCCACCAGACTGCTGTTGACACACTACGCAAAACAGCTGAGTCTTTGGTAACATCTGAAGGAGACCTGCTAAGCAACCCAGATGAGATCCAGGAGACAGTAGGTGAGGGAAAAATCTAAGTAGGGCACAGATTTTGCACCGTCTACATAATATCTGAGAATTTAAATGATTTTACATGTCATCATTGAAACTCACATAATGGAATTCGGATTTTGGCCTTTAAATATGCAAGTTGAAAGATGTCAGACATTGAAATAACTCTGAAATATCCTTTCAAAATTAAGTATTTGAAAGTACAACTTAAAGTTCATCAATCTCATAGCCCTGCAACTTGTTACTTGTAAGTAGGTAGGTTGTTAAGCAAAAATGTCAACATAGCCCCAAGTGTCCTTTTCTAAAAATTTACACAAGTTATCAGTGTGAAATGTGGCTTTCGGAGTGTCTCATTTGTATTCCTTTTCTCCAGTCATTGGTTTCTTGGCTTACACTTAAAAATGCTTTTACTCCACCAAAATTTTCAAACTCATAAATGCCAAATAAGTTTCTGCTTTGGTTTGAAATGTTTATCTCACAGTGCATCCCAAACAATGAGAAATTGTTCAGTTATAAACATAACCTGATTTGTTTCCATCCATTGCAGATGACATAGTTGAGCGCTATGACAACCTGTCCAAGTCTGTAAGTGATAGAAATGAGAAACTGCAGATCACCCTGACTCGCTCCATGAGTGTCCAGGATGGTTTGGATGAGATGATGGGATGGATGGAGGGAGTGGAGGCCAGTGTGAAAGAGAAAGGACAAATTCCCCTGGACTCTGCATCCATTGGAGATATCCTCAGCAAAGAAGCAGTATGTATTCTTGTTGTCTGCGGTTGATTTGTTTTTTATTTAGCTATTAAAACTTTTCTGTTTTCCATCCTATATTTTTTAAGGCATTAGAGCAGGACATAGCAAGTCGCCAGAGCAGCATCTCAGCTATGAAAGCCAAGGTGAAGAAATTTGTGGAGACGGCAGATCCCTCTGCTGCTGCCCTTCTGCAGTCTAAGATGGATGCTCTCTCCCAGCGCTTCTCTGATGCCTGTGACAAGCATAAGCAAAAAGTTTCCCAACTGGAGCAGCTAAAGGAGAAGGTGGAACAGTTTGATAAAGTCGCAGATAAAGTTCAGCAGTTTGTTGTGAAGCGTTCACAAGACCTACATGAGACAGACGGGCCAGGGAAAACTTTCAATGAACTGTCTGAGCTAATGCAGGTAAATACACTGCTGATGCTGTTTACCACCATAAATGGTATCCATATTTGGTGTCTTTCAGTAATGTAACATTTTCATCAAGAATTAGATTTTATACTGTAAGCAATGACTGACTATTATAATTTCACTGTAGAATACTAAAGCTGAGATAGCTGAACATGCCAGTGATTTGGAGAAGCTGCAGACTCTGTCCAAGGAGCTGTCTGAAATAAGCCCTGGTGGAAACAAAGCCCAGATCCAGAGCAAGATGGACAATCTCTCAAATATTTTCAGCACCTTCAAAGACACTGTCAAAGAAAAGTAAGCTGGGACAAGGGAAGGAAAAGAAAGGTCTTTGTATATTTTAACAATTAGTTAGACATCCATGTTTGTATAATGTTGGTACTGTACAGATGGATGCATGATATGACTGATTCTTGTCCACTACAGGGAAGAGGAGGTATCATCCTGTCAGGACCAGCTGGAAGAGTTCAGATCTGCAGCTAACGCTCTCACCAAGTGGCTGGAGCAGACAAATGAGAAAGTACCTGCGGTTCAGCCAAGCAGCAGTGAGAAAAGTCTGGAGGAGGACCTGCAGATAGTCACTGTGAGTCATGAGATATATAAAAAGTCTACTATAGAGACAATGTTATTCCAATATACTGTATATATATTATCTAGCTGCACTTAAAAGTGCTGGAACAGAAGCAACATAAGAAGAATCTATTTTGCAATAGATAGATGTAAGTGTGTTTTTATAGATTATAGTCTTATCCTCCCTAAACTCCCCACTATCCCAACCTGCCATCTCTGCCAACTAATGACAGATGGGTGATATGTGTTTACACAGGACAGCTCTGGGAGTGAAACACTATGTTGTCCAGCAGAGAGACTATTTTCTTCTCAAGATGTTACAGAAAAGATCACAGAAGTAAACCCTGAATCTAGTGTGAAAGGGAAAAATAAAAAAGACTCTTAGAGAAGCCAAATCATCCATTTTTTCTTGTTTATCCTGTTTCTCACATGACTTTTCAGACATCACATTTTGCTTTCTTGTGTTATGAGTGCCATGCTCCTATATAGCATTTATCTGATTAATCTATCATCAGGGATTATTAGATGAATGGACATCCAAAGGCCCTGCTGTCCAAGACCTGAACAGTAAAGGATCAGCACTATGCAGTCTCATCACTTTCCTCACATCCCCTGCCAAGACTAAGACCCCTAACAAGTCAGGTAAGCATCACTTAACCTCATCTGTTTGAATTATTCGGTGGAATGGGAAGCATGGTGTTTGGGTGCACTTCTAAGTGCTCTATACACTAACCATTAGCGATCATGGAAAGATCTTTCGCCAACAATCCTAGACAGTCTGCCTGTCCTTCACTCAAGCTTTGTCTTATGTCTTTGCATCAGCTCTTACTAATGGTGGTGGTCCAGGGAGCCATTCCTACCTAACCAATAAAGGTAATCAAGTGTGTATGTGTATGCTGCTGTGTAAATACATTATTTGTGGTGTGCTGTGTAGGTAAAATGGCTGGTTTTCAAAACACTACTATGGCTGTGGTGGCTCCATGCCAAGCAAATAGCAACTTTTGCAAATCACTGTAACAGCATGTTCAGATGATGAGTAATAAAGTTACAGGAACAGAGACTCTAAGACAGGGTTTATTGTTTTTTTATGTCCAAATTGAGCAAGTAAAACTCCATAGAGAGTTATTTCATAATTTCCCATCAAGCTTTTTCATAAATGAATCGAAATTTAAAGGACACAAACATCCATTCACACACACAGATGGAGGACACGTGATAAGATTAGATGTTCATTGGGCCTCCTGTAAGAACATTTGAAGAACATTTTTTGCATTCTTATCTACAGTATAAAAGACTCCAAGTTCTGCTCCATTTTTGGGCACGTTTCATTCACAAGAATATCATACAGGAGTAAAAAGGAGAACTTCACATTGCAGAACATCTTTTCATCTCCTGTCGAAAATCAGCAGATGAAAACTTGGCTGTGATAGTAGTAATATTATAGGACCCAAAAAATGACAGCTTTTACAACATTTTACATACATTTTTGTCGATTTCATTAACATTTAAACTCCAGATTTATTCAAATTAAGGTAATATAATACTTAAGTCAAACAACTGTTTTCCCCCCTTGTACGACTTGTGGTGGTAAATGTACAAGTTCTCTTAAATCACTTGTATGTGCCACTTAAGAACAAATCTGTTCTTCTGAGTGGTTCTTGCATGAGGCCCCATATCTTTTTTATTGAATTCATCATTTACTGTTATGACTTATTGGAAAGCTTGCAGTCATATTGAGGATTTCCGCAAATGCTTGATTTCCATCTGTAGGGACTTGGTGATACTTTCCTCACTCATATTGTGAACATACTGTACCATAAAGCTACTATATTAACAATGCCTCACTGTTTTCATAACCTCATAATGACACTCTGACTATAAACACCCGGGAAGGAAACTTAATAGAATTATTTTTGATGTCCTCAGAGCTGATGGTAATTCAGCAGAACATGTCATTCGTCAACGAGGGATACGCGAGCCTTGGGGAAACGCTGAAGAGTCGAGCAGCAGAGTTGAGTGGTTCGGTGCAGGAGGTCAAAGAGGCCCAAAGGGAGACGGACGACATGATGACTTGGCTGAAGGACATGAAAAAGACTGCAGCATCCTGGAACAATGCAGCCACAGAGAAAGATTCAGTGAAAACACAGCTGGAACAGCAAAAGGTATAGTGTTGTTGTTAGTCACCAAATATGACTGTTGTAAATTTAATTATGTTCTAAAACAGTCCTCAGTGACTTTCTTCTGCTGTGAACGAGATAGTCATAAGACACTCGAGTTGGAAATTACAGGATTCAGTAATTATAATTTGTTTCATTCTCTCAGGCATTTGAGGATGACATGAAGCAAAAGCGTGAGCAGCTCCAGAAGCTCAGAGAGAAGCTCCTCAACTTGATTAAGACTAATACGAACTCCCCTGAGGCAGCAAAATGGAAGCAGATGCTGGCAGAAATAGGTATGCACCAAGGGGTTGTCTCCAGATGGCCGTGAGTAATTTATGTCACTGAAACTGTCAGAGGTATGTTGAATCCCACTGATGCAAAATGAATCTCATTATGGCACTGGCCTTTGAGTAAAGGCTTTTTACAAATTGGCATATATGAGATGTTAGACCAGCTATATTACTAGTGCTCATCTAGTCATCTACCCACCACATACATACAGTACATGTTAACAGAATGTGAGTGTGTCTCAGTACCTGCTCTCTGCCGCACCAGTTAAATTAACACATTTGTAGTGCCAAGTCCTGCACAGTGGGATGTTTGCTAAGAGAACAGTAGGACAGTGGATAGAAAGGTGCTATTTTGCTGACTAATGCAGGCTGGTGTGATTGTTCTGCCCCCCTGCACAGATGCTGCTTGGGAAAATATCAGTGGCTCTGTAGAGGAGAGGAAGCAGCACTTGGAGCAGTCCAACAAGAATCTGGACATCTTCCAAACAACTGAGCTGCAGCTTGGTCAGTGGCTTTCAGAGAAAGAGCTGATGATGAGTGTCCTTGGACCCCTCTCAATAGACCCCAACATGCTTAAAATGCAGAAACAACAAGTTCAGGTAAGCATGGTGCATGTTGTTGGGAATAACTTGAAGCTTGTGCATCTCTTAAGAACCAATATTTCCTAAGGTTTTATGAAGGAATGTTCATCTTGACTGATTTTTGCCCTCCAGATCCTCCAGAACGAATTTAAGAGCCGTAAACCTCAATATGAGCAACTCGAGGAAGCTGCCTCTGCCATCCTGAGCTCCTCAGGCAACCAGGACCCCTCAAGTGGGAAGCTGGTGAAGGAGCAGCTCGCTGCCGTCACCCAGAAGTGGCAAGGCCTCACAGGACAGCTGGACCAGAGAGACAGCCTCATTGACCAGGCGGTGGTGAAGACAGGACAGTTCCAGGAGTTACTGAGGAGTATCAGTCAGACTGCCACTCAGCTGGAGAATCAGCTCACCAACCATCAGGGCCACAGCACCCAGCCTGATGCTGTGAAGAAGCAGTTGGAGGATGTCCATAACATCTCAACCCAGCTGAGAGAGGAGAGGAAGAAGCTGAAGGAGGCTGAGGTCATCAATGCAGAACTCACAGCGATGGTGACTGAGGACTATCTCAAAGCAGACTTAGCCAGGCAGCTGGAGAGTGTCAGCAAGCCCTTCAAACAGCTGGAAGAGAAAGCAGGTTGGCCTTTTACTTAACCTAATAATGTTGTGTTGTAATGTTTGGAAAGAAAGAACCATTCTATTTGTTCTGAGTCACAGTAAAATGCATTTATTCTATGACAACAATTTCCCAACAGGCTAAATTGTAGTAATAACAATCACTCTTGTGGAATACTCAAACTCTGGTCAAGGCACAATTTTTTTGTCAACTTTTTTACACCTCATTTTAAATTTGGCATCTGGTATAGTTAACTGAGGCTGCCCACTAAATTATATCAGAAATTTAGAATGAAAAGTCATCTGCAGCTACCTTTTGGTTCCACGTTTTGCATAAGAGGTGTTGCAGCATTTAACTCACTAATTGCCACATTTCTCTGTTGTAGCAAAACGGATCGAGCACCTCAACTCAACCTTTGCCAGCTCTCAGCAGTTCCATCAGACCTCCAAAGACTTCCAGTCATGGCTGGGTGAGAAGCTCCAGGACCAGTCTAAGCCTCAGCCCATCTCTTCCAAAGTGGACATCCTGCAACAAACCCTGGAGGAGCACAGTAAACTCCAGAAGGCTCTCAGTGAACAGGAGGAAGCTTATAACACAATCATTGAGGAAGGGGAGATGCTTTTGCAGAACACTGATGGTGCAGAAAAGTTGGCACTACAAGGGCAGCTTACTACACTCTCTTCCAACTGGGAGGAGGTGAAGAAGAGCTCTGTGGAACAGGCTGACAAACTCCAGACTGCTCTGCAGAGATCTCTCAAGTATCAGGAGCATGCAGAGAAGCTCAGCTCTTGGATTCAAGAGTGTGAAGCCAGCGAGGGCCGAGTCAAACTCATTGTTGATCCAGTTTCTGTGGAGACCTCCATTTCTCAGGTGAAAGCTCTCCAGAAGGATGTCGACAAGCACAGAGGGATGGTGGAGCAGCTCAACACGGCTGCAGATAGTCTTCTTGAGGTGGCCAACGCAGACACTGAAGCTATCAAAGAGGAGAAGGCTAGCATTGGCAAAAGAGTGGACAATGTAGTGGAAGTTCTGCTGAACAAAAGGGAGTCCCTGGAGAAGATCTCACACACAGTTAAAGAATTTAATGATGCCTACAAAGAGGCAAAGGGTCAGCTTGAGGGGGCTAAGAAGCAGGTGGATGCCTATGAATCACAGGGAGCGCAGGCACACAGCAACAAGAACCTGACCAACATGAAAGCCCAACATAAAAGTTTAGAGGGTGTCCAGAACCAAGTAGAACACCTGAAGAGCTTGGCCAAGGACCTTGTGGTGGATGTCCCAGATGCTGATGGGGTGACAGACCTGTTACTGCAGGCTGACAGCATAGAAAAAGACTACAGCACCCTTAACAAGACACTAGAGGAGACGTGCCAAGTCTTGGAGGGTAAACTGCAGGGTATTGGGCAGTTCCAAAACAGCATCCGAGATATGTTCACCCGTTTCACAGACCTGGACGATGAACTGGACAGCATGGCTCCTGTGGATCTTGACTTGGCCACCCTTAAAGAACAGCAGGACAGCATTCAGAGCTTTGTGGCTAAGCTGCAAGAGCTGATGGCCAACACGGCCAATGCTGGAGATAGCTGTAAGAAGATGCTAGAGACTGAGACCTCCCCTGACCTGTTAGGCTTGAAGAGAGATCTGGATGCTCTGAGTAAGCAGTGTGGTAAACTGCTGGACAGGGCTAAAGGCAGAGAGGTGCAGGTGCAGAGTACTCTCACCAAGCTAGAGGAGTTGTACGGTAAACTCCATCAAGCGGAAGATAAACTTTGCAGAGCTGTGGACAAGGAGGCGTCCCAGGAGGCAGTCGGCATGGAGACAGATGTCATCAACCAACAGCTGGAGGCCTTTAAGGTATAGTGACCCCAATTTAACAAAACAGTATCCTAGAGCCCCCTGACAAATGCTATTGTTATTGTTACTATAAATTAATCTAGGCTAAAGCTATATGCTAAAAGCTACATTCTCTCCTGTGTTTCACATATATTTCAAAATTTTAACGTTACTCTAATTACAGGAATTTACAGTTAGTATTTAAATGCTGTCTATCCACAAAACCTAGCATTGGGGCAGATTACTAGCAGGCTCTTCACTGAGCACACTTGCTACATACGTGGCAATCCTCTGGGGACTGCTGGTTCATTAAGGGCATCTGGTGTTAACAAAAGAGCTGCGGCCCATATGCAATGATGGTGCGGGAGGGATGGACTGTCACAGCCAGGTGGTTGCCAGCAGGGTGTCACTTGATTCAATGGTCCCAATAATGAAGCTGAGCCTGCATCCTGATCTCTTAACATCGATATTGTTGTTCTTTTATGTTTGACATTATCTCTGGCTCTAAGCTTAGAGTAGCCTGGTGATAATTTGACCATTTTGACACAG
Source organism: Siniperca chuatsi (assembly GCF_020085105.1). Taxonomy (NCBI): domain Eukaryota; kingdom Metazoa; phylum Chordata; class Actinopteri; order Centrarchiformes; family Sinipercidae; genus Siniperca; species Siniperca chuatsi. The sequence continues at coordinate 13,461,928 of NC_058052.1, forward strand.
ACACCAGTTAGTAAAGTGACGGTTAGCGATCATTAAAATGAAACCCAATAGTATTTAGTGCTGAGCTGAGCATCCATTTAGGCTTGTGGTAATATGAAGTTAGATTGCTAAATGTAGTATGATAAGGGCTTGATTGTTATAGACACACTTCACCGTTTAGCCTACCAGTTAATTTAGTCACTGTGATCATATATCTATATATATAAAATATATTGCAAAAAGCAAAATGCAGTCTGATTATTTAGATAAACTTGCTACTTTGTAATTATTCCTTTATGGTTAATACTGCATGTGCTTTTATCTGTACTTCACCCAAGGATGTTAATTATGAAAACTTATCAGTACACACTAGTTTAATTTTATAGTTGGCACAAAGCAGCCCAAATGCCTGTGCATTATAATCCAAAAGGCCATAGATTATTCCTTTAGGCTTTTTCTTATTGTATTTAGAATGTTTGGACTAAACATTTTAAAACTGTATACAGGTAATTATATTTGTACTACAGACATACCACACAGCTTCCTAATTGTCCTAATGGTCTGTTTTCAATTCCTCTGCCTCTCCATATTGTCTATAAAATCGTGGAGGCCACTCTTGTTGGTGTCAGTGAGGGATAAAACAAGGGGTAGCCATTAGCAAGATTTACAGACAGATGCAAAATATTTTAAAAGCCTGTATATTCCGTGGAGTTTTCCAAAAGAAGATTAACCTATATTTAGAGGTGAAATTATGAGACACTTTTTCATTTATAGTATTAGATAGTATTACAATAAAACAATGTAAACATCCGCATATAGGCAAATGACACAGATCTGTCCTAAGATGTAGGTCAAGGGATTTTGTTTTTCAATTGAGGGGGTGCTGCACTCACGTAGGAGGGCTACGTCCAAACCTCCAGTTGAGTTACATGGATTAAAATATCATTGGGGGTAGCTGGGGTGTCAGTTTGTTCTGTGGAGTTTGGTTCAAAGGCCTTGCAGGGTAACTATTAAAGAAGTGATTGATTCAAATTGTTGCTGAGCAGCGTTGTCATGGAGCATGTTTTTACCCCCTCTTTGTCTTGTCACCAGTCTGGGTTGAGAGGGCATATATGGCCTCAGCTGCTGCTGGAACATCCCCTTTGTATTCATTCGTACCAGTACTACAGCAAAGCAGTATTGGAACTTGAGTTGTTTCTTTATTTAGTTGCAGCATGAAAACATTAGGTGATTGTGTCATATTCTGTTTTATACTCAGCGGATCAGGCTCTTGTTACTGTAAGTAACGGTAAGTGGGCTTTATTGGCAGCTGGTGAGAAAGAAATAAACAGAGAAAGACAGCGCTTGGATTTGTCTCTTTCATGTGCTGTTACCATTTTAGGTCAAGTTTTGAAAGAGACACGCCTGACTTCATGTGTTTACTCTTGTTTTTCACATGAGATTTGTAAGAGCTCGGCTGAAGAAATCCTGGTGTATGTATATCTTTATGTTTACCTTTAAGGGCAGCTCTAGTGACTCAACACTACTGGGGGTTGGCGTGGGTGTCTTTTCTCTCCTCAGACATTACATCAGTGTCTCTTGCAACTCAGAAAGGAATTTCTACTGACTGAATCACACCGTAGCTAACCTGGTTCATTGAAATTGATGAGGGCAAAAAGTGTCATTGTGACCATGTAGTGTTGCTTACTCACTGCCACATAGCAATGATACACTCGTCTTTAAGGGAAACATGAAACCTCTAGGGGCCAGTTGCTATACAGGTAGAGTACACATTGTTTTGCTGTAAGGCGATTATGTTGAGTTTTCTATTTAACAAAGGTTTCCAATGCCAACCTATATCTTAAGTGTTAAAGTAGTCCTCAACTGAACCTAAATGCCAGAAGACGAGTTAGAAAACAATACTCTATACATACACATTTGTGACATGAAAACCCATTAATTAGTAGATGAATGTTGTTTCAGACCTCTGGTTCCTCAGTTGATCAGCTGACTTTACCTCTTCTGTAGTAAACACAACAGTGTTAGCCTGCTCGGTTGCTAGATAGCAACTGAATCAGTCTTAACAAGATTTATTTAGTCGATTGGAAGAAAATTAATCTGCACCAAATTTGATCATTTATTAATTGTTGAAGTCATTTTTAAACAAAAATACCTGCAATTGTTGGTTCTAGCTTCGCAATCATGTATATTTGCTGGTTTTCTTAGTCGTCTATGATGGAATTGAGGTGGATATTTGTCACTATTTTATGACATGTTTTAGATCAAACAATTAACCCATTAATAAAGAATATAATCAGCACGTTTAATTGATTATGAACATAATCGTATTTCAGCATTCAAGTTACAGCTTAATATGAATAAAAAGAACAACAGCAAAAGGAGCAAATAACAAATAATAGCAAATACTGGTTGTCACTGGTGAGATTTGATAATCAGGTATCTTCTACATAGAGAGTACACATTTCTGCCCTGTCCTACTCAAATTTGGCTCTTAGTTACGCTGTTGTGCGCTGTGCCTGATGAGTGGTGCAATTAAAAAAGCTTTTTACAGTTGTTTGACCGGAAAATGTGTCCTCTTTTTAACCTTCAACTTTTGGTCTGCACTGTGCTTAAATGAAATTCAGCATTCACAATTTATGTGAAGTTCACCAAGTATCGAAGTAATATGGGACAGTGGGGACAAAGGGACCTGCAGCAGCCAGGAAAATGACTGGAGGAATAATTTGTATTCATGCATTCAAAATCATAACTATTTAAAAAGTATCCAGGTTTCAGTGGCTGAACATCCTTTTTAAAAACCCCACCAGATCTTAAATGCTTATTTATCTCTGCCAGCGTCCTCTTTCCGTCTCCTCTCATGCGTGCAGAAGTGGACAAAGAAGTTGGGATTGTTCAGCTCCTTACCGAGCTACTGTGGTGTAGACAATCCAGGAAACAAAAATAAATTCCTTTCATTATCTCCTCTATCCTCCTTTCTTCCCCTACCCCGGTCACTGGGCATAAAAAGCGCCTTCATGCACTTGGCAGTGCTGTTGGTGTTAAATTACCTGGGACCTGTGCCTCCCTCAGCATTCCACAGTAATTAAGAATATCTGCAGGGTCCACAGCAACCGTCCACGAGAAGAAAACAAAGGGCAAAGAGAGGAAAAAAAAGGAAAAATGTGTATCTATTTCAGCATAGTGTGATGTCATCAAAGTGGGAGCTGCTGCTGCCTGCTGGTCTAGGTTTTTTTTTATTTTTTGTAAAGTAGAAAAGCTGGTGTCTATCGCTTCCCCTCCCCATTCCCTCGGTCACTGAAAGAAAAAAAGAAGAAAAGTGAGTGATTGTGTCAGGATGCAGAAGATGGCTTAGAAGTGAAGTCATATGGGCCATGCTGACATAAGGGGGAAAAAAGGGTCATGTGTCCACCAATCAACATGTGCCGGAGCGGCTCTGAGCACAAATGGAGTTGTGGCAGATGTTGTCTAAATAATGAGCGGGGGCGGGGCATGAAACCCTCTGCCAGGAGGGTGTCTGTCATTGTGAGGGAGCGATGAGAGAGAAAGGGCAGGCTTTTTTGTTTATCCAGGAGTACCAGCTCTCTTCAGAACTGCCCACAGTTTTTGGTAGAGCCTGTTGGATTTGTCTGTGGATATTTTCACTTTGCACTGAAGATTTTCGTTTAGCTCGCATGGATGCTGCGAGGATTTCAGGGAAAAAGAAGCACTTTGGACCACAGGAATAGTGATTAACTTTTGGCAATGCACGGAGAAGAGCCTAAAGGAATATTTTTGGGATAGGTGACTGTATTGAAAGACTGGATTTTCATTCCTAATACGGAGTATGAAGCTGCTACACAGTCCTAGCTTTTGTTTGGGATTTTTTTTATATTGTGTTACATATTTGGATTTCTATTTTTTGTATCTAGATCAACTTAATTGTGTCCATAATCTTTAACAGAAAAGCACCTGTAGATTTTATTTTGAAAAATAAGTTCAAAAGTTTAGTATTTATTTGTTAACTTCTCATTTAAGAGAGGAGAAAAATTATTTTGCACACTGTTGCTTCTCATGTAAATTGATCACATTGTGCTCCTTTTTAAATGATTCAGTGTTCACTAAAGCAACATATACCTCAAAGGATTTCACTACATCCTTAATCTTTTCTTTGTAGTGAGTATTGAGTTGTTTTATCATGGGCAAACCGCTAAGCAGACCAGATTGCCTCAGACAAAACCCTTCCTGTGTGGGGAAGGGGGAAGAGGAAGACCTGAACATTGATGACTGCTATGTGCCCCAGAGGTCCATTTATGACACTGTCCGGCTTAACGAGCAGATAGACTCAGGCTCTAAAGGCAGCCTTTCTTCCCGGCACTTCACAGGCACCCTACCTTACACTCACCGCACGCTAGACCTCAGCAGCCTGTGTGGAAATGGAGCTCTCTCTGCTTCCAGTTCATTTGAGCTCCGGACCCGCAAACCTGCCATGCTGGACGAGCGTGTGGTCTTTGATGGACTTAAACTCAATGGGCACATAATCAGGGCGACTGATACAGTGCTGCCTAAGTCACGTCTCCAGGGAGGAGAGAAGAAGGATCATCCACATCATCGGCGGTCATGGCGGACTTTTGCACCCACTAATTTGGGCGAGTATGCGAGCCGCAGTGGAACCTTGTGCTCCGGGAGTGTTGAGAGGCCGGGGCTGATCAATGGCAGGAGAGGGCAGAGTATGACCAGCTCACTGACATCTGAAGAGGACTCGGGTCTGTACAGCCCTACTGTGGAGAGGGAGCGACATGCTCATAGATCCCAAAGAAGAGCAGGCCCCGGTACAAGGAGCCTCTCGTCTTCAGAGGCGATGCATATGTCCGGGGACCTGAGAACTGGACGATCGCTCAGCTCAGGGCAGGAGGAGTTCCCTTTCTCACCTGTGAAGGACACCCGGTCTCTTTACCACAGTAGCAGCTTGGTACAGGAGCCGCGACAAACAGAATCTGGTGTGGTGGATCTAAGTGAAAAGGATACCCTCAGCAATGGACAATACAAATACTCCACAGGGAGGCTATCCTTAGGGTCAACCTCCAGGACTCAAAATGAAAGCTCTGGTTGGCGTTCCAGGACTTTAACAGACTATGATGAGCTATCCACTGCTGAGCTGTTAGAGGATGTGTCATCTCAGGACGACTGTGAGTTGGTTAGTGTGGTGGTGACACAGCCTGAGACATACGGAAACTCTGTAACTCTACCCATAGAGAGCCGCCAGCCAACAAAACCTTGTACTGTGCAGCAAGGGGTGTCCAAATACAATATGGAGGAGCTGGAGGAGTTTCTGCAGTCAGTGGAGGCCTGTTTGCCTAAAAGTTTACAGACATTCCATCGTGCAGGAGAGCACGAGATAGAGGCTTTACTGAATGCTATTGCTGCATGTCCTGAAATGGACCCTATGGGTTATTTCTCCCCACAGGTGCCCAAAAATATTCTCTTCCTTCATTTCCGAGTTTTGCTCATTAGTTGGTCCAGCACGTTTTACGCGTCTTTAGATGAGTTTTTCCTGGCTGCTGGCTTGGTGTTTTTCTTACATATCTGATTACATTATGAGTGAAATAGGTTTTTCTCAATATTTCAGCCTGGAAGTCTGTCTGTGTGATTGTGCACAGCTGTGCTTTAATTGTTAGCTTGGCTTTTCTAGAAGCTGTTGACTGAGAGTTGTGCCTTTCTGATGTTTTTAGAGAACGTATTTAAAGCGCAGTAATGATTTTTGACAGTCATGACAGGGAGTAATAATGTAATTAAACTCACTGTAAAAGGGAAATTGTTTAGAATAAATCAAATACTTAATTTGGTTTAATTCCAAAAAATCTAATAAAACTAAGGCATCAGTCAAATCTCTGGTCTTTACAATTGGAACAGTAATTCAGAAGGTTTAATGAACCTCCAAATATGACTGATGACATTGTAATTTGAGCACTTATAAAATATTTATTCTAATTTGTTCCATTTGTCTTTAGGCTTTCCAGAAAGAGGACATTGATCCATTGCAGACACAGCTTCAAGACATCAACTCCCTCGGCCAGAGCCTGATCCAAACCGCTGCCAAAGGCACCAGCACCAAGAAGCTTGACAATGACCTGGAGGAAGTCAACACAAAGTGGAATACTCTCAATAAAAAGGTCATTTGTTTTATACTACTGGTCTTAATCTTTGCTTTTGAATAGTGGTCATTAATGAAAATATACAGAGAGATTGGCAGTGTAATGTGTCATTTGTTCCTACTATTTATTATAGTGTTATCCTTTGATGAGTTACTGGGCGCAGTTTAAGTTGACAGGTGACATCTATATTTACCATGTGGTCTGCAGATTGCTGAGCGTTCAGCCCAGCTGCACGAAGCCCTGTTGCAATGTGGGAGGTTCCAGGATGCTCTGGAGTCACTGCTCAGCTGGTTGACTGACACAGAAGAGCTTGTGGCCAATCAAAAACCTCCATCTGCGGAGTTCAAAGTGGTCAAGGCACAGATACAAGAGCAGAAAGTAAGCTGGTATCACGTGGTACAAACACATAAACACATAAAAACACAGATATAAAACACACCACCAGTTCTATTTTAATCTTTCCACTTCAACACTAGAAAATCAATGCAGCATTATGACTTTGCAATTCATCTTATTTAATTGGCATCCATTGTTAAACATGAGTGTGGTACACAAAGCTTTTTGTTTAATGGACACTCAATTTGTGCCTGTTAGATTTACTGTTTTTCACCACCAAGCAATGCTTGTGGTTAGAGCATGTTAAAGGCGCCCAATAACTCTCCTCTTTTGTTTGCCTTTGACAGCTCTTACAGAGACTGCTGGATGACCGAAAGCCAACGGTGGAGCTGATAAAAAAAGAGGGAGGGAAGGTTGCGAAAGAGTCTGTGGATAAGGAGAAGGTTGCAAAAGAGATCGAATGCCTGGGGCAGAGGTGGGACACTCTGCTCAAGAAGGCTGAAAACAGGTCTGTATAAACACCTGTAATGTTAAACCTCCTTCTAAATGCAATGCTTCAGTCTGCTTCAGAATTCAATGATGCTAAGATTTAAAGAGTTGTCATTTTTTACCCAAAGTGAATTTGTGTTTTTGCCTAGATATAGATCTGGGAATATTCAAAACTTATTAAGAATGTACAATTAGGGGAATACATGTATTCGTTTTCTTGCTATGAATTAGATAAGACGATTGATATCACACTAATGTTTGTACGGTTAATATGATGCTAGCTGGCAGCAGGTTAGCTTAGCTTAGCACAAAGACTAGAAACAGGGGGAAACAGCTAGCCTGGCTGTATCCAAAGGTACAAAGATCCACGTACCAGCACGAGATGTAACATGCGAGGAGAGGTTTAGAGGTCCTAGTATGTAGATTTTGAAGATTTGTTTTTAAACCTAACTGGGTTTGGATCTGGGAATATTTAAAACTTAGAATGTAAAACTCCCAAATTCACTTTCCTCTAACTGAAGTTTAATTAATAGAGAGATGGAAGATATTCACAAAGTGGTCTGGTTTTAAAGGATCACTATGCACTGCATACCTTAACCTACCTTACCTTTCTCTCAACTCAGGTTCAAAACGGGCCTGTAAAACATTATTTATATGTTGGTAACATTTCCCAATGACACAGTTTTTATAGGTTTGGTTGAAATAAACTTGCTTTTCACTATGTCCATTACAGTACTTTGGTCCTAATCCACTCCTGTTATTATCTGCATAAATATATCAGGCACAAGCAACTAGAGAGCATCTTAGTGGTCACTCAGCAGTTCCATGAGACCTTAGAGCCCCTGAGTGAGTGGCTCACAGCTACAGAGAAACACCTGGCCAACTCCGAACCCATTGGCACAGAGACATCTAAACTGGAAGATCAGATCTCTCAGCATAAGGTAATATCCATCATCTTACATTGTTACCATATGTTTTTGGATGTTTTTATGACACTGTTATCTGTTATGTCCAGCTGAATTCAGTTTCATTCATTTTGCTCGTTACTTTTAAATTTGTGCTTTTCATTATTTCCCATTCCGTTTCTCATTAAATTTCAGTTTCATATTTTTGTTTTATGTGTGTGTTTTCTGTTTGTGCCATATCTCCTTGGTTTGTTTCCCATCCCCTGTGGTCAGGCCTTAGAGGAGGAGATTATGAATCACAGTAAAGACCTGTTTCAGGCCGTCAGTCTGGGTCAGATGCTCAGAACTGTGAGCTCAGTGGATGATAAGGAGTTTGTTCAGTCCAAACTGGACTCCACCCAGGCCAGTTACATAGAGCTCCAGGAGCGATGCAGGAGGAAAGCCGAGATACTGCAGCAAGCTCTGGCAAACGCCCAGCTGTTTGGAGAGGATGAAGTGGCCCTCATGAACTGGCTCAACGAGGTGCACACGAGGCTGAGTGAAGTGTCCGTGGAGGACTACAAAATAGATGTTCTTGAAAAGCAGCTGGCAGAACAACGGGTATACACTCCTCCTCAGGCCAAGCATTATGTTGTCCTTTCATTTAAGTTGCATCAATTATGTTTCAGTTGATTATAGTGATTTGTGTGTCATGCATTGTTTACAGTGGAAAGTTTCTTGTCACTCTCAATGATTTTCTAAGATTGTGTTTTCCTTTTAGGCACTACAAAGTGATATTGAGTTAAGAAAGAAGAATGTTGACCAAGCCATCTCTAATGGGATGGAGCTTTTGAAGCAAACAACAGGCATGTCTGACTTTATGACTTTCCTATCACAGTTCATACAGTTGAATCTCAGCAAACAGTTCTGTCTCTGGAATACACATCATAAGGTTTCTCGCGTTATTTAGGGAGCAGTTCAACAGTAGACAAAGTCTTTCAGAATCTTAGATGACAAAATTGAAAGTGAATTTTCAGAAAGCACTGACTGTTTCCCATCTGCCAACTCATTTAAAGAAATAGTTCGACATTTTCGGAAATGCTGTTCGCTTCTTGCTGAGAGTTAGATGAGGAGATACCACCACCAATCTTGTTGTCTGAGACAGAAACCAGAGAAGACTCCAGGAAGTTACCTTGCCTGACCAAGAAATAGTCTGGCACATAAGTGTCGATCTTTAGAGGTGCTGGTAGCCATATTTTGTTACCTTCGAACAGAGCCAGGCTAGCTGTTTCCTCCCTTTATGCAAAGCTAAGCTAACTGACTGCTGGCTTCAGCATATATTTACAATTCAGACATTAGAGTGGTATCAATCTTCTTGTCTAACTCTCTGCAAGAAAGCGAATAAGCATATTTTCCAAAATGCGAAACTTAATTGTCAAGGCGTTAATAATTGGGTGCAAAGTATGGAAGTAATTTGTTGGAATCTGTTTTGAACATGTATTCTTTCTTATTTTGGCATGTTCCAAGTATCTCCAGTATGGCACTGAAATGTGTGGCCTCAAACACCGTTTTGTCTTTAAAACATCTCACATCACTGACAGAATTTTTCCAGGATGCTGCTTAGATGAATCTTCTCTCCATGTTCAACCAAGCTAGCAGCATACTGTACTTCCTACAGCAGAAATACAAAACACCTTGAATCAATGTAAAAAAAAACAACTTTCTATTTATAGGTGATGAGGTGGTTGTTATCCAAGGCAAACTGGACGGAATAAAAACAAAGTACGCTGAGATCAACTCTATGAGTGACAACATTCTGAAGACTTTGGAGCGGGTTTTGAGTCTCTCTACTAAGCTGCAGCATACCCATGAGGATCTGAGCTCCTGGCTTGAGAAAGTAGAGGCTGAGACCAGCGCTTTTGCTGATCAGGAGCCAGTAGGCGAGCAGCTCCTTCAAGCACAAAGCAGGCAGAAGGTAAGAGTTTCTACAATAAAAGTTTGTATTCACCCCTAAAGAAATAAATACCAAATGTAGTCTCTAACATAAAATACCTCTAACACTCAGTGAGCTGCTTTACAAAAACACATCTGTGCATTCATTAAACTTAAATTGCCGTTTTCTGTGTGTCATGTGATCTTATCCAGGCCTTGTTGAAGGAGACGAAAGACCAAAAACCTGCGATGGACAAGCTAAATGAGTTGAGCACTTCTCTCCTGGATCTGATCCCCTGGCACACTCGAGAGGGTCTGGAGAAGCTGGTGACTGAGGATAATGAGCGGTACAGAGCCGTCTCCAACACCATCACCCAGCAGGTCGACCAAATCAACGCTGATATACTCAAGTCACAGCAGGTAAACCAGAGAAACTGATAAACAGCGTTTTCTCATTTGACTTTAATTTCCATATTTTCTAATAAGGAAATGTTTTTAGCAGTGCAAAATGATTTTTGTCTGTTTCCAGTTTGAACAGGCTGCAGACACTGAACTCTCTTGGCTGACTGAAGCTGAGAGGAAGTTGCTGTCGATGGGCGAGATCAGGCTGGAGCAGGACCAAACCACAGCCCAGCTCCAAGCACAGAAGGTTAGTCTGTCATACTGTGTGTGTATATGGATACACACAGGCCTCCATTTCAACAAAGTACAGTAAACACAGCGGTTTGTTTTGTAAGGTTCAGTCAAACTCACTCTACCGGTTTTCCAGATCTTCTCCATGGACATCATGAGGCACAAAGATGCTGTGGATGATATTGTGAAAACAGGAAAGGCCATCCTGAACAGCAAAAACCCGGAGGAGAAAGAAATCTTGAAGGTGAAAAGATTTTATTTCCAATTTGAAACAGGCAATTATTCATTAAGAATATGCACTTAAGTTAAAGGAACTTCTTGGTTTTCAATCAGGCCAAGACCCAGACTCTCTTGGATAAATACGGCATCGTCAGTCAGCTGAATTCAGAGCGCTGTCTGCAGCTGGAGCGAGCCCAGTCTCTGGCCGGTCAGTTCTGGGAGACCTATGAGGAGATGTGGCCATGGCTTCAGGAAACCTTGAGCACCTTCAGCCAGCTGCCTCCACCTGCCATCGAGTACGAAACACTCAGGCAGCAGCAAGAGGAACTCAGGGTAAGAAGCCAACAGAAGCAGATGTTCAGTACAACGCTTTTATATAAGCAATGCAAAACTTAATATGTCACCTCCTCTCCAGCAAATGCGAGAGCTGATTGCCGAGCACAAGCCCCACATCGACAAGATGAATAAGACCGGGCCTCAGTTACTTGAACTCAGCCCAGTGGAGGGAGCGCCCATCAGAGAGAAGTACACAGCTACAGACCAACTTTACACCAAACTCAAGGCTGACGTCAAGCAGAGAGCTGCTACTCTGGATGAGGCCATCTCCAAATCCACCCAGGTGAGGAGCACTTGTTCACTGGGTGTTTCTAAGGAAATGTTTTATTTTTCTTGGCCACTGTTTAATATATATTTATATATATTTTTAATATATATTCAATTTTATGTCAAGTGTTAAGTGTTTAAGTGTTTGTCCTGACAGTGTTGGCATGGGCCCTTTCCATCTATGATAACATTTTAAAGAAATTAAATTTTTAAATGTTGACAATCTGCCATTAAGCCAAAATTGTCTGATATAATGAAATAGATTATTATAATATTGGGTTCAAATAGAGATCACAAGTAGCTACAGTAAAACACAGTTGCTTTTATATGATGACCATGTTTTACCGTCTAAAACTTTTTGAATCATGATCATTTTGTATAAGGGCTGCAACAAATGATTATTTTTGTACTATAATTATTTTCTTGATTTAGCACTAGAAAATAGTGAAAAATGTCCATCACAATTTTCCAGAGCCCAAGTTAACATCTTCAGATATCTTGTTTTGTCAATCCAACATATTATTCACAATAATATGAAACAGAAAAAAAACAGCAAATCCTCATATTTGAGAAGCCAAGAAACAGAGAATTTTTGGCATTTTTGCTTGAACAATTTTTGAAACAATTAATTAAATATCAAAAAATTAAAATAATTTTCAGTTGACTGACTAATTATATAATTGATTAATTGTTTCAGTTGCTACTTCACATACAGACATTTATTTACAAAATGTCATGTCTACAAATAGATTTCACAAATTAGTTTTATAGGATTGTTTCTTGTTATAGATACAGTGTCTTTGTGTAACAAGAGAGCCAAACATGTCCCAAGCTTTCTTTAGTGATATTACTACAGTATATAAAGTATAAATACAAACTGAGGTGTTTCCTTTCCTCGTTCTCTACCAGTTCCATGATAAAATTGACCCGATGCTGGAATCCCTGGAACGGATCGCTGAACGCCTGCGCCAGCCTCCGTCCATCTCAGTGGAAGTGGACAAGATCAAGGAGCAGATTACCGAAAATAAGGCCGTCTCTGTGGATTTGGAGAAACTGCAGCCCTCTTATGAGACACTGAGGCAGCGAGGTGAGGAGATGATCGCACGATCGGAAGGAGCAGACAAGGACATATCTGCCAAAGGTATGGTATATATCAATTCATCTTATTTGTTTAATTTAATTTTATTCCCTTTCTTTTCTATTTCATTGAGTCCAGTTAGACAGGTTATACCATAATAGGGCACTGGGATAATAAAGAGCCAGTAAGACAAATAGCATAATAGAAGGTCAACAGTAGGAAATATATCAGAGGCATACTAAACACAATCACTGGTCACACCTTTAATTCTTCCCCTAACAAAACATGTAATCAGGTCGTAAGGTCTTAGTTTGAGTTTTGGCGAAGTACTTTTTCAGTGGATTGCAAACTCTTTTCTCTAGGTGTGGCTTTAATGGGAATTCCATTCTTTTTTTAGGTACAAGGAAGAATCAAAGCGAGAGACAGACACCCAACAGTTTCTCATTAAACCTGTGAATTTGCGAGATGTGTTCCCCAGCACACACAGCTGAGGAACACATGCTGATATTTGTGGTCTTCTGTTTGTATTCCATATTTAATGTTGGTAGTTGATTTATTGTATATTCACTGTAATTGTCACTTGTGTGGGTTTTTTCCCCACAAGCTGTACAAGACAAACTGGACCAGATGGTGTTTCTCTGGAGCGACATCCAGGCCTTACTGGAGGAGCGGGAGGCGAAGCTGCTGGATGTGATGGATCTGGCAGACAAGTTCTGGTGCGACCACTGCGCTCTCATCGTCACCATCAAAGACAGCCAGGACCTGCTGAGAGAGCTGGAGGAGCCCGGAGTCGATCCTTCAGTCGTCAAACAGCAGCAGGAGTTTGTGGAGGTCAGATAGAAGATGAAATTGTTGAATCAACCAATGGGTAATTAAGAGTAATGGTAACATTTATTTGTTTTAAAAACTGCTTTTTATTCCTACAGGGATTTAAGGAGGAGATTGATGGACTGCAGGAAGAGCTTGATGTGGTTCAAAACCAGGGTGCAGAGCTTATGACTGCCTGCGGGGAGCCTGATAAACCCGTGATAAAGAAAAGTATTGATGAGGTAATAGATAACAGTCAAAACCATCTTTACACAGACAGTTTTTCTTCTTCACTTGCTGATACTTTGGAGTTTCATACTGTTTTCTGCCTGCATATGGCTTGTGGTGAAGTACTCCTGTAATTTTTCCAGGTGAATTCGGCGTGGGAAAATCTCAATAAGACTTGGAAGGAGAGAGTAGAGAGACTGGAAGAAGCCATGCAGGCTGCTGTGCAGTTTCAGGATGGCCTGCAGGTACTTCATTGTGTTTGAAATTAATCATCTGAAACAATTCTCTGAACAGAACAGAACAGAACAGTTTATTATGAAGGATTTTCAAGTGTGACACAGTAAGATGTTTTCATGTCGCTTATTTTGTGGTGAAATTCTTCCAGAACTTACCCCAAATCCTTATGTTACTCATACAACAGATTTTTTCATCACCGTTATTTTTCATTTGTCTTTATTGTGTAACTAATAATAAAATGTACTTGTTTATCGAGACATATACATGCATTTGAAAGTTAAACACACACAGAGTGAGCCAGCCAGTTTTTAAGGCCTTCAGATGAAACCACAGATAACAGTTCTTTTTTATTGCACTTGATTGAAGTGATACGACATTTTATGAGACCTATTAATTTTGAACCAATAAACACTAACCACAGTGCTTCATTATATTTTGCGCAAACTTTGACTCATGCGTATAAAGTTCCTCTAAAATCTTTTCATGGTGCTCTACACGGCTGCTTTAATTTTTACTAACTTTAAGGCTCCCTTTGACACAATACAGATGTTAGTATTTTGATTTTGTTTGTTTATCTAATTTGTCAACCATACAGATTTACTAAAGGCCGACTGTGAGATTTAGTGCATAACATGACACTGAATGTGAAACATGACACCCTGTGAACTAAGCTTTGTTTTCCCTCAGTAACAGTGGTTTCCCACCTTGTTCGCAGGGTATGTTTGACTGGGTGGATATTCTGGAGAGCAAACTGGATTCAATGTCACCTGTAGGCACAGACCTGGAAACTGTCAAGCAGCAGATTGTAGAGCTCAAGGTACAGTCTTGTATTTGTGTTTAAATATACAAAAACTGGGTATTCTTCTATCAAAACATGATAATTCACTTCTGTACTGGTTTATTAATTTACTTCTTTACTGCAGTTGGTAGTGCAAACTTTGGTAGTGCTTCACTCAGGCAGTGCTGCAGGCAGCAAAATCTTCTTTCTTAAAGTGCTCAGGAATCATCCTATACCCATTTATTGATGTATCTATTCACCTTGTTATTGTCATTTGTAAAAAGCACAGTAATATGTTTATGCATATTAAACCTTACAAAGTTTTGAAATTAATCTCCTGAAGAGGAAGCATTTCTCTGTGCTTAAATGCACTAAATGTTTTGCCAGTATCAGATTCCTGCAAAACATTTCTTGCGTGAGTATCATCTCTAAATCAGTTTAATAAACTATTAAATTCAGTGAATGATTTGATTTTATGTTGGAAAGGAGATTCTTCTTATGTCAGATCAGTCTATAAAAAACATTTCCCCTCAATATAAAAAACCAAAAAATGTCAAACAACTACTTTTTAATTGGTTGATTGATTTGTATATTTGAGTATCACCCTATGGTGACCGGCCCATATGGGTTTACAAGACACTAGACAGCAACAACAACCAGGATGGCAGCATAACAAATCACAATATACGTTTCCACAACATTTCAAAACATTCAATTTCACTGTTAGAGAAGCTCTGTCATATACCAGCTGTGTTTGTTGAGTGCTTGATTCATAACCATTGGAACTGTTTTGCACAGGTGCAAAAGTTCTATATAAATTTTTATAAAGTAGTCACATTGTCTTTGATGTACAATGAGACAAATCTTGTGCTGAAAAGGCATAGCTAGTAGGGTCAGATGTATTGTCCATGAAGCTTTGTACTTCTGTTAAATGATTGGGTGTACCACTGTATGTGCTGGTGTTTCAGGAGTTCAAAGGAGAGGCGTACCAGCTGCAGATCGAGATGGAGCGCCTGAACCACCAGGCCGGCCTCCTGCTGAAGAAGGTGACAGAGGAGGTCGATCGCTGCGCCATCAAGGAGCCAATGTCTGAGCTCAAGATGCTCTGGGACAACCTGGATGAGAAGATCATCAGCCGACAGGTCAGAAAAGGGAAACGTGGAAGGGAAGCTTCATTCCAAAAATAAAAGTTATATAACAAAATGAAATATCAGGATTGGAAAATACTGATATCTAGACGTAAAAAGAAATATTGGTTAATGGATACTTAGCAGTTTGGAAGGAAACATTTACACGGTTTAATGTGGCCATGTGTTGTTTAAAAACAGTATGTAATGACTCTCTATGAAACATGTTTGTAATTTACCTGGACTTGAAAACAGACGCAACAATGTATCACACAGGCCGTGGAGTGTGTTGTGTTGTATGCATGTCAAGTGCTTTCACTCAGTGCAATATCTAATGGTTTAATCCGTCATTAATCCAGCACAAACTGGAGGGAGGCCTCCTGGCACTGGGCCAGTTCCAGCACGCACTGGATGAGCTGCTGGCCTGGATGAGCCACACCGAGGAGCTGCTCAATGAGCAGAGGAAGGCCGGAGGAGACCCCAAAGCCATCGAGATAGAGCTCGCTAAGCATCATGTACGGCAAAAGTTGTGTTTCCCCCCCATGTAAATTCAGTAGTTGCAGTAGTCAAAGGCATCTTTATATGATTAGCAAAGGAGCATCAGTAGCAGAGTAAATTTGAGCTGATGACCAGACTTTGCATTTCATTTAATCCATGGAAATAGAACAAGGAGGCAGTAGATTTACCATCCTTTATTCCAAAATGAACCTTTACCCATGCAGATTTAGTTTTGTCCTTCTTCAGATCCATCCACCCAACATCTTGCCATTTCTGGCTGCTTTATCTCTTCAGGTTCTACAAAATGATGTGTTGGCTCATAAGGCGACAGTTGAGACAGTCAATAAGGCCGGTAATGATCTGGTGGAGTCCAGCGCTGGAGAGGAAGCTTCTAGTCTGCAGAGCAAACTGGAGAACCTAAACCAGCGGTGGAAAGCAATCCTAGAGCAGACTGCACTGAGGAAGCAACAATTGGAGAGTGCTCTGCTTCAGGTATAAAAATTATTTTCATCACAACTTAATAGGCCTAGGCCTTATTGGTGTTTGTTCATTGTTTACTAAACTGTGATTGATTCCTTTCTCCAAGGAGAGCAATTATGTTATGTCAAAGTCATGAATTGTTTTTGGAGGAGTGATTCCTATTCTCCCCCTCATTCCTTCTTCATCCTGTGGAGTTTCTATTCATAACTTTGACCTTTAGCAGGATGCTTTGATGTGAGGGGGGATATGAGAAACAGAAATATGTCCTGGATTTAGATTGCTATTCAAGAAATGTTTGAAAAGTTTCTTCAAAAACACATAATCTGTCCCAGGTTGAGAGAGGTTTTCATAGATGTCTTGAGTATTTATCAGGAAAAAAGTGCCAAAAAATCCAAATATTTGGTTCAGTTTCATTTGGTACCCAATTAAATTTAACCCAGTCAATTCTAACAGTTTTTGGTAGCTAAATGAATCCAAGGAATTAATAACTCAGACATCCTCCTCTCTGAGCCATAGGTTGCTAACAATGAGTGTGTGTGACACCTTTTGTCCTGACTCAGGTTGTATTGTGTTGTAGGCCCAAGGTTTCCATGGTGAGATAGAAGATATGCAGCAATGGCTGAAAGACACAGAACGTCAGCTGTTGGCATCAAAGGCTGTGGGAGGCTTACCAGACACGGCCCGGGAGCAGCTTAGCGCCCATCTGGTACGTGTTTAACAATATGAAAGGCCGCATACAGATGGCTGGCTTGTAAGGAGACGACTATGTCTTTTCTGTGTTTTATCTGAAGTGTGAAAATTAAATGACACTGCAAAATACACTACTTGCATCCCACTGCAGAAGATGACAAAAAGCCTTTAAAGTGTTTCAAATTGATTCAGACACGTCAGACTATGAATGAATTTAGGAATGTTTTCCTTCTTTGTTTTCCTTTTCTCTAATGGAGAAACTCGAGACACTTTCACAACACTCTCCCTAAAGAAGCGTCAGTAGTGACACCTTATGCAACCAAAAACAGAGGGATTACTTGAAAGAAATAACTTTTGTGGGAAAATGTTTCTGAGGGTCTCAGCATGCCTCACTATGCACATTCCTTCACCATGTTTGGACGAAATTTGGATTAACATATAAATAAAGTGCACTGACAGATTCATCTTGTACACTTCAGACCCTGCAGACTCTCACATTGTCATCCAAAACTAAAGCAGAGCTGTAATTTAGTCTGTTTGACAAAAACATCACTCTCCTCGTGTCATTGTGTCTGTCTTCTTGCAGGAGTTGTGTTCTGCCTTGGAGGTGAAGGAGGAGCTGTATCAGGAGCTGATGAACAAGGGTCACCAGCTGCTCGCCGTGACGCCCGAGGGTCCAGACAGCAACACAGAGCAGGACCTCGCCAACCTGAAGGACAAATGGGAAGCTGTGCAGGGGAAGGTCGCTGAAAGAAAGGTATGGAGTTATGGTTGTGGTGAGGATGGTTAGACCTACATTGCTCTTAGCTTAATGATTCACAACTTCAGCTTTAGGTCCCAGTGAGAGATTGCTGACATACACTTGAGCTGTGACTCTGTATTTGTAAGCCTCTAATCCCGGTGCTGATAATGAATGGTGTACAGACAGAGTGCTGGCAAGGACACACAGGATGTGGTTATACTGTAGATCACAGCAGGCGAGTTGCCGTCTGAGTCAGCGTGGAACAACAGTGCTCTTGTCTCATATGTTGCTATAGTGAAGAGTTGACGAGTGCATAAAATAAATAATAGAGCTAAACTAATATCTGAGCCAAAGTAAAGACTCATCAGCCACTATGTCTATTTATATGTTATTCCTTTGGAACAACATTTTCTCACTTTTGTGGCTATAACAAATAAACATTAAATGACAAAAGGATAAATCATCTCTCCCTTACGACTCTCACTCCAGATATGGAGCTCCTCATTCTGACTGCTTGAGAGTTTGGTGTAACATTTTGCTTTTGCTTCCTATTTACTTTGGTCCTGTTCCCAGGAATTCAAAGCCTGGTAAATCTTAGAGCTGCACAGAGTTGCAGCTGCTGGCCAAACTCTCTGCAGCAATGTGACACCACTCTTGTCTAGGGTTGTCTTTTTCAAGCAGAAAATGAAATAGGTACTGACTATTAAACTACAGTTCCATATTTAGCAAGACACTCAACATGACCTACAATATATGAGAGAAAGGTTTATAATGTCATTGACACAGCATTTACGGCCATGTGATGAGCCTGTGTCGAGCCTGTGCCAGGGTCCTCAGCTGTAGCAAATGGATGTTTTCCAGCGATGGAGTCACTGTGGATGTCTCTCTCATTCAATTAAAAGCTCATCATTCCCTTTCTGCTTCACCATCAGCCTCTCCAGAGATGTTAACTTCCTCTGTTTTAATAGAGGTCATGTTTGGCACAACTGAAGTGTAATTGTTTTTCCCCCCTGTTTATCTAGTGTTGTAGCAACCAAATGGTTTGTTTTCAGCATTGTATATAGTATGATGCAGGTTATAATAAAGACAACAGGATTATTTCCATCCCTATGCGTGGACCCTGATGATGTGTTGCGTCTACAGGCGAAACTAGAAGAGGCCTTGACGCTGGCCACGGATTTCCACAACTCCCTGCAGGACTTCATCAACTGGCTAACCCAAGCAGAGCAGACGCTGAACATGGTTTCCTCTGCCTCCCTCATACTGGAGACCATCATGTTTCAGATTGATGAGCATAAGGTAACGTTTGTACAGAGAGGAAGGTTACACAGCCTCTGAAGCAAAATGAAATGCTAATGACATGAAATATTTTTTTTAATGTTTGTTCATGATTACTGATGCTAAGTAGAAGCATTTTTAATGCAATTCCATGCTTTTATCCAGCTGCTATGATAGGGTGTAATTACTTTAACCAGTGAAAAATTATAAATGATATCAGTATCATATAGAAAATAGCAGCTAATGTTTACTATTTCACCATTCAGCTTTGCCATGAAGTCAACAATGACTTAATGACTCCATCTGTTTTGTCATTCAGAACAAAGCTCATTAGCACATCAGTCACATGAATGGCATTACCTTTAAAATTTACAATTGAAAAGCCTGTACTCCTTTTTGATATTATAACACCTGACCTAAACCTCTCTCCTCTCTGCGCTGTGCTGTATTTGTGCAGATGTTTGTGACAGAGGTGAACTCACACAGGGACCACATCATTGAACTGGACAAGACGGGAACACATTTGAAGTACTTCAGCCAGAAACAGGATGTGGTCCTGATCAAGAACCTGCTGCTCAGCGTGCAGGGCCGCTGGGAGAAGCTGGTGCAGCGGTCTGTTGAGCGAGGTCGCCTGCTGGATGACGCCAGGAAGAGGGCGAAACAGGTACTGTTCTGTGCATATTTATACTGGGTTTCAAATAGGCATTGTTTCACTGCTGTTAGGACTTTTTTATTATCATTGGAAAGCTCTGGAAATACTATATGAAGCCTGTTTCATATTCTTTCTGCAGCTTATTACAGCATTTTCATTAGAGTGGGCCCTGTTCTGTTCCCTGGGCCTGAAAACCTAATCATCTGAACATTTAACAGGACTCAGCAATAAATCAAGTGAAATCATACCTTTTTCAAAATACTTTACACTGTGTTTGTTACTTTATCCTTCATTAGTTCCATGAAACTTGGAATAAACTGATGGAGTGGTTGGATGAATCTGAGAAGACTCTGGACTCAGAAGTGGAAATTGCCAATGATCCAGGCAAAATCAAGATGCAGCTGGCGCAGCACAAGGTGACTGAGCATCGTCTTATCACGGTTTACTGGGAAAAAAAGTTTAAATAACCAGGGACCTTTGACAGCATCTACAGCAGAGTTTCATTCATTTAACAGAAATAGCGTCTGCATCGAAGCCATTTTTTACAAGTCAAAATTATGGGAAAGCTGTTTAATACCTGTTTCACAAGGACTCACAACACTGTAGAATGCTCCCTTTTTTTCTTTAATTCATTTAGTGTTTTACACACTGAAAGTTGTTTAAAGCACCGTGTTTAATGTGTAATGTACATATGAGAGTTTTTGACGCAGAAAATTCCAACAGTGAAAGCTATTTATGGGAATTACAGTATCTACAGAACGCATTAGTCGTGCATTTGCTTGTGTTACAGATTTCTTGTTGTCTCTGCAGTGTGTTGTACTAATCCTATAATAATCCCGGGATGGACCAAATGTATTAGGGGTGACCTTGCTTTTGGATACTTTTAATCTCTGTGGAGTAGTGGCTTTTGAGTTTTGACCCCTTTCTTTGTTTCCCTCACAGAATACTGTCTTCTTAATCACACAACACACACACACAGATTAGGATACTGTCTGACATGCCAACAGTAGCAGGAAGAAAATCCTCTGAGCAGGTTCATTGTAATACTGCGCATCTAAAGACAGAGACTTAAAGCAATCCACCAAACCTGACTATTGTCAGCTTGTTAATTTTCTAAATGCAGTAAAATGACTTTTTTGGTTGGAGGATGGACTTTTTGATGGCAATGTTTCTCATTCACAGGAGTTCCAAAAGGCTCTGGGCAGCAAACACTCAGTGTATGACACCACCTCTCGGACAGGGCGGGCCCTGAAAGACAAGACCTCCCTTCAGGATGATAATCAGAAGCTGGACGACATGCTGAGTGAACTGAGGGACAAATGGGACACTGTTTGTGGCAAGTCAATAGAAAGGTAAGGATACATGTTCCCACATTTGTTGCTGTATTTTACCCCATCAACTACTAGTCCGACTATTTGCAGTACTTCTAAAGAATTCAATGGTAATGATTTGTGCTCTCCTGCAGACAAAACAAGCTCGAGGAGGCCCTGTTGTTCTCCGGCCAGTTTACAGACGCTCTCCAGGCTCTCATTGACTGGCTGTACAGAGTGGAACCTCAGCTTGCTGAGGACCAGCCCGTACATGGAGACATAGACCTGGTTCTCAACCTGATAGATAACCACAAGGTAGAAAACAGCACCGGAGCACACATGAACCCAATGAATGTCCCTCTTTGTCGATCTGCTAGTTGAACGCTGGTCTTCAAAAAAGTCTTTAGTGGCAACATCGAAACCCAACTTCAAAAACAAGCATAAAAGTTTTCACTGCTGCATTAACGCAGCCCTTTCCTTTCATCACTGATTGTTTCTTACCACAATAGGAAACAAAGGACAGTTAGACCACACCAGGGTTAGACTATAAAAGGGCTAGCATTGTAGTACCTTTCCATTGAGAGTCCCGGTTCTTTGAAGTTTTCTATCCAGCAAGGGTGTCTGGAAAACTAATGCTGTTTTGTTTGCTCATTTCCAATGTTAGCATTAATAATAATTGCACTAAATCAGGAACAGAAGTCATTCTTGTTTTTGTTGCACCAACTGCTGTGACTCTGTTGTTGTATTTTGTAATCCACAAGTAAAATTTCCCTTTGTACTTGAAATTATAGATAACAGAAATATGCTTGAATTACACGAAGCTTTGTAACTTTGTTAATCTCCAAATCTTACACACATCAGATACAGTGATGGTCTGGAAAAAGCAAAGCATTTTTTATAGCTTTTTGTCCAAAAAAAAAAAAAATACGACTATGAAAAAACATTTTGTTTCATGTTGTTTGAATGTGTCCTTCCCTGATTGGTCACTGCAGGTTTTCCAGAAGGAGCTGGGAAAGAGGACAGTGAGCGTTCAGGCCCTCAAACGTTCAGCCAGGGAGCTGATTGAGAGCAGCCACGATGACTCGTCCTGGGTCAAAGTCCAGATGCAGGAGCTGAGCACTCGCTGGGAGACGGTGTGCAACCTCTCGGTGTCCAAACAGGCCCGGCTGGAGCAGGCCCTGTGTCAGGTACCGTAGAGCCCCTACAGTCGTTAGACAGAAGGTAAAACTGACTCTATGAGCCTGACTGATCTGTGTCCTCTGGCTGCAGGCTGAGGAGTTTCACTCTACTGTTCACATCCTGCTGGAGTGGCTGGCTGAGGCAGAGCAGAGTTTGCGTTTCCATGGCAGCCTGCCTGATGATGAGGAGGCTCTGCAGGCACTTATTGAACAACACAAGGCAAGCTATGCAAATGTTTTTAGTTTTTTATCTTAGGCACTTTGTTTAAATTTAAATTTAATATTTTGACACTTTTGGTTGTTTTAATAAATAAATGAAACGCGCTGGCTTGTTTTTTGATTAAGTCTTGTGCTTGAGTAACCAGTTGCTATTTCTGTAATTGCAGCATGTCTGCAAGTAGATGCCATGTCATCTTCCATGCCAAAAATATAGTGTTGTAGATATTTTTCTTAACTATGATTTCATGTTATTGAAATAGCTCTGCCTTGCTCCAATATTAAAACAACTTCATGAGCAATGCTTCATTTTTATGTTTGCTGAAAACAATCCAATAGTAAATCTAAACTCTTTTTCCATTTGCTATTTTTAAGGAGTTCATGAAGAAACTGGAAGAAAAGCGAGTGGCTCTAAATAAAGCAACTAATATGGGGGAGGCTATTCTGAGCATCTGCCATCCAGACTCTATCACAACCATCAAACACTGGAACACCATCATTAAAGCCCGGTTTGAAGAGGTCAGTTCACAGCTGCATGCCTGCATACATGCCTTTCTGCTCTGTCATATCCACAGGTATGACAGAACACAATTTGGATGCTTCAAGCTAATATATATATATATTTCTTTACCATGTAGATTGGTGGTGTTAGGGGTAAGGTTACCTAATGTAGCTTTAGCATAACATTTCCTGCGCCTCATCACACAAAAGGAATTGCTCTGTCTCTATATAGTATGAGTGATGTGTGTAATGTTACTGTTAAAGGTGCAGGCTTGGGCCAGGCAGCACCAGCAGCGACTGGCTACGGCCCTCACTGAGCTGTTAGCCACTCAGGAGCTGCTGGAGAATCTGCTGACCTGGCTACAGTGGGCTGAGACCAACCTCAACGATAAGGACAAGGAGCTGCTGCCGCAGGAGATCGAGGAGGTCAAAAGCCTCATAGCAGAACACCAGGTAAAGCATAGTTTTTCAGTTATTTAAAACATTTCTTCTCGTATCAAAATTGTACTGGTTCTATGTTCTGATTACAGTAGTTGACTTTAAGTGTTCATGAAACCAACCTGGAAGCATACTTGTTGCTTTTCCCTGCAGGCATTCATGGAGGAAATGACAAGGAAGCAACCAGATGTTGACAAAATCACCAAGACACACAAAAGGAAGGCTGCCGTGGAGCCCCAAGTCCAGTCTCAGATCCCTGTGCTTGGCAAAGGAAGAGCTGGAAGTATGTATCCCGCAAATACCCCTCATGGAGCTTGACCTGAGCCATCTGGCCTAGTGTTGAGTCACCGGTGACGCGACATCCCCATCTTGCCCATTTTAGCACCTGGAATGATGTCATTGCTGATCTATTCCTGCTGATTACACGGTGAGAACACAGTCATTATGAAGGTTTTTTTGTCTTTCACCTACAGGAAAACGTTCTCCCACACAAACGATGTATGCGTCAGCAACACAAGCTCCCATTGAAACCAAAAACCCCCGGGTTAACCTGCTGGTCACCAAGTGGCAGCACGTGTGGCTGCTGGCTTTGGACAGAAGGAGGAAACTCAATGATGCCATGGACAGACTGGAGGAGGTAATCAAGCCCTCAGGTTTTACACAAACCTGCTCTCAGTATTATTGCAAGCACTTTTTAATGCAAATTTGTGCTTTTCTGGTTGCTCATATCACCCTTTATTTTTTCGTGCAGTTGAAGGAATTTGCCAACTTCGACTTTGATGTGTGGCGGAAGCGCTACATGCGCTGGATGAACCATAAAAAGTCTCGTGTCATGGACTTCTTCCGCCGCATTGACAAAGATCAAGATGGCAAGGTGACCCGGCAGGAGTTTATAGAGGGTATTCTCTCCTCCAGTAAGTGCAACATACGAACTCACAACTAAACAGCATGTATCCAAGCTGGAAAAGTGCTCATTTTGTAACACTTGATGGCTCTTCAATAGAATTCCCTACCAGTCGTCTGGAGATGAGCGCCGTGGCAGACATATTTGACAGAGACGGTGACGGCTACATTGACTACTATGAGTTTGTGGCAGCTCTTCATCCCAACAAGGACGCTTACAAACCACTAACAGATGCTGACAAAATTGAAGATGAGGTGATATATACTCTCATGCCCAGAATTCTAAATCTAGAGACATGTTTAGGGAATTATGGCGCACTAAAAGTTTCTCTGTTTGTAGGTTACACGTCAAGTAGCAAAATGCAAATGTCCAAAACGATTCCAAGTGGAGCAAATTGGTGCCAACAAATACAGGGTAAGCAGATTTTAACCTGTTACACGCAGTAACATTTTATTTTAATCAAAGTATGTTTCAACAAATACAAGCAAATACAAACATGATTGTGAAATGAAACACTAGTAGCTCAATTTCATGGAAAATTCTTGTGGAAGGTAAGTGTTGAATGTGCTGCAAAAAATGTCAATAAAGGTCAATACATGCTAAAGCTCTAACCTTTCTATATCTTTTATTGTTCTTCACATCACCAGTTCTACCTTGGAAACCAGGTACATATGAAAGCCCTCTTCTTTTTTACCCTTCTGTTCTGTGCCTTATCAAACTTTATGTCCTTTTTCATTGACCATATTTGCTTTCCAATTAACATTCTCTGCCCAGGTCTGATGTTTACAGACTGAAACTCAGAAGTAGAAATAAAGATCTGTGGCCATTTGATTTAATCCATAAGGAACACTGGCCTAAGATGTGTTTTCAGTCCCACAATGTATGATTGCTGAATATGATCAGAACATCAAAATTTAATTTAAAATGACAGCATGTGTTTAAAGGCCCTATGTGTTTAAGTTTTATGTGATCCTAGCATTTTTCAGATTATTCTGATGGCATAAGTTTTTGTTTTGTTGAGAAAGAACACAATCCATGTGAAAATTAGTGTAGTAAATGTTTAAATATCTGCTTTTGAGTTTCAGAAACTACAATATTAAAGTGCCAATACCATTTCAGCCCATATTTTTTATTGGTCCACGGGCATAAATTCATCTGCTGGGCAGTTTGGAAAATAATGCTTTCTGTGTGCTTGCCTTTGGCGCTTCAGTATCATGGGAATGAATTTACCTCAACATTGGCTGACATACTTTTGTGTAACTGACACTGTTTATTAATTTATTTTCAACCTTGAGCAACCTTGATGATTTCAATGAATTCTTTGCTTTTCATTTTACCTACTGAGTTAATATGTCTTGACAAATTGCATGTTGCAATTTAAAATTCATTGCTGATATGGGTTCATATGCCACATATGCTTTCTGAAGCTTGTTGGATTAAGATGAATAATGGGAGGTGTTAGTAAGAGGGCATAGGTGTATTAGTGGTGCTTTATGAAGTAGTTTGTATTGATGTATCACACAACAATAAATTTAAATAATTCTTTTGACAGTTTGGTCTGGTTCACTGCTTACATGACTCCTTAATCGGCGATGAGACAATAGCAAACAGGGAAAATCAAAATCTTACCTACCCCCACCTACACGTTGCAGTTTTGGAAAGCTGTATTCTGGTAAATGGTTATTCTTAAGATGTGTCTTGTGCCTCTTTTTCCTCCAGATCATCATCACCTTTAATGTATTTGATCACTAAAATCACCAGTGGCATTGAATCATTCAGATAACCATACAAGTGCAGGATTTTTAGCAGTTGAAGAGATATCATAAGATAATTGACACTTAGCGGAGGGTCATCAGTGTTTGGTCATGTCTGCTTGTCACACTGTGGTGGATTACAAAGAACTGATATGAACCATTCCTCATGTTGTTTTC
The DNA here is from genome assembly GCF_020085105.1 of Siniperca chuatsi. Taxonomy (NCBI): domain Eukaryota; kingdom Metazoa; phylum Chordata; class Actinopteri; order Centrarchiformes; family Sinipercidae; genus Siniperca; species Siniperca chuatsi. Next base: position 13,488,207 of record NC_058052.1, read on the forward strand.
GGTGTGTCATTGGAGCTAGCTGCATTGGATCTGCATCAGTGTCAATGCATCCTGACTATTTGAGTCGTAGTTGTAGAGAGTGCAATAAAGTGCCGGATTGTAGGAGATTGCTGTGTGTCCGCTTGATCATGATGTGAAATTGTTTTTGACAGAAAGCATGATTATCGTGTTTGGATTGTGTGTTCGTGCTAATGTTCATGGTCATATCCAACTGGCTGCCTCCTATCACCTCATAAACCTTGAGCCATTCACAACCATAACATGCTCAGTGTTCTTGTGTCTGTGTGGTTGGTCCGATGAAGGCAAATTATTATACACTAGTGCCTCCTGGTGGTGTCATAATGTGCCTTCAGTTAATGTTTTTTTCACAGGCTCAACCTGCAGTAATGGCAGCAAACTGGAGCCCAGACACTGTCGGAATAAAGTCAGACATTACAAATTAAAAGATGTCGACAGATATTACTGATATATCAGTCAAGTTTGTAAAGCTGTAAAGTGTGTGTAACTGCTGTATATACTGTGCAGCTTTACAACACAATACATGAGCTCAAATTCTATTTTCTATAAACTGTAACAGATATAAATGTAAAGCCTGACTGATACTATAGTTTTAGGGCTGATTCTGATATTATATTATATTATATTATAATATAATTATACTGTGTGATAGTGAAATATCAGCTAGTTGTCTAAAATGCTGAAAAGTCCACTAAACTTCACAGAAACTATCTGATGAAGGCACCGTTTCTAAGTTACCAGAAGTATTTTTTTCTGCATTTTTCTGTTATTTTGTTTCTCATTGGCCAAAATGATATACACAGTATATATACCAATATACAACATCTGCAATAAGCCAATATTAGCTAATAATTTTCACCCAACAATAAATGAGTTAACATCAAATGATTGTACGTACGAGGTACCAGGAAATGTAAGGTATGAGAAAATAAAACAGTCAATTTAGCATGAGCTCATTTAGTATTAATGAATTTAAGAATAATTCACACTACTACTACTACACTAATACACACTAATATAAGAAAATCAGTTGGATTGACCAATTTGTGTCTTTGAGAATGAAAACTGAAAATGTATGTTTTTGTATCCCAATCCTGTTTGTGTAAATCTGTGCAACATGGAAACGAAAAATCAGTCCTGAAGTGGACACAAAATGTGCATGGAATGTTTGATTGATCTCCAATTCCACAAAAATAAATAAATAAATAAATGAATTAACTGGAATGCATTTGATTCTCCAAAAGAAGTGTCTGGTTTCCAGTGTTGCACAGCTTCTTGCCTGCAGTGAGTGAGTGCTCATACACAGGTCAGTGTTTTCACACAGCCCCTCTCTGTTTTCTTACCCCTGCCGCAGTTTGGAGACTCTCAGCAGCTTCGTCTGGTACGGATTTTACGCAGCACTGTGATGGTGCGGGTGGGAGGAGGCTGGATGGCTCTGGATGAGTTCCTGGTGAAGAACGACCCCTGTCGAGGTGAGTTCAAAAGTTCACAAGAAGTCACAATGCAGGTCTAATGAACACATCCAATTTCGTCTAGAATGACTGAATGAATATTACAGTTTGGGTAGTTTATCCATTTAAAAAAAAATCTCTTTAGGAAGGTGAATATTGCTGAGGTCTATAGAGGGATTAGATCAGTCTAATTTTGATTGTCAGTTTTTGATTAACAAAAACATTTCCACTGCTGTGCACTACAGCTGTATGGATAGTATTGCTTGACATAGATTATTATTAGTATAAAGATTATTTTATGAATATTTTAATAGATCCAAAGTCACAATACTGTCCCTGAACCATTACAGCCACAATGGGTGTGTCCAATTACTATTATTTAATGTGAACTGATTTGAAATAATTACAACTTGTATAGGGTGAGGATTACATACGTATACCGTACATTACTTTTACTTTTCACCAAAATGACATGCTAAATATTATTAGTGTTGCATTACTTGATATAATAATTCGGAATAACTAACTGTAAAGGGATTAATATTTTCTCGGTTCCAGATCCATCAAAGGCTTTGGAGAGCTTAAGACGTAATCCTTAGTTTGAATAGAAATGGAAGTAACCACTGTGACTGTCTTTTCTTTTTCTTTTTGTTGGAACAACAACAAAAAGTGGTGTGGAGTTATTCTGTATTTTGGAATCATGTAAAGGGTTATTTACTTTCTTCTTAAAGTTTTTTCTTGCCATCTTAACACAACACCGAGCTCTTCAAAAATAACAGATGCAGAAAAAAAATTGCAGGAAAAACACAGCAAGACTCAAATTACCTCTTAGAAAATGTATTTCATTTGTTAGCGGAAGTTTTGAATTTGAGGCATGAATGTTGAGAGTAAGAACAGTTAACAATTACTGATCTGCCACTTACATACAGTATGTATATCAGTACGAAAACACCCTATCTGTGCCTATGTCTAGTGCAAAAGCTTTATGTACTCTGCTTGTTTCTGCTATCTTCTGTATTAATTATCAAATTTCTGTTTTTCCTGCTAAACCTTCCTCCTGCTGAACATGATATCATTTCTTCTAGTTCATCACCACGGGAGCAAAATGTTGCGCTCGGAATCAAACTCTTCAATTACTCAGTCTCCTATAGGTTGGCAAATCTCACACATTCTCACCTTGCTCCATGAACCCGCCAGTGGTATGTGTGTCTGCACATCCGAGTGTGTGCTGCTTGTGTTGTTTCCCGGTGTGTACTACTGTAGCTGTGTGTGAGCGCTCACTGTGAATGGCATCCCCGTAAACCACCTCTACTCACAATCAACTGTCATTCATGCATGCAGTTGTTTTGTGTGAGTCGCATCACCTGCTGTCACTTTCTCTAAGGCGCTGTTTTGGGACTTGATGCGCCACATTAGCTCTTTTTTCTCTCTCAGCATGTAACGAGCGGTTGTGAGCCGAGCTTCTTTTGCACTTTCCTGGTTTGCTTGACAATCAAACAAACAAGTATTTGAAAACCCTATGAAAGGTTCAAGAGATGCTTAGGCGACTATATTACCTGTAAATATAAAACTGTCTAACATTGTCATTGGGGTAAATGATGAAGTTTCCTCTATATAACACACAACAAAACTGAAGCAGTATTTATTGCACTGTTTACTTTGTTTGACAGTGTGGCTTAGTGATTAAAACTGCTTTTAAGCCAGTTTGTTTTTTAACACAACTGGTGCAAGGTGTGTTTGGTTTATTCGTGTAGTTTATCTTTCCTTTGTTTTGTAATACTTCTGATTTGGGCCGTTTTGGTGTGGGAGTGTTTAGGCGCACTTTGATTTGTTTAAATCTTTTCACCATTTGTTTAGCAGTCCAAGCAAACAAAGAAGTGTTGCTGGTTGAGAAACAAAAAGTTTATTCCACTACTGTTGCAGCAGTAAATGGACTTCTGTTGGACGAGTATGGATGAGATGTGAAACTGCATGAGTCTGGTTTTCATTGTTTATTCAGGATTTGAATCACAACTTTTATTTGAACTCATTTTAAATCCAGTCACATCATGGTAACACTTTATTTTACAGGTCCGTATTTCCCTAATAGTTTACCAATAATTGATTTACAAGTTTCCTGGAAACAGCTAATGTGGTGCTAATTATAGTGAAACCAGATACATTGTTCAATTGGTACATCTCCAATTAATTAATAACAATTAATTCATTCCTAGTGTACAAAGTACACCTACAAAGACTTTTAGTTGTCAAAATGACATTTTGTGAAATTTCTCCACAGCCAAGCATACAATTCAACATATATAAAAAATAAAGCTTCTAAGAATTATTTAATAATGAATAAATATTGGCTTGGCTTTAAATGGAGCAGTTCTTTCCAGGAAATTTCTGTTTTACCTATACTGAGTACAAACATACATAGTTATTTCTAGATAATTATTAGGAAATCAGGGGCTTAAAGTGTAAAATAAAGTGTAAACTCACTTCATCATAAACACACAACACAACACAAAATACTAATGAAAATATCACAGTTGAATTTATGCAACATGGCTCATTTGGAGTGTAATTTCTTAGCTAAAGGCAGGACCAACGTGGAGCTGCGAGAGAAGTTCATCCTCCCAGAGGGAACCACTCAGGTGATGGCGAGCTTCCGCTACCGAGGCCGGAGATCTCGGCCGTCATCTAGAGGAGCTTCTCCCAACAGATCCACCTCCAGTCAGAGCTGTGCGGTGCCGTCAAACCCAGCAGCGACGAGTACACTCAAGGTAAGAGGCTCCACTCTGCTGTGAGAGTCAGTTGTTGTCTAGTTGTCCGTCACACTGTTGATTGATCATTCCCCACCATGATTTTCCTCTCGTTTATCTGCCTGAGTTTATTAATTTTACATTATTTGATCACTTTCTTGTTTATTTTTTTGTGTTTCTTCCATCTAGTGTTTCTTGTAGTTTTGATTTGTGAATCCATGTCTGTGTTTTTTGATTTGCCATTGTTCCCCAGACTCCCCAACACATAACCCGCAATTATGATAAGCCCTGGCTTACAAACAGCAAACCCTCCACTCCTCTTAAATCATCAGACTCCTTTGGGAGCCAAGGTTCATCCTCAGAGGTATAGTCATAGCACATGATGTGGAACGCTTCAGATTTATGACCCAACTGAAATCTACTGCTTAATTATCAAAACAGAGACATATATATATATATTACTAGATAGCTCTATCTAGGCTATTTAGTAAGTCTAGATAGCTTCTACATTGTAAGAGGTGTATTTGTTAGGGGTTTATATTTCTGATTTTATCAATTTTATTCTGCAATGAAAAACAAAACAATGCAAGATCTGGAAGATGTTGGACTTACAAAGTGGTTTTATGTGTTAGAGATTTCAGTTGGGTCTATAAGCTTTAACTTCTTTGATTACTAATGGGCTGAATATTTCATTCTTGCCTGACAAAAATGTCTGTCTTTATATGTAATCTATGCATGTATGATTGTTTAATGACTTTTTAACTGCAGGTTTAACATATAATTCAAATACTAACTGCTTCTAAAAGAGATTCCACAGTTGTTGCAAAAATAAGGATTTTTGAGAGGATTTTTCATAACATTTGAAACTAACAACAATATTCGTAGTGTTTTTCTGGTACAACTTGTTATGTACTTCAATTGGTAAGGACCGTTTTCTAAAACACTGTCCTTATACAATGCAGTTAACTGCCATTGATTAAAAATGAAAGTAATTAAAGTTCTGTCTTTTGCAGGGTACACCAGTTCAAGGCAGCAAATTACGTCTTCCTGGGTATTTGTCAGGCAAAGGATTTCAGTCTGGTGAGGAGGGAACCTTGATCAGTGCTGCTGTACTGAAAGCTCGAACACAGACAATAGGTGGTAAGTAGAGAGCAACGTCAGTAACTCTCTTAATTATATTTTTAAGAAAATGTGTTTTTGTTGGTTGTTTGGGGCAGACTTGCAGCTCCTTAAAAGTGTGCGAATCAAAGAGAATTCAAGAAATGAAAACAATTTAGCCACTGTTGAAGAACAAACATCCTTTTTATATGTTTAAATAAAAAAACATTGTGAGATTGCAATAACCTTTTCAGGGGTCTAAGGATTGAATTCTAGTCTGTAGAAAATGATGGGTGAAGCATCTGAGATGTCACCCAGAGGTTACTGAAGGTGTCTGAAGCCAGGAGTTAGGGTTTACTGCTCCCTGCATGGGCCTCATCATGCCAGGAGCAAACAAAGAATCACTGGTAAAAGATCAACATTAAGTCCCTATTGGAAGTACAACATGGTATTAAATCTAGTATACATATACACAAAGTCCATAAGAGTCAATGTAAAATACGTGATATGAATAGTTAGCCCAACAGTAAATTAACAGATAGCTACTTAGAATGTTGTACTAGCAACACATTAGCCTCAGACAGCTAGCATTATTTTAACGGCTAGTTTGTTAGCACTAAACTGGTCGCAGAAAATTGTATTTAATATCTCAATTACAAACAGTCACAAAATAGCTGGAAAAAATTGACTATGTATTGATAATCATCCAAAAAGGGCATTTAGTAGGCGGATAAAAGGAATGGAGCTGTGCCAGTAGCGGTTGCTACTAGCAACAGAATGTTCAACTGAAACCAACTGCCAGTGGCAAAATACTGATACTGCTAACTTTACTGTTTAGGCTCATTCTTAGTAGTTCATTAATTATTGTCCTTGATTTTATCTTTCTAGAGTCAAGAAAAAATTCCAGCCGACCTGGAAGTAAAGCCGGAAGCAGAGGGAGCAGTCGCAGAGGAAGCGACGCCTCTGACTTTGACATCTCAGACATCCAGTCTGTGTGCTCAGATGTGTCAGAGACCGTTGGTGATTCAGCCCGAGCGACGCCGCGCTCTGCATCCCGTCAACACAGAGGAAAACCCTCCAAGATCCCCACTCCTCAGAGAAGAACCACTCCCACAAGCAAACTGGCCAAGGGATCCAAGCGATAGTCAGTGGCCTTGAAAACAAACAACCCAGGAGCTAGTTGCACCCTAAACACGTAATGGACACTGGAGATATCTAACTTAAAAGACTGCAAATGTGTTGAGTGTTATTTAAATTGTTGCAAAGATGTAAGATATTCTGTTGATAGGCAATATGGTTTAATATTATGTGAGAATGGAATGTTAATGGCCTTGTGTATTTGTTTTTAATGTATTTTATTTTTTGTGAAAAATGTCAAATTGTTTTTATTGTATTTTATTTTATTGATGCAAAACCTGTAGTGGTTTGACGAACACTAGAAAACCTGGGAATGACTACATTGTATGGTTAACTAACATTTCTAAACACACTAATGAAGGGCAACACGCAGGATAGCGGGAGAGTTACTGAATGTACTGTAATTTATGTATGCTGATGTTTGGAGTAGATGGTGCATTATGGTACCATTTGAGGCACTGCAATTATCTATTTAAGTGCTATGATATACTCCCAACATGCTTTTAAAGGGCAATGCAATATACTACAATAAACCCCAGTAAGCACTGCAGAAACCTTTGAAAAACACTATTAAAGGCTAGTAGCAGAAACCTCGTAATCATGAAGCTTTTAAGTCCTGTTTGTTTGTGAGCAGCTGACATCCCTGTTTTGTTTGACCACTTCCCAGCAGTGTGTGCATTGATCTTGAAGAGGTGCCACTCCATGTAGACATTCTCTTGTGCATTTATGTCAATGTGGTTAATTTCGGTAGAGCTGAAATTGTTACTGTAACATTACTTTGTAATAAACCTGCTTGCAGAAAACCACCAGAGACGGGTGTGGACCACAGAATCTTTCTCTGCTTTGCTCGTTTTAGCTCTGTTTATTAGTCATGCTAGCGACGTGGCTCTAGAGGTGGCAATGTCAGTCTGATGGTTGGTCAGTCGGTCCACCACTTTGGTTCAGACTAAAATATCTCTACTGAATGAATCCTACAGACTTTGGTGATCCCCTGACTTTTCCTCTAGTGCCACCACGAGGTTGACATTTGGGGTTTTTAATGAAATATCTCAACAACTTTTGGATGGATTGCCATGACGTTTTCTACAGATATTCAAGGTCCCTTGAGGATGAATCCTAATGTTGATCCCCTGACTTTCCTTAAGCACCATCATCAGGTCAAAATTTAAATTTTCTTCAATACTGGTTTGTGACCAAATACCTTTAAAAACTAATAACACTCAGCTATACTCTGTGTTCAGTGCTCATTAGCAAATGTTAGAATGCTAACTAAGGTGGTGAATATAGTAAACATAAGATAAACATCAGCATGTTAGCATTGTCATTGTGAGCATGTTAGCATGCTGAACTTAGCCTAATAGAGCTGCTAGCATGGGTGTAAACTCTAGTCTTATTTTCTCTTCATCTCTGTCCCTCTCTCTATGTCTCTGTCTCCCATGTGTCTTTCTTTCATGCTGCTGAATAAAGTAATTTAATGGGTATTAAAGGTTGCCACAGTGCTTTATACAGGTTTAAGAAAGTGGAAAGCATTTACTGGCTAATTGGACAATTAGTGGCTCTTACAAAACCAAATTAGCTAAATTAGCGACTCTGGCTTTATGAATTACAACACTTTAAAAACATTGTTTTTATTTTCTATTTGTATCTATACACTGAAGCAGTTATCTACTGTGTATTTGTGTTATTCAGTAGTCTTTCCACAATTTCCCTATAGTCTGCTTGTTAGATGCAGTATGGTGGTTTAGGTTGAAGGTGTGATCTTCTCTAGGTGGAATGTTTGCAGAGCATCTCGTGTTTAGCTGTGACATACTACATCTTTCTCTCAGTGAGACTGATAAAACACTGTCTTGAATGAACCTACACTAAAACCTGTGTGACTGTTTTTTAAAGCAATTATAGACTAAGTTCCTACAACAGTCCCCACAAAAGTCTTTTTTCTAACTGTATCACTGGATGTATAAAGAGATGCACAAAAGCCCTGCACAGTAAAATAAACTTTTTTTGAGAGCTGCATTGAACAAAATGTTGCTAAAGTATAAGCTTATTCTTCAATATTACTGTGATCCTACTGTGATACTCCTTTCAATAGTTTTAACCTACATAAAGGGCCTGGTATGTTCACCTACATTTCCTTAATGTGATGACTCAGTTTACTGGACTTGTACTGAAGGTGTAACTGGCCTATGAGAAGAGACAGATCCCCTGGGGACCAAAGGTGGAGTGGAGCTCAGGGGTCAGGCTCCTCTGAGACCCAGAGCTTCTAGTTTGAATGGTTCTCCTGTTCAGCTCAAACACTGGCCCGGGGATAGCACTTTAGAACGGGATATATCCTCACACCAGGAACTGGGAAAGATCCATCTGCAGGAGCCTTGGGACTTTCTTTTTCAGGAATATGTGAGTAATTACAACAGTCTGTGTAATTTTTTTTATTTTTAAAATACATTTTATGAAGGCAGTGGGAAATGATATAAATTGGCGTTGTCTATGATGTCAGGTTGCTAATCGAACGTAGGACAAGGTAGTTTATGTTATCTAGTGATTAGTGTAATTGTGTCTTCGAATTTGGTGAAACTTGAAAATGTTTGCATGCAAATATTGCTTTTGTAGGAAGATAATATTATCATACAATATGATTATAAAACCGTAGTATTCGTATTACATCAAATAAAATATTTAACTGATATATGAGTGTACAGTAGGCTGTTCAATAGAAGTCAGTAACTCAAATATGTTCCAAAATTATACATTTCTTTGCATACATGTTAAAGATTTAGAAAGAGTAAAAAAACGTTATGCTACATTTCTTGGCCTAACCAACTGGAATATCAAATCAAAACTGGTGAAATGTCCTTTTAATCTGATTTATTGAATTATTGATTTATTTAATTGCTGTACTGCAGGCACAGGCTTATAGCCCCTGACTTCAAACATTTGAACATGCCAGCCTACAAAGATATGTTGGTGTTTGCAGCACTCTTTGCCATCTTGGGACTGACCCAATGTCAAAAGTTGCCAAGTAAGTTTTTAATTTTTTCATCCTTATTTGACGACTACAGCACATTTCCCACTGGATCACTGCTGATGCTATTTTTGCCAGAACACTCCTGTTAAAGACATTTCTAATCTCACTGAGGCGTTTTCTGGTTAAATTAACTTATCATATAAAACATGCTTGACAATAATCACATATATCATATTAATTATCTGCTGTGATTATAGTTTTCCAGGTTGAACACTGTATGACCCAACAAGAGCAGCAGATGTCAGTGTTTGTCAGTTCATGGTCCATTGTTTGCCTTCACAGCAGTCTACCCAGTATTCTATTTCCTGCTCTCAGTGCCTATGTGGACACTAAGAGGTCAAAGAGATCACCCTGGGGTTAAGCTGTGTACATGAACCTTTGAAGTCCTGCAACTGAGTCGCCCTGTTACCATGTATAAACCAGTTAACACAATGTGGTTTTTTCGAGCTATGGTGTCCTGCCCACAGATAAAATGGTCTGTCAGCAGAAACAGCATGAGTAGTACTGAGAAACAATAATCCTAGTAGTGATCGTTCTTCACTGTAACCTGCTGTCACTTTTAGGTTGACTTTAATATGTATTGATGGCTTACTGACTGTAATACATGGAAGTGAAACATATGTGGAATCAGACAAGACTGCAGATTTTAGTCACAGACAGCAGGTGATTTCACAGAAAAATCTCTCTGCATACTCTTTACCAAAAATCAAAGGGGTAAATGGTTAACATGCCGCAGTAGCAGGTTTCAGCTTTTTCTACTCGAGTCTTAACATTTGTAATCAGAATCTTTCACCAGCGTTCATCCACCCGTTTTAATCTCACAGGAAACACCACAGCCATGCTGATCTCATTCAGACTGTAGTACAAAGCGTCCAGTGTTTAGAATTCAGTAGCCAAATCCACCCATGATAGAAAATAAACAGCCTCTTCATGTTAATGCATTTAATAAATTACCTCATTGTACCTGTGAAGAGATGCCGTTATTAATGACAATGAGTAATGCAACCATTTAAAAAATCAGTTAAATCAGCGCTGACATAAGATTTAGAAGCAGTCCAGCGCCTTTGATGCTGAATCAGTGTGATGTCAGACTAAGCTCAGTGTTTGTGCTGTGAGGTTTTGATCTGCTGGAGGAGTTTCGTGTGCCTGAGTCGAAAGGAGTGAGGAGAGTGGATGGCTCTCAACCTGAGGCAATGGCCTACCGTGTCAACCCTTCTATCCATCTACGGAGGACCATGAGGTACAGTACTAGGCTGCCTGAGCCAAGTTAATTTCAATGAAGCTGGACAGTGATTAAAGAGTAACTTAACACAGTCTGAAAATCTTGTTTTTGCTGATCTCCTGTGGCTTAACTTCTCCCCTGGCTGTAGTGACATAGAAGTGCACTCCAAGGTGTGTCAGTACACCGTTACATCACTGTTGGGTGAGGTTACAGGTGCAACAAAGTACACTTCACATATACTCTTTAAAGGGTAACTTCAAACCAGGGTGAAAAGCAGTTTTGCACCTGCAACTACACCCAACAATGATGTCTCAGGGACCTCGAGTACACCTGTAGATCACAGCAGGGCAAGAAGTTAAAGCACTGAAGGTCTGCAGAAACAACATTTTCAGGGAATGTTAAGTTACTTTTATGAGGGGATGTTTTAATTTATGAGCTTTAATAGCATGTCCACATGCAAGTGATGTATTTGATATCTTGAAAGTAAATGTATAATTAGTCACATGATTACAAAATTATAGCAATTAGAATGCTAGCTGCCTGGCTCTAGCAATGTTGCCATGACTATCTCGACGCCTATTAAATGGATTGCATTAGCACACTAACACACTAAAATAAGATGGTAAACATGGTAAATCTTACACTTGCTAAACATAAACATCATCTTAGCATTATTGATGTTAGCATTTAGCTCAAAGCACCGCTGTGCCTCACAGAACTGCTAGCATGGCTGTAGAGTCTTTGTCTTGTTTTTCTTTGAACTCTCATTTCCTGACAATGAATGCAGCGTTGCCTTTTGAGGTAAGTGAAAATGTGCTATGATTAAATTAAAGAAACACAGAATGGTTGTCTGCTAAGTAATGCATCATCAAAAAAGATTTCACAGGAAGTTACAAAGAAATGTGTCGTATGCTAATGTCATAGGCTAATGTGGAATTTAAGCATAAAATTCAAGTAGCTCTGTTTATACTAATTCATGTTCTTGTAAAATAAAACCGTTATGCTCCTAGCTTTATTAATTGTTGTTTTTTGAGGAAAGTCCCCTCTATTTGATGTTAACCTGCTCTCTAAACCTCCCTCTCGTGCCACAGCGATGTGTATCCAAATGGACTTCCCTCCGACTACTCCGTCATTGCAACATTTAAGGTGACCAAGGACACTGCCAAGAAATCGTGGGACCTGTGGCAGGTCAGTGACCCCAAGGGACAAGAGCAAGTCGGCCTACGTTTCCAGGGTGATATGCACTCTTTAGACTTTTTTTACACTAGCCCCCATGGGAGCCAGATGCTGAGGACCTTCCATGGTGTGGAAAAGTTGTTTGACGGGGAGTGGCACAAGTTGGCACTGAGTGTGAAGGGCAGCCAGGTGAAGCTGCTAATAGACTGTGAAGAGATCAGTGTGGAGTCTATTGATGAGCCGAGGCCCGTCATCCACCGAGGCTACACCTCTATCGTCAAGCGGGCTGTAGGAGATCGCTCGGTGTCTGTACGTAGACAGCTTGGATTTTTATGTATCTAAAGTAATATTTCAACTTCCTTTTATTTGAACTTTTATACCTCATATTATCTCCTGTGTCTCTCCAGGTGGACCTCCAGCAGATGGATGTGTCGTGTGACCCAGAGCAGGCCTATTCAGAGGGCTGCTGTGAGCTCTCTAGTGTGGTGGGTCAGCTCCCATTCAACATGGTTTCACTCCCTCTGTTAGAGATGTGTGTGTAGATTTAAAACTGTTGTCTCACCTTTCTGTCCATGGCAGTGTGGAGGGTATGCAGAAATCGGCCTAACAGCTGGAAGAGCGTCTTGCAAATGTATGAACGGACAACCTGGCATTCAGGGACCTCCGGGGCCAAAGGTGAATGTACCTGTACGGTGAAAATTGGCTGAACATTCTGATAAGACAAGTTGAATCTGAGCTGACATATTTTTTTATTCTTCTCCAGGGTCACAGAGGTCTTCCGGGTGAAGCCGGAAACTCAGGAAGACTCGGAAACTGGGTAAATAAATGTACAATGTCTCTCAGTCATGCGAATATCAACCCTTATGTTACGCTGGATGAAAGCATGTTCTGGCGTTTACTTGGTGTATTCTTAGCATTAGCAGCATCCCCTTCCTCTTGCAGCACAATAAAGAGTTAAACTGGATTGTGGGTGAGTGACATTGTAAAACGTACATATGTGAGACAGCAGTGAAGCTGTGGAAAATGGCAATAGAAGTACAACTGAGACACGACAGGATGGAAACAGATCTGGAAGGAGAAGCGCTAAGCGATAGTAAACATAAGGGCTCCTTTCATACTTTGAAAACGCATGTCCGCTCTGCAAAAGATTTAGGAGGAAGCCAAGATAATCACAAACCTATACAGATGTGACAATATATTTGTTTTTTGTCATTCTGAAATAACTATTTGCATCTTAAAACACAGGCCCTGCTGGTTTAGAATACAGGATTTAACTCAAACTGGCAAATGATCACAGGGTTTCTAATGGTTTTGCTTTTCCATTTGGAAGAAACTGAGCCAAATGTAATGAATCCCACACACAGGAAAACCAGGCAGTTGAGTAATAACCATACTCACCAAGTGTCTGGTAATGAGTAGCATTAGTCTGCTTAACTATTGTGTGAAATTTCTCAGATATTTTGTTTCTTAAATGTCTTTATTTTTGTGAATAAGGGTACTGCATTCACCACAAGAGTATTCTGCTGCAGGAGCCAGTTACACATGCATCAATGAATGAACAAATACACCGTCATTTGTATCCCTCAGGGAGCTGCAGACATGATTATTTCAACTTTAGATTTATGACTTGTTAATCTCTTTGATGCTTAGCAGTCAGTTATGTTGGAGCAGATCTGAGAGTCTTTTAAAAACAATCCAGAGGACATCTGTTTAAAGAAGAAGGATTTTTTTTATACGTATGTGATGGTTTGGCATTTATCATGCCCTTTGCACTCAAATCCCCCATGCTGCCTGAGCAAACACATGTACGCCTGTAGGCCCACGTTCTCTCAGAGCACATTTCCAGAACTGTACATGGTACATATTGATGTCCTGAATTGCAGCTGTAGCTCATCTGGGAGTAAACATCTGTCTTGTGTAACTCGTTAGAGTTTTGACCTCCTGCCAGCTTGTGAATCACAGAGCCCCAACATGTTTATCTCCTCCCCTGCTGGCATCCAAGGAGGGCATTTCCTGGCACAGATATATGAACTGTCCATCTCAGGTGGTGGGTGGTCCTTTGCTCGTCGGAGCTATACCGCCTTACAAACGTTGTAAAGTTCACGGTCATGCCTCTCGCCGTACTGTCGGCCATCTCTGAGGTTAACCTCTGCCTAGCTGACTCTGCTTAAAAACAGTGTTAGGTGAGATGGTCAAATAAACTGACAACAGAAAGGCGTCCTGGCCTTGTTTAATCTGTTTGTTGACTCAGTGAAACACATCCAAGTGGAAAACACTTTTCCTTTTACTACTGAGGAAGTCAGCATCTGTGCAAACAGTACTGATCCATTTTGTTGTATTTATGACTAATGTTTCCTAAATCCTGCTGAAAATGCTTGTGTATATTTTCCACCAATGTGACATTTATAGCATGTTCACATTTTAAACTTAACTATCCTCATTTCATCTCATGATTTTTACAGCTTACGTTAAAGGAATAGTTTGACAATTTGGGAATACACTTCCTCACTTTCTTGCTGAGAGTTAGATGAGATGATCGATACCGCTCTGATATCTGTGCAGTAATTATAAAGCTACCACCAGGATACAGTTAACTTAGCATAAAGACTAAAAGCAGGGGGGAAAGGCTAGCCTGGCTCTGTCCAAAGTTCAAAAAACAAGATATAAGTGTTAATTACTGAGCTTTAGAGGTGCTGGTAAGCACTGTCTCCTGGCTGTAGATTTATATTTAAAGGAATAATGCAACGTTTTGGGAAATACGCTTCCTCACTTCACTTGTCGAGAGTTAGATGAGAAGATTAATACCACTCTCATTTTTGTCCGTTAAATATGAAGCTACAGCCAGCAGCTGGTTACAGCTTAGCTTAGCACAAAGATTGGAAACAGGGGGAAACAGCTAGACTGGTGCTGTCCAAAGGTGAGTGCAGCTCTTCTTTGTCCACCTAGGAATACTGGAATCATAATTTATTGTGCAATATGTTATGTCTGCCTATATGTTGTGCTGTTGACACTGTACTGAGCAGTTTTACCATGCTGTACTGAAAACTAGTTTCACCAACTCTGGTTGTGTGGCCATTAAAGCAAAGTCAAGTGAAGAAAAAAAACACTTAAGAGCATTTATTATAATTATATATCTTGTTTGTTTATTTTGTACAAAACCCAAAGAGTAAAAATGACAATTTATGGTTTTACGGAGGTTACTATTTCTTGCTCAGGCGCAGTGACCTCCTGCAGTCTTGTCGTCACTGTCACAAATTGTTTTTTTAATGTCACACTTTTTGTATGGCTTAAACAAACTAGATGTAACATGTTAATTAGTGAGCCTTAGAGGTGCTGGTACTGTAGGTGGATTTTGGTATCTTTGGACAGAGCCAGGCTAGCTGTTTCACCCTGTTTCCAGTCTTTATGCTAAGCTAAGCTAACCTCTCCTGGCCTGAGGTTCAAATTTACCGTGCAAGCATGAGAGTGCATCTAACTCTTGGCAAGAAAGCAAATAATAAGTGTATTTCCCAAAATGTTGAAACATTCAAAACATTTCTTTCTCTTTGTTAACTGTCTGTCTTGCTGCTATGACAGCAGTAAACAAGGCAAATGCTGTCATGTCTAAACAGTTTCTCTGTCTGATGCATCCAAAGTTGAATCTCCCAGAAGTCATCAGTGACTTTCTCTCAGTGGAAACAGTCGCTAATGTTCACATTTTACACTCTATTTCTCAAGCTGATCCATTCACAAACAAATAGCTGCAGTGCAACAAGTCTTGCTTGTAATTAAGTCAAACTTGTCTTGCAGGGGATCAGGGGAAACACAGGAGACTATGGCAACATTGGCGAGACAGGCCCAAAGGTAAGATCTGGCTTTATGTGCCCCTATCAGTGTTACACTTCAGTTTGGCTCGTTCTTAAGACGCATTAATGAAACCTCATACACACGTCCTCAGGGTGAAGAAGGAATCAAAGGCGAGAAAGGAATGAGAGGACTCTGGGGCCAAGTGGTAATTTATCACACTGAGATTTATTATTTTCTTTACCCTGAAATGTTACAAATCTGCATTAATGAGATGTTTTAACAGGGAGACAGAGGTCCTAAAGGGCTGAAAGGATTACAAGGGGCAGCAGGCTTCAAGGTAAACTCCTCCGCTGTGTTCAGGCTTTAATTGGACCTGTTTAATTAGACAGCCAGCTAATGAAGTTACAGACTTTTCATTGGATTTATGTGCAGTTTGTTGTTAAAGTTGTATAACTTTATAGATAATCCAGTGTTTAATGTCGACGTTTTGACTGTAATTAAAGGGAGTTCGTGGGCCACCTGGAGACATTGGAGAGACTGGGAAACCAGGAGAAGTTGTAAGTTAACCTTTAAGAAACAGTGGTAAGCCCTTTTGCAAGTCATTATGTAGGCCTAATTACTGTATTACTAACATTTTGGCCTCCTTGAAGGGTGCTAAAGGCGAAAAAGGATATGAAGGGATTCCCGGGTTTCAAGGAGTTAAGGTATTCATATTTCCTCCTTTCTGTCTTCTTTTTATCTAGATATTGTGATTTAATCACGCTTTTATTTTTTAGGGAGAAAAAGGGGCCCCTGGTGGAGCAGGGCGTGCTGGGCCCAGAGGAAAGCAGGTGGGTCGTTGTGGGATTCCCTGTTCCGTAATTCATAATAAGACACTCTTAATTCTTTGTCCGGTACCTTCAAAATCGTCTCATGTGAGCGTGGAGAGCCAGTGAATAATTTTTAATGTGGTAAAACACTGGAATAGATCTATGTTTTTGGCTTATGTGCCGTCTCCATAAACAACATTAGTTCATGTGGCTGGATTTTGGCTGAGATCTGAGGGCCTGAACTATATCAACATAAGCTGGTGAGTCACTGAAAGAAGAGCCTCGACCGCAACGATAACCTACTCTATTGTATATGAAGGAAGGCTTCCTGGTTCACCATGTTGCTTACTGAAGGAAACGTGTTGATGATTTGACAGGGTATTGTGGGAGATCCTGGAGAGAGGGGAGCTCCTGGAGAGAAGGGGAAACCTGTATGTATTTGTTTGATTTGATTTACACCAGTATACGAACATCACAAATATTTCAAAATGCGTTATTTTGAATTTTGATGGATATGTTGTTGTGAAAACTAGGGGATACAAGGACCTGTGGGCAGAGCTGGCACCATCGGACCAAAGGTGAGTCACTGCTGACACATCCAGCGCCTCACTCCTGAGTGCTCACTTACACTCCTAAAATAATTTGACCGTTTTATAATAATGATAGCGTTTCCCCAGGGTATTATTGGAGATCCGGGCTTACCAGGCAGAGATGGTGATCCAGGAATAGAGGTATTATATTCTGCCGATGATGATATCTTAATGGTGAATTTTAGAAGCAGTCCACTTGTATTTTTAAGTGTCATCTATTCCTCACAGGCTTATCAGGGACCACAAGGTCTCAGTGGGAAACTCGGACGAAGTGGAGTAAAGGTAACTCTTTGATCTTGTTTAGTTTTGTAAATAATTGGGCAATTGAGTTATTTTTAGCAGATTCATCTGTTGTGGTTTGTGTCTTTTACAGGGAGAGAAAGGCACCCTTGGGTCAGCAGGAGAAATGGGTCCCCAAGGGCAAACTGTAAGTCACTTTTTCAGTCATTGAAGACAAGCGCATAATACATTTTGTACATAAAGTAGTTTGCCATCTTAAAGGAAAATGACAAAGAATGAAGCAGTCCCTTAGGTCGGTTTAATAAATGTTTTATTTTCGAGGGCCCAAGAGGTTACAAAGGTTCTGCAGGGAGGCCAGGAAGACCTGGATTTATCGGCCCACCTGGACCTGCTGTAAGTCCTCCAGATGAATTTTCTAAACTCTTCCAAACACTAGTTCAGTTTCTTCAAGCCATTAAACCATGTCATCTCTTTGCAGGGACACGTAGGTGTGCCTGGAAAACCAGGGCCCAAGGTAATACATCCTCATCCATTACCAATTAGAAATAAAAAATGACAGCAAAATCACAATTTAATTAGCCATTTAAGAAATATTTACTAGTTCATGAGCTAAATACAATGATACGATTCAGGATCTGTAGATGTTTTCTGTTCCCGCACCAGAATTTATTATTTTGAGGTAACAGTTAAATATAAATACAGGTCAAATGAGATACTAGCTAATCTACCTACCTAACCCAAATCCGAAATCCTCTGCACAGCTGTATAATGCAGTCGCGTGCTGGTCAAGCTATATTGTGGCCTGGCCCTAAAATGACTTTAAGCATCACTATGTTCATTTGGTTTACCAGTGAATGAACAATCTATCTATTCATAAAGCAGAACACCTGTGAAATTCTCATGTATCAAATATTTGCAAGCTTCTAAACACTTTTAATTTGCCTTGTGCAGGGTGACACAGGAATCCAGGGAATCCAAGGAGTTAAAGGTGCACAGGTACTGCCTTAAATATTTCATCCTCTCTGTTCATCATTACATCCTCTTCATGTTTTTTTCCTAACATGACTTTGCTCTTTTTTTAAGGCGGAAAAAGGAGTTAAGGGCCCAAAAGGAAAGGTGAGCTGTGATTCTGTTGTTAGAGCTTCACTGACAAATATAATAAGGTTTTTTTTACTAAGAGATGGTATCACTACCACTACATACTACCACTGCGTCACTGAAAACAGCAGTCATGCAGATGTGTGTTTCCTAACACTATGATGTTCCTGCCAGACTATCAACATTTTATTGGGTAGAAAATGCTGCATTCATCACATTCTCAGTTTGCAAACTGAAAAATCTAATATCAATCCATCAAATAATGTTCCAAACGCATCTGTAGATGTAATGAGGGCAGTAACACCCACAGTTGCAACAAAATGAATATTGCTCATTTCCCAGGTGTTCTTTACCATTTGTGTATTATACTTCCTTTGCAGGTTTTGTGTATTCACACATTTTATTCTTCATTCTGGTCACATTTTTAAAGTTGCATTTAGCATGTCTACTAATATTTACTCTTACAACTGAGAGTCTGTTACTTGCTAGTTTGCTTAATTGTCTATATGAGTGCCAGTTACTGTGTTTTATATGACGTAATAAACATTTTAAGCAGTTATTGCTTTCCTTAAAATTTGTGTCCATACAAATGTACTGTACTGTATTCTGATGGATGCACTGGGTCTGTCCTGAATTCAGTCCTACTGATGTTGTTAACCTGAATCTGTAGGTTGGAGACAGGGGTGAGCAGGGTCCTCAGGGAGGACGGGGGAAGCGCGGCCCGGCAGGCCCACCTGGACACTCAGGTCCTGTCGGAGTCAAGGGGGTTCGAGGTGAAGGAGGACCAGATGGCTTTCAGGGGCCCCCGGGTCCACCAGTAAGTTTTTGGCTGATACCACAAACATTACAGCACTACAATATAGAGTAGTACTGCTCTTCAGTCTCTCCTATAATTGGCACTTCATCTCTCTGTGAATGATGGCACAGAAACAGCAGAGTAATCATTTGCACTAGTAGTTACACTGACTGGCACACACAGCGTTTGGTAACAACTTGTGGTGTCAAGAACACGTTTATACAGTTTCACATTAGCCTGTAGTTAGCAGTGACTCACAGCAAGGGTTTCATTTAGTGTGGCTATAAATCCATAATGAGCCTCAGGAAATATTGTTGGCTTCATTTGTTCATTGCATTTCCTCTGAGAGGCAGCCATTGCTTCAGCATGCCCTGTCCTGTAATATTCCATAGTACATGTCCCACAGTTGGGTCGCTTCCAGTGATGGATGTGGTAATGATTTGTTGCACAGGGCCCGACCCTCCCTGCTGAGCACGTGATCGAGGTTTGTAAGAAAGTGGTCCTGGAGCAGATGTCCACCTTTGCCAACTCAGTGAAGAGGACGTGTGCTGCAGTTTGTCCTCTCTATGGGGACGTGCCCATGGGTGCCCCTGGTCCCCCCGGACAGAAAGGACCCCCCGGACCTCCTGTGAGTTTTACAGTTTTGGTGTTCTGCATAGACACTCTAGGGGCTTAATTTTTGTCAGGTGTCAGGTGTCACCTCACCTCCTGTAGACCTTTAGCTGAGACATGCTGTCAGAGCGCAGCACATTCTCCATACATTGTTCGTATTTGTCTCCCTGCCTGAGTAAAATGCAAACACATTGCGAGGGTCTGGACTGGACTAAGAGAGCTGAAGTATTTGGCAGAAAAGCTTGGAATGAAAACATTACGATTTTCCACGTCTCCATGAGGACAAATAAGGAGTCACAGACTAGACACTTGGTCTGTGTTGAATGGTTTTTGGAGAGTATCAAGGCTGTCCTTGGATTGGAAAGCCTTTTCCACATTATTATACAGTGTAGAATCGATTCATGTTCCACAACTTCTTTAATCACAATGACTCTCAGGCTGATAAATGCTTGTGAAGCCATGACTATATAAGAATATTCCACTATATTAGATTATGGCCAGTAAGCCTTCTGTTGTGGCATTTAATGCCAAACCAAGAACAGTACTGTACAATGTTTTCCCAACGAATTACTATATGATCAGCCAAATAAATCTTTTCAGTGTTTTTGCACAGAGCTGGTCAGAGGGGATTGGAACCTCAATTCATGACTTGACCTAAGACAAAATAAAACATTGCAAAGTTTTTACTGAAAACACACAAAAGATTAACAATGTATTTTCCTATTGATGATGTTGTCAGGGTGACCCCGGTAATGATGGTGTTGATGGAGAAGTGGGCCTGCAGGGATTCTACGGAGAAGCTGGAGAACTTGGCCGCCAAGGAGAAACAGGTGTGAAAAACAAACTTGACAGGTTATATTTATGAATATCATTAACAACAAAACTATAATTCACCAGTGCTTGTTTTAAGAAGAACCAGTGGTGTAAAAAGAATTCAGATCCTTTGCTTTAACCTGTATTCATTGATTCTTTTGGCCAGTTAGGGGCAGGACAACAAGCTGTAAACACATCTGTGGTGAACATCTTAGCAAACAGTTGCTTATTTACACATCCAGCAGACACATTACTAATCATTTGGAGATGTTTTTCACAAAAAACAGCTGCCTGCTGAGAGCGTTGCGAGTGAACGAAAACAGTAAAGTTGTGGGCCATAAAACAATGAGTTAAGAGGCACTAAAACGCTCTATAGAGGGTTATAATCTCTATGGGTTGTTCACTAAGTAGTCATTTGATCTATTGTTGATAAATACATAAATATTGACTGAGGCAGCTTAAAGGGACAGTTCACCCCAAAATCAAAATTTCCTCTTACCTGTAGTGCTATTTATCCATCTAGATTGTTTTGGTGTGAGTTGCCGAGTTTTGGAGATTTTGGCCGTAGAGATGTCTGCCTTTTTTGAATATAATGGGACTATATGGCACTCAACTTGTGGTGCTTAAAGCGCCAAAAAAAAAAAAAAAAAATGCATTTGAAAAACTCAACAGCAATGTCTCTTTCCAGAAATCATGACCCGGTTACTCAAGATAATCCAAAGATTTGTTGTGAGCAGTTTCATTTAGGAACTATCGGTAGAAAGAAAATAGTTCATACATGAAACTGCTCACAACAAATCTGTTTCAAGTGCCATGTAGTCCCATTATATTAAAAAAAGACATCTCTATGGCTGATTTCTCCAAAACTCAGCAACTCACACCAAAGGCAGAAAGAGGATAAATATGTATTTTTGATTTTGGGGTGAACTGAACTGAACTAAGTAGCAATTTAGTCAATACTCCATTATAAGTAAAAGTCCAGCATTCAAAATTTTACATAAATCACCGATGTTACACATCACGATCAGTTCACTTACTTACTTTTATGGGGGTACTACTCTGTGGCCCTTTGTCAGCTCTGAGAAAAATAACCTTGGTAATGTCATATTGGTGTCATCAGGGGTTATCTTGGCCTGTGCTTTGACGTTACAAAAACAGAAAGCCTGCATTACAAACTGGAGACATGGAGTTTGAAAGATGCAGATGTTTGCCAGGCAGTGAGGTTCTACCGAGGACGCTATCAAGTTGCATTATTGTAAGTGTTGAGTGTAGCGTTTTTAGAGCTGGACTGATAGCAGAGACTAATAGTACAGACGTCAACATATATTTCTCTTTTTTTGTATCTGTTTCCCACAAATCCCCCAACTTCACAGAAGTGCAATCCTGAATTGCTGGAGGACCCCTTTGAGTAAAAATACATAAATATTATCAGCAAAATGTATCAAAAACAAAACTACTCATTGTGCAGAATGACTTCTTCTTCTGTGGTATTATTATACATTTTATATTACTGAATTGTTATTACTGATGCATTATCATGTAAGCAGCATATTAATGTTGCAGCTAATTTAAACTCTTTTCCACAGAGGCCACCATGTTGTACCGCCATGTTTCTACGGGGATGCAATCGGTATTCAAATGTTTGCAAACTGCAATTTCACCGCTAGATGCCACTAAATCCTACACACTGGACCTTTAAGTGCAGTATTTGAATAAATGTACTTAGATTCTTTCCACCATTGGAAAAAAACACACTATCTTTGATCATGAACCGCATAGTATGAAACTGCAGAATCAAATACTGTCCAGCGCTGTAAAGCCTGTAGGCTAGAATGTATGTTCGCGGCTCTAATTTATGGTTAGAGGCCTGAGCATGATGTCACACTCATGCTACGTTCCCGTGCCAAGCCAATGAAATCGAAGAATATTTACAAGGTGTTTTAAACATTTATTTAACAGTGATCTCAGTAACACATATGGTCTTTAATCAACATGTACGCCGTGTTCTTGAGTGTTCTCATTCCTGGGGGAATAGCATTTCAGCCTGTCTGCTGTCATTGCTGCTAAGAGACCAATGTATGTGTGTGTTTGTGTGTGTGTGTCTGGCTTGCAGGTGACAGAGGAGAGCAAGGTGATAAAGGGCCCAAGGGTCACGGCCTACCTGGCTACAGTGGAGACCAGGGACCAAAGGGTAAATTAATGTTGTTTGATGATTTGGTTAAAATGAGGCATTAATCGATGTCCACATCTGGGCTGGTGCATCATTTTACAAACTATATTCTGCTAAGTCTCTGCTTCAAATCCCAGGAAAGGGGAGAGGAGATGTGTTACTGTAGGAGAAGTGTGTTATTTGCCAAAAAAGAAATGATTTTTCTCTATAAATGTTCTGTTCTTGGAATCTGTGAAAACAGTCTTACTCAGCTAACTGAGCACACAGAGAGGCCTGAAGACTAAACAACATTTTTGCCTTAATCACAGGTCAGCGTGGACGTCCTGGCAGAGCCTTTAACGGCCAGCCAGGGAAGCAGGGTGAGAGGGGACATGTAGGCCGGCCTGGACTCAGGGGCCACCCAGGTCTCAGAGGGCCTCCAGGTGTTTGTGTCACCTCTGGGTGTGCTCAGCTGAACTCCACCAGTGGGACACCTCAGCCAGCACCGCGGAGGTTAAGGAATCGCCCGTAGAGGAAAAAAACTAGGCTATGTGGACAGTGAATTGAATATTGAGCTTAAAGGAGGAAAACATGGTAGACTGTTTTTGTTAATATGTGTTTGTTCAAATAAATTGAAATTTTCATGTAAATATGCATCCCAACTGAAACCTAAACTGAACTTCTGGGAACAGTTTGATCTACAAGGTTACCAAAGACAATGCCTATGTGATTTAAAGGAGAGTGATAACAAAATATATTTGTATAAAAAGACCGTCTTCATTTAGTTTTATTTAAACTGATTTCACAAGTCCGAGTTTAAACATCTGTTCTTTATAATAAAAAACCCAAAATGATACTGATGTTTTTTTTAGACTATTGTGTGAAAGCCTGATTTAGGTTCATGATCACAGCTATATCTGTCGTGGAATTTGAGAGCCATTGTCATTACAAAAAAAAACAATCCGTGGTTATGTTTGAAGAACATGAATATAATTTATATAATACGCTGACAACGCAAATTATTTAAAACTCTCAAGAAGAGTAGAGCTCAGAGTTGTCTTTTTTGTATTTCACATATATTGTCTGTATTCGTTCTGTGAAAAAATACAGATTTTAATGACACTTAAATATGTTTTAATTACTACATTCATCATAACTTGGATGTTACACTGTACAGATATTGTTGTGTTTAGAAACTGATCTTATTCTTAAAGCCTCTAAATGTAGGATTTGAAAACTTACAGCTTTGGCGCTCCCCAGGAGAAGTATAAAAAATGACACTGTGGCAAAGAACAATGTGTCCTGCGTCTGGGCTGTGAGGCGATTTTAGTGTAGTGGTCATATTCTGTATTATGTGATGCATACTTACCCAAAAAGACACAGCCGCTACCATTGGAATGGCTGTAAAACATTGAAAACGTTTTTCTGAACGCCACAAAGATCTGAAATGACTCTTCGTATTATCGGAATTTAATCCATTCAGTACAATAAAATTTGAAAAGTCTAGAGGAGCTGTATCAGGACATTTTTTCATGACATTCACGTTAGGTAGTTAGCTGGCTCGCAAAAAAATGTGCAAAGGCTGAAAAACTTTTGGTGTGTGCACCCAGTGAGCAACTTTCATCGGAATGAATGGGAACACAATATCAAGTTTTCTTAATACATTCATGTTTCGGTATTTTAGTACCGTGAGGACACACTCCCTAATTTTTTTATAAGACCCACAATTGGCCCCAGATCCCCAGATTTTGAGATTGCGTGTGCAATGGTGTGCTAGAACAGAAACAGGGAATGTACCTTTAAGGCTTTGTATTTAGGTTTGGAAATCCTATCTGTAATGATTTGTGGTTACAATTTAAGTGCTTGTATATCTTAATTATGATTCATTGGACTACAGAGAATATGCATGAGTTTAGCTGTCAACAGAAAAGTTAATAATCTACAACCTGTTCTTACTTTTTTTTTTTTTAGCAGTTGTTGTAGCGATGAGAACAAACAGTGACACAAACAGCAATGTTTCCCACATGGTGGCTCGGCAGATGCTGTTGTAGCGCTGTTGCTTCACAGCAACACAGAGCTGGTTTGATTCCTGGCCTGTTTAGACTTTCCAGCTGAAAAACCTACTGGTCAAGTGAAATGGAGACTCTAAATTGCTTGAGGGTATGAAGTGTCTGTCTGTCCCTATTAGCTGTGCAATGGGCCGACGCCCTTTCCGGGGCATTTCCCTGCTTTGTGATCAATGTATGCAGGGAGAGAAAAGACTTGAGTTGAGAAAGATAATGATTGAGTGTTTTCCACAGCTCAGATCTAGACAAACACTTCTAAAAGGGGAAACACACAGGGAACTCTGTGCGTGGCTCTTCTCAGTGTCTTTCCTGGCTCACATTTGTTTCCTCTGAGAAGCCCATCGACTGTAGATCGTCATCCTCAACCCCCTCTGCGACTGCAGCATCATGTGTGCCATGCTGCTCTGGATGCTGTGGCCACCTCTGTCATGGAAACTATTACTAATCCACGATTATCCTCTGAATTTTCTTTCTGGGCTCAACCACTTGCTTCAGACATGCTCACTATTTTTCTCTGTGGCAAACCATACAAGTGATCATGATAAATACGGCTTAATACATGTGAGCTGATTAAAACGACCCAGTACGGTTGAGCTTCAAAGCGATGGCACAGAATCAGAGGTTATTAGAGAGAGAGGTTTTATGTTGTCCTCAGGCAGTTATTTAAAAACGTTTCAGAGCAACTGCCAGACACTGTAAATGTCAGTTGATGTAAGTAATAAGCCAAATGTGTTATTGTGTTTTGTAGACGTGAAAATGAGCAGAGCGCTGATGCTGTTAGGTCCAACTGTAGATTTCATTAACTACCCTGACAACTTTTTACCACATTCACATGGTTTAACACATTGGCA
Organism: Siniperca chuatsi; assembly: GCF_020085105.1. Lineage (NCBI taxonomy): Eukaryota > Metazoa > Chordata > Actinopteri > Centrarchiformes > Sinipercidae > Siniperca > Siniperca chuatsi. The sequence continues at coordinate 13,513,885 of NC_058052.1, forward strand.
AAATGAGATGCTGCTGGGTGGGTTGATGGCAAACGTTTTCTGGTTAATTTGCTTCCCCATTGTTTGTATGTACAATTTTCTCATTTGTGCGAACCAACTGCATATTATTTTAATTTCATTTGATTCATTTAGCTTATTAACAGACTTCAAACTGATTTCACCCTCTTGCAGAAAGGATTTTTTTGCAGCTTTAAATTTTAAAGATTCTGGTGTTGAGTTTTGTACAAAAAAGTCCTCTGATGATCATGTGGTGAAAAGAGTTAAAGGGCAATGCAAGAATCTGTTAAAAGGCCTTTATTCCTTTTGTCTGAGGCTGTGGGGCCATATCATGGGAGCAGTTATTAATTTATAAATAGCCAAATAGAAAAGAGGCTTTTAACTGATTTTAGTCTTTGATCCATCTTTTTCCCACACGATTGCCTGAGGGCGAATTTGTTATCAAAAAGAAGTTATAAAGTTTGTAGTCATCAGTTGTGTGGTTTTCTGGTGGCATTTACAGCTCTTTAACACCATGTCTTTGAACAGAAGGTCAGTGTGTTGGTACTGACTTTACTTTTTGCATCAACCTCATTCATGTGCACATTTTACATCCATTTTAATGCTCTGTATGCCAGATGAGCAAATGCTTTATACACCATTCACACAAAAAGCATGTGGAATGCACAAACTGATATGATGTCTGAGAAAACAGTCTGAGAAGGAAAAATCCCTTTTCAACTGAACTGCACACACCTCAAAGACCTGCACCCTGTAGTGAGGGATCTAAAGTAAGCATTGCTTTGTGATAAGAGGTCACAAGCAAGAAAGGTTTGGGAGCACTGCTGTAGGCCATCACTGGATTACAGAGTACAGGAGAAACTGAAAGATAGATAGAAAATACTTTTAAACCCATAACTGCACTTGAGCTAGTGTGCATGTGTCCATTAAATAGCCTAGTTAGGATTTGATTGCACAAGATCATTATAGTTTAAGCTTATCTTATTTTGCTTAAGTTGCACCCCTACTTTCATTACTTTGAAAATGCAATTGCTGGTGTCCTGTTCTCCTGGCAAAGGCCTAATCTAGCCAAACATATTTATTATGTAATCCTGCTCAGCTCACTGCTAAATGTAATCAATGACACTTTTCCAGATATGACCACAGTCCTATTGTACTAGTCTTATCCTCCACCGTCATGTTGATCATGTTTAGCAATCAGAAGACAACTAAAGTGGCTTCTTGTAGGAAATCACAATAAGCACACAGATTTCCTGCCCCGGGGTTTCCTTCATGTGCACCTCCTGTTGGTTACAAACCAGAGACCAGTTTATAGACAGAAGATTACTCAGCATTGGAAAGTCTACTCTCACCAGCAGGTTGGCCACTCCCAGGCTCCAAACACCAACTCAGTATTTGCCTGTGTGATCCACCAGAGTGTGCTGGGGCTCAGGGTCAACAAGGCCGTCATGAGGAAGAACCACTGCTGCTCAATCTCTCATCTGATGACGTCTTTAGCACTATATGTCACAGGGCATTTATATTTCATACTGTTTATCCTGTACATGAGAGGGATGATACTAGCAACAAAATCAACTTGAAGTATCAAAAGTAAAAGTACTGTTATGTGTTATATTATTATATAATTTATTGTATTGAATTATTATTGCTGATGCATTAACATGTAAGGAGCATGTTAATGCTGTAGCTGGTCAGTATTTTATATACTTTAACAATGCATGATTTAATAAGATGATCATATGTATTGTGTGTAAAATCTTAGTATGTAAAGTAGTTAGTAGTAGTACTATAGCTGTCAGATAAATGTAATGGATATTTCCCTCTGAAATGTAGTACAATACAAGTATAAAGTGGCAGATTATTAAAAGTACAAGAACCTCAAAATCCTATTTAAGTACAGTACTTTCCTTTCCTGGGAGCTGGGAGAACAAAAACATTGATTCAGACTTTTATTGATTGAAATGTATACTTTTTTTTTAACTTAAAGCTTATTATGAGTAGGAAGTATTATAATTAATGTAATGGAAGTCACCCAGACTTGTCAAAATGATTTGCTTTTTTGCATTCTTGAGATGACTTTGATCTTATATACTCTTACGTACTGCACTGCAGTTAGCCTTCTTTTCATTTTAAACTGTATTAAATTGTGTCATACAGTACAGTATTCAGTACACTATCAGGCTTTTTGGAGCCTTCAAGAGAGCCTACAAACAGTGAGGCTGTTGTTAGTTGATGCAGAGCAGGCAGCCACTGAGTACAAACATGATAAAACTTGTTAGAGTAGATCAAACTGAGATCTGCCTGTTCTGCAGATAGCAGATTCAGTCCTGCATTTCTAACGACTTCCAGCTGTTGGTGCTGAAAAAGCACTGCAGTAGCTTTTCACACCTTGTTCATTGCTGACTTGTAGAACATAATCTACTGTCCATTTGGGTGATGAAGTGGAATTCAAGAAGGAGTAGTGTAATGCATTGCCAAGCACTTCAGGTGCCGCTGAAGGTACCATGTAGTATGGTATACTCAGTATACTAAAACGTGCTGGCTAATCTGGTGCTTGTCCTGCATCCAGAAAACTCCATGTTCTCCGGTTATGCCCCTAGCAACCTACACACGATCCAAACCCTCAACACTTGGAAGGAGGCTGTGCTCATTACTATTATTTTCCTTTTGGACTGTCAGAGATGGGCTGTCTGCTTCACTGTTTCATGCTCTCCTTATCTGCTTCTCTTTCCACCCATGGTAATTGAAGGTGGCTGTAGGCCAGTAAAAGTCCAGAGTAGTGGGGGGGTGGGGTGGGTGGAGAGGAAGAAGGACAGAAACAGAGGAGACAGAGGGAGCTGCTGGAAAGGGCAGGCTTTCATTCAGCAGAGAAACATGTGCACTTCTCCCCAGTTTCTGTAAATCCAGGGGCTGGGAACAGTATTGATCTCTGGCTCTCAATGAGAGGATTAACGGGAATTCATACAAGGGCTTGGACACTTACCGGTAACTTTTTGTTCACTTTGTGTCATTTTTGTGAGGCAACTTATTGTATTGCTGAATTTGTTAGAAAGTCTGTTTTGCAGTGCAAGTTTTGGGTGTCTTTTTATGCTGTCAACTGTCATATTTCATTTGTCAGTAGACAGCTACATTAAGATGATTCGGATCGAGGGAGGCTGTTTTTGATCATTAAAGTGAACCTGTTGGGCTGATTTTAGTGTGTTTCATTTATTTTTCAGTGTGCCGTGTGTTATGATGTGGTAACACTGTCCGGATTAGTAATAGTTTAGCAACGTTTACTCTAGTGTCCTAGAGTCTGTGCTGCCGCAGTTGCATATTGAAGACATTAAGCTCAGTTATCAGTCCCTTGTTTGTGCTACTGTCATGCAAAGAATGAATGGAATCATCTCGTGATTTTTCCTGGTCATTTCACTTCTCGTAAAAGGATTTTTCTTTCATATTTCTTGAATCTGTGCAAACATACTGCATGTCCACCAAAGCATGTATTGTACTCATTGTACTGTATTTTTCACAGATGTGACAATTGCATGAATATGAAGAACAATAATCTTTGTGACTAGAGTAGAAAATTTATGAAAGCATCTCAAGTGGACATGTTGGCTGAAAAGCGATAAACTAACTACAAGCTAACGTTTTACAAGACATTGTTTAACTGTTTGGATTAGTTGAACAGATTTCTAAGGAGAACAAGTGATAGGGCTTGGCTTTCCCTTGTTGCTTGAAGAATTTGGCTGCAATAAATCCCCCTGATCTTGGCAACTGTTCGTGCTGAACAGCAGTTGTTGTTTCTGGAATGGAACAACTTCCTTTTGCCAAATTTACAGCAGATAACTAAAACTTCAACAGTTCACGTGGAGTTAAAGCCTACAGTTGCATTACATAAACTACAGGTGCTAAACACGCAGAAAACATTTTTTTTCTTTCTGAGCTCAGTAATTCAAAAATTGTATGTATGGTTTCTGTTAAATGGAAAATGTCAAATTTGAAGGTAGGTATAACTAAGCACAAAATCTGAGGTCTGATACTGTGGTTACAATCTGTGTGATGACTCAGTGTCGCCCACCCTGAGCAAGTGAAATGTTATCTGGTGAAATGTGAGAAATCATTTGTTCGGCAAGCTAAACTGCTACTGAACTAAGTCTCACATAAATCTTATTAAGTTTGCAAAGTACTGCAACAAACAACAGGCTCAACCCTGAACTAATGTCATGTGGTAGTTTAGTGCTAGAACGTCTTTAAACTTTTTACGTTTGTTTTGTTCAATATTTATGCGTACCAGTGTTACAGTTCTGCCACTCAATCACCATAACCAAAAACCTGGAGCTACAAAGTGTCTGTGCTGCCCCAATAACAGCACAGATGATTGGAGTCTGGTACTAACCTGCAACACAAGTGCACCTGTTAATTCTGCTACATTACACATGCATTCCAAGCATTATAGCGCAGCATTTGTAATGTTGCGTTTTTTTAATCCTGGATGAAAGTTGCTTCCCTTTATCATGACTACATGTGTTTGGTCACAGTCCACAGCCGGAATTTCACTGTCTGACGGTGTAAATGAATTCCATGTGGCTCGAGCAGAGGTGTAGAAACAGTCGGTTTGGGGAAAGTCAGTCGAGAGGAAAGTCGTCCTCGCTGGACGCTGCCAATGAGGGGGTTTTCCAACAACCTCCTCCAGCTCCCTAGTGGGGAAAAATTCTGAAGAAAGCGGCTTGCACAACTATGGCAGCTTAATGCCTCCTTCAACTGTGTTACTTCAACGCTGAGTTTACATGGTGGAAAAATGCAGTCATGTTAAACAGTTTGACCCTTCTTTGGCTCCACAGGAACAAAAGCATTTGGGAGGCCAAGGGTTATATCCTAGCCACTGTTTCGTTGACCTTCACGTGTCACAATCAGACACAGCTATGAATAAGGTGTATGATCAGTTCCTTTCTTTCAAATTCCTTCCACAAGTCCTGCGTCCTATACTGTATGCAGCATATCTGGTCTCCATTTGCAACTGCTTCCTTTTAGGATGTCAGCAGTTTCTTTCTTTCACGTGTTGGAAACTATAGTAAAAGATAATTTGATGAAGCAGCCACAGAAACATCATATGATAAAGTGTCTGCTGTCTGCTCACATGCAACCCTCTGTCTGATTATCGCCAAATGTAAATATGACTCTTTTCATTGTTTCACCTGGTTCTTAATATCCCATTTCATCTCTAATTCCATGAGCATGAACATAACCATCATTATAAGGCTACATGTTGTTTGCAGCACATGATATTCGTGTTCACCTGTTACTGAAATAAACTTGCAAAATACAGTAAACAGCACGTATGTAACATGCCATTGTTTTGTTTTTGGCATTAATCAATGTTAAAGGACAAACTCTGCAATTTGTCATGTGTTGCACTTGCCTTGACATTGCTTCATTAAAATCTGAGTGGGATTTTAATGGGAACAGATTTGGTCATTTGTTCAAATGGCTTAAAATGCCCCTCTTGTGGCTGTGTGAACAAGACTGAGAGTCTACAGCCATGAGTTTGAGTTAAATGCTAACATCAGCATGCTAACATGACAATGACAATGTTAACATGCTGATATTTAGCAAGGATAATGCCCACCATGTTCACCATCTTAGTTTGGAGTATTAGCATTCTAACATTTGCATTAAATCATGCAGTCATTGGCATGTACAGCTGTGGCTGATGGGAATGTCATTTGTTTAGTAGGTATTTGGTCATAAACCAAAGTACCGGACACATGGAAATTTTGACCTGATACATGAAAAGTCAGGGGATCATATTTGAGACATTTCACTAAAAGAACACAACCGCAATTTTGATGGGGGCGCCAGATCAGGAAAACTCTCCCATGGTTTATTTTGGAGTGCAATGACAAATTACCTGTTGTGTCATTTGGGTGTTAAGATATACTATATACAAATCAGGTACCATATCTAGATATTTTACATGAGGTGCTTCAGAATACCATCATTTAATCTGACAATCACATATCATAGAGGTTATATCGGAGTGTAGGAGAAGCATTTCAACAGTCAGCACTCCATGGCTGTACTCCAGTCATACAGCAAGGGTGTTGTTGTGCGGGTGTAGAGTGGGGAGCCTTAGGGCTGGGCACAGCGAAATCATTATGGATTGAGTCAATCAGTCAGATACAAAATGGTTATAGGGCAAAACATCAGCACAAGCGAGGCTGTTTTTAGGAATTAGGAAGAAGAGCTGGAGGGAGTTGAAAATGTATGGAAGCAAACCAAGAGATTAATCATATGTACAAATTGTTTAGCTAACATCTTCCCAAAATGTCAGTTTTCCATACGCTTAGTCTCGCCAACGTTTTGAAACATTTTGCCAGGGTGTAAAATAATCTTACTCCAAGACTGACACACCTGGTGACATAACTACTGTAAGTGCTTTAGCAGCATGTGACAGTAACTGGTTAAAATTACTTCATCTGCCGATGGGAAGGAAGGTATTACAATTGGTTTTATCCATGAGAGAGGAAAAGTGTAGGAGTGAAGCTTTTCTGGGAAGACGTGTTGTATCTGGGCCAAGGGCGGGCAGAGATTGGCAAATGGCAGCAGATTTGAGGAAACAGCTGATAATCCCACAGGAAACAGTGAGCACTGGTTTAAGGGCAGTTGTGGTCAGAGGTTCAATGAATTGTTTATTTAGTAAAGCTAACAGTGCCATGTGAGGATGTGGTTTTGCACTTGTTAGCCCCGTTGACATTCAATCCATGTCATATTCAGGGTAGCTGGTTAATGTGTAGTGCTGCCTTCTCAACATAGCATGGTGCCCTTTATGGTTTCCTTATGTGGCTTAGTACTGTAAGAAAGATAATATCAATCATGTCTCAGTGTGAATTATTGTGTGGCTGATAAAGTGTCAAATTCAGAGGTCCTCACCAGTAATTTGTATGTAAAACGTATATGTGTTCTGCTGTTAATGTCTGTCCTTTTAAATTAATAGCATTTAACTTGGAATTTAAAGCTGCTCTAATCAACATTTTTATATGTAAAATGAATCAAATAAGTGTGTAATGTAAAAGGTGTCGCTCATAGTGACAAACCCACAGATAATTATCACCCGACTCTGCAGTTCCCCCTCAGCTTTACTGAGCTTTTCAGCATCTCTCAGCTCATTGTTTTGGTTTTCCGGCCGATGGTTCACTCTCACCACTCTAATCAACCTTGTTTCCAGTCACAGCTGTTTTCAGACAAACCCTCTGTGTGCTACCTGCCCAGCACCAAACACCAGACAGACAAAGTTAGCGATTAGCTGGTGAACATAGTGGAGCATTTAGCAACTAAAGAGCCAAATATTTTTCTCGTGCGTTGGTAGAGACCAACAACAGAGCTAAAGGGAGAGTAAATATTGTGACTAACATTTGCCAGGTGGACTCCAACATGACTCCAGTTGAATGCCAATGTTGTCTGCTGGATGTGTAAATAAGAAACTGTTTGCTAACACGTTTGCTATATCAACTTTATAAGGCGATAATATGTATATGTTGTTGCACTGCCCCCAAGTGGCCAAAAATCAAATAATGCAAATTTAATGTGTTCTGCTGTTGTTTAAACCATAAGTAGTCACACTATTTGTTCTTTCTCAAATTAACTGATTAGACATTGACATTTGGCAGCCATTTTTCTACTTTCTGGTTTTTTTTTCTGCCTTTCATAGAAAGACTTCAATTACCACAAACAATGAATGGACTATCTTGTCTGTTCTGTGCTTGACTTGGGCTTGACCTAAGCACAATGCATACAGTATTGTTTGCACCAAGTCAGCTTATATGTGCGCACTCCTCTGTACTAATGCCTATCATGGAGATTGCCAGGCTTCTGCAAAATACACAGCTTAGTTGATGAAAAATATAAATCATGACATGTCCAATTCCTGTTGCAAAACAAAACATCTCTGTACTGTATGATTCATATGGATCAACATATAATGCATCAATCAGGATATGAACTGTTGAGTCACAAAACCTAACCAAAAATAACTAGTAACATTAAAATGAATGTAGAAAATGAATCATTACAAATGCTTACAGTGTGAATGTATGCATGGACATCCTGCTGTCATGAGCGACAACATGACCTCAATGCAAAAATGCTATGACAAAAATGCTTGTATCCTATGCTTGAATCATTTATTGTTTCAAGTGAGTTTATTCTAACTCAAGGTATCACACACCCTTTATAGTTACTTCTGTATGAAACTACAGGTAGTGGCATAGTTTTGTGTTCTAAGGTTTTGACCTTAAAGCCTATGGAGAGGGGATGAGTCAGAATAAATGGCAACCAAGCATCTCAAAACAACGGAAAAACAAAAGTCTGAAACATTAACTTATGTCAAGGCAAGAATAACACAGGGACCAGATTTCACAATTGCTTGCATTGTCCTTTTCTTTTTCCCTGCAATACAAAGCATGTTTTTCCCTTTCCCTTTTCCCTGTAGGTGCACAATTGGGACTTGGTACTGCTGCATAATGGGTTACAAAGCGACATCCATGCATTGTGTCTTAAGATGCCTGTGCTTCATGCTTCTCCATTTGTTTAGTGCAGCTCAAGATGAAGACATAAGAAGTAAGAGTGCTTCTGTCTTCATTTTCTCACACTTTATGCGTGTTGTCCATACATTAAAATCTGTCAAATGCATACAACTGGCAACAGTGATTTCACGTACTGTAAATGCATTTTATTTCATGTATTCCACCAAACTAGACATGCTTTATTGACACCATTATTTCACACTGCTGATTGTTTATTTCCTGTCTGCTTCAGGTTGTAGGACTGCACCATGTGATTTGGTCTTTATTCTAGACGGCTCGTGGAGTGTTGAAGATGTCAATTTTGAAATAGTAAAGCGATGGCTTGTCAACATAACAACAAGCTTCAACATTGGACAGAAGTTTACGCAGGTTGGAGTTGTGCAGTACAGCGATGACCCTGTTTTAGAAATACCTCTGGGGAAGTACTCCTCTAACAAAGACCTCATCAAAGCGATGGAGTCCATTGAGTACATGGGGGGAAACACAAGGACAGGGGCAGCCATTAAATTTGCTACAGACAAACTGTTTGGCCTGTCTGAGCGTGGCCCGTCAGGCATTTCCAGAATTGCTGTTGTCCTCACAGATGGGAAGTCTCAAGATGAGGTTTTGAAAGCAGCAGAGGCAGCAAGGAAAAAAGGAGTCATTCTGTTTGCAATAGGTGTTGGGTCAGAGACAGAAGACGCTGAGTTGAGGGACATTGCAAACAAGCCATTTTCAACTTACGTCTTCTCTGTTGAGGACTACAAAGCTATTTCCAGGATCATACAGGTCATACGACAGAAATTGTGTGAAGGTAAGAAACTGCTGATCAGGAGCTGAAAGAGTCATTCTGCTCAAATATTATGAGGTCAATGAGGTCAAATATTACTTTCATGACAGTATCAGTGGTATCTCTTCACCTCAGACAATTTGTCTCCATTATTCTCTATTTGTCCCTATGTTTGTCTATTTTTCTATTTCACTGTGTTTGTCTGTTGCAGAGACGGTTTGTCCAGCAAGAATTCCTATAGATTCCCGTGATGAGAAGGGTTTTGATATTCTGTTGCATTTAAATTTGGCTAAAAAAACAAAGAAAACACAAGGGGCATTTTACGGCACCAAGGCCTATGAAGTGACATCTCGTGTCGACTTGAGTGAAGCCACTCGGTAATCATCTTGCTTTTATTCCTTCTTCATCATCGCCAGTGTATTCACAAGTTGACTGACTTTTAAATTTGGTCACCCAGGACCCTTTTTCCTGATGGGCTGCCTCCATCATATGTTTTTGTGGCCACACTGAGGTATAAAGGATCAGTGGCAAAGGAGGAGTGGGACGTGTGGAGAATACAGACGCGCGATGGCAAACCTCAGATGGCGGTGACTCTAAATGGACTGGACCGCACCGTTATGTTCACCACAACCAGTGAAGCACCAAGTGGAACTCAAACGGTTACATTTTCACAACAGACAGCACGGGTAAAGTAACACTGTATATTGTTTCTTTGAAATAGTCTTAAAAACTGATTTTACACATTAAGATCAGTTTACTCTTCAAAGAGAATACTACACAGCCTGTGAATATAGTTGTATAATGTCTTCTGTGGCTCTCTAGGAGCTTTGTCAAGTCTGAGAGAATAACCCTGGTGATGTCATCAGGGTTATCTCTGCTTGGGCTTGGAGAGTACAATTTTTTAAAGCCTGCATTACAAACTGGGAGTGTGGAATTTCAAAGATGTGGGTCAGAGGGTCACCGAGGAGACACTACTCAGTTGCATTATGGTAAATGTAGGATCCAGCATTTTTGGAGCTTGACCCATACTAGAGACTAAAAGGTAGGATATCTTGGCCTCTACTGCTTGTGAGTTCCCCAACTTTATGAAAGTGAAATGTTAAATTGCTGGAGTACACCTTTAAGAGTCTGATTGATGCATATACGCTGTAAGTTCTCAGTATGAATACTTGTAAATTGTCCAAGAGAAAGCACACTCATACTGTACGATCCAGGTATTTAATGTAGTACATTGTGGCAGACCAGCTGCCCACATCGGGGTAAAGCTAGTTGCCTGTTTCTATGTTCTTCTGTTCATTATTTCATATAATACAACTCTGGCAGAAACTGTTTAAAATTAATGCACCTCCAAGGTTTAAGCATTTTCTTTCAACCGCACATAGTACTTGTCATCAATCAACCCTAATTCTCCTATTCTCACATCAGTACAGCTTGGATAAACCTGTAGAGCTTCAGAAGTGTATTTAACTTTTACAAAAGTAGAAGCCACTGTACATCTGTATCATTGGCAGATTATGTTCTTGCCCTTGAAGAAGTAGCACTGCCATATAATTGAACGCTTTTAGATAGATAGGCCATGGTGATGTTAACTCTCATCATTTGGTCACATGGAGTCTTATGCTGGAAACTGGATGCTTTGTAACAGCTATTTATATTTGATACACCCCAAATCTTCAGAATCAAAGTGGGCATAGTACATAATATTACCAAACGAGGAGTCGTAGATTGTGTTTTTTCTATTATTATTTCCTAATAGTAGATAAGTGTCTCAGATGCATCAGTCATATGATCAAAATATAAATTGTGATGTCGGCCTTGCTTTGTCTGAGCTTGAGGGAGGTTTTCCCTTTATAATTCCACAATATGTTGAACAAATGCTTCATAACCATGGCTACTTTGTATTGTCCAGGTTTTAACATATCAAACTGCCCCAATCAGTTTCTGAGTTCCTCCTGCTTCCTGCTCTGAACAACAATTACAGCACTGTACACATTCCCTCCAGGGGACAGACATTTTTATTGTTTGTTTTTTAATGTCTTTATCAGCACACTACCAGCATGTACAATTGCATTAATGACTATTTCCTGTTCTTTGTCTATGGCAAAAAAGCTGTTTGATGAGAAATGGCACCAGCTGCGGCTGCTGGTCACTGAAGAGGATGTTACTCTTTATGTTGATGACCTGGAAATTGAAACCCTATCCTTGGAGCCCCCTGTCGGGATTTTCATCAATGGAAAAACCCAAGTTGGAAAATATGTCAGAAAGGAAACAACAGTGCCAGTGAGTTTATCAACATCAACAATCCTATTTTCATTAAATTCATGTTGTTTGGTTCCCAGAGAAGTAATTCAGCAGTATGTCAACTTGACTATAGAAAGGGGGAACAGTTTGTCTAATGAGGAGTTGAGCAAACTCAGTACTGATATATGTTTTAAACAGCATCAAACAGTACTTCACAGTTTATTGCTGCCTCCTAAGAGACATGCTTAACTCTGTGGATAATAAATCCTTCGCAAAAATGACCCTTTTTGTCCACAAGGTCTTATTAATGTGTGTTTTATTTGTCTCAGTTGGCACATTTTGGGCCAAAAATGCTGTATTTGTAATAAATCATAATTGTTCTCTGTTGTAATTTGCTCTGCAGAAGGCTGTATAGCAGGCAGTTTCTTAAACATTGATGCAAATACATCCCTGCAAACATAATATAACATTTTAATGTAATGATAATAAGACGGAAAAGAAGAATAACTGCATTCTGCACAATACATCCTTTTATTCTATTTGTCAATATGATGTAACACCTTTTATTATGAAACAATAGCACAAATTGACCATTTAAAATACCTCAGACACATATGTAAGCAATTAGGCAGGTTTGGCATTGTTGCATGTGTGGTCATAATGATGGACAATTAAATAAAATACATGTAAAATAAATCAAAATCAAATAATGCAGACACAAAAATCCTTAGTACAACTAGCTGTGTGTGATTATAATATATATAAAGAAAAACATGATTTAATCACTAACAGGATTACATAAGAAATAATAGGAGAAAATCCTTTGTTTAAAAAGAAAGAAAGAAAAATAACATACTTCATTCAAGACTTTTACATCTCCTATGCCAACCAGTATGTTGACACATCATTATAGTTGTGGATATTAACATGAACCACAGCTTGGCGGCGAATGTTATTGTGTGAACTGAGCCATTGTTAGAAGGATCATGTAGTTTTAACCGTTTAACAAAGTGAATGTACTTATGCAAGTATCATTTCTGGAGAAACACACTTGTATCTGGAAACAGATTTTTGTAAATGGACTGCTAAACGTACACCACTACGTACCACAATGCAATTTTATTTTAATTAATTAAATAATTATTACATTAGCATGAACCATCAGACCAGACCAGACATCCTTATCACGTTTAAACCCAAAGAAAAAGCCACCGTTATCATTAACAAAATGTAAACTATGTTTTGATTGATTTATGCGCCCAACCGTGCAGTCATGCTCATGTTTTCATGAGGCTGGAAATAATACAAATCATATGTCAGGATCATCTTTCTGCTCACATGGTAACTGAAGTGAAACAGTCTATGGGACACTCTGGAGCCATTTTACCACCACCAACATCAACAACATACCAAAAAATGGAAGAATAGTGTAATATCGCTGCAGAACACTTCCAAACATGGAGAGAGGTCTGGCAACATGTAGCTGCTCAATGCTCAATGAGGGCACTTACTTTCCTTTAACAGTTATACAATAGCAATTTCAATTCATTAGTGGCAAAGCACTGATAAAACTGAACTAAATGTTGCAGAATTACCCTCGTGTTACAATTTGTTTGTATTTGTTAGCTTGTTTGGAATCTCCAACAGCGGACGTTGTGTTTTTAACAAAAAGTTCTTCTTTTTTTTTGTTTAGTTTGAAATTCAGAAACTTCGCATTTACTGTGACCCTGAGCAGAATACCAGAGAGACTGCATGTGAAATACCTGGAGTTGTAAGTACATGAGTTTGCTTGGCTCCGCACTTGTTTTTCAGTCCAAAAGCAACAAAGATAACTTCTTCACACCTACTTCTCACCTTGTCCAACTACATATGTTTCTGCTCTGTAATGCACCACCCAATTGAACCATCAGTTAACTCCACACTGTATGCTGCATGGTAAAATGATTTTCTTGCTTTATATTTCATCAGTATAGTGTATTGTAGTACTGTGTAGTGAAAGTGTAAACTCAGCATATTCAGTCACATCTGTTTATGTATAAAATTTGTTGGAGGAGGACCCATGGCTCAGCTTCAAACATTTGCACTCAGTATATTTTTTAATTGTCTGCTGGCTCAAATGTGTTTGTGAAGCAGTGGCTCGTTGTCATGTTGGCTTCGAAATTGCTGGAATTACAAAGCCAGTGCCAAATTACTATTTTTAATGTGAGGCTGTTGGATAAAAATATCAAAAGAGATGCGATGAGAAGCCTAAAGTTACAAATGCTTGCCAAGTACCACTGCTTCTCTCCTGTCTCTGTGTGCTTTTCAATGTTTTATTTGCAATGGAATCTCAAAGTTCAGTTATCAGTTTCCTTTTGAAAGGAGGATCAGATGCCATTCGGTCAAAATCTCACAGTAATGGATTTAAAAAGCAGAAAGATATCCAGCTTACAGTGCACATTTTAACAGAAAGACCTGCTTATTCAAAGAAAAATATAGATTTTAAGTTTTTGTGATGAACATGGTTAATGCAATTTTTTTTTAAATGTGAATGTATTCATGTGTTTTCAGGTTTCAGTATTGGATTTTTGTGAAATTAGACATTGTTTTGATTAATCGCTGATTTTCTAAATGTCAGGAAATGGGGAAACATATAAGGTGACATCTTCGTCTGCTTGTTTTGTCCAACCAACAGTCAAAAAAAAGTCAAAAGATATTCATTTTAAATGAAACCAGCAAATATTCCCATTTCGGAAGCGGTAACCAGAGAATTGTGGCATTTTTTTCTTAAAAAATTACTCAAAATGATGAATGGATTGTTAAAATTGTTGCAGATAGTTTTCTGTCTACCAACTAATTGCTTTATCGACTTATTGTTGCAGCTCTAATATATGTAATTTTGTATGTGCACTCAATGTCTGGTCTTGTCTATTTTCTATTAATTTTGTTCTTTGCAGTGCTCCAACAGTCCTGATTACAGTGAACCAACTCAAGAACCTTGTGTTTGCCCTCCTGGACCCCCTGGACTTCCAGGAATAAAGGTCAGTTGTTAAAAAAATGTTTCCTCTTTATATTGTATTTTTAATTTTATTCTTTGTCTTACTACTATACTGCTACACTGAAACCCATTCTACAAGCAGAAATTAAATGCAAAAATGCACACACTATGCTGTGAGATATCAGAGAATAGTCTGTTCCTGGTTTGGCACAGAGCTCTACATTGTTCAACTCCTCAGTGTTCAGACAGTTGGTTAAATATTTATTTTAAATAGTGGTATTCTGTTGAGATTAAATAAGATAAAAACAACTTAATCTTTAACAATGTTGGTTTATGTGTAAGCTCAGGAATGACAAAGAGACTTAATGGCTTCTGTTGGGAGACAGAGCACAAACTTTCTCTTTCTCTCAGCTTGGCCTTGAGGAAATGTGTGCTGGTGATGTCTAAATGCTGCTCTCTGTGTCGGATAATTATGTGATGAGCACATAAGGTTGCACTTTACCAATAGGTCAAATCCAACTACAGTCATTCCAGCCTGTAAACACAGATTTCCTTTACACCAGAAACACTGCTGTGTGGGAGGTTTTAGAACTTTTCTCTTAAAAACACAGTTACCTGCTGAAAACGTACCATTTTACGAATTATGGACACACCAAATAGCCTGTTTCCTACAGTTAGGCAAATTGCGGCTTGTCATTGTGAGTAAGTTATGGTTAGTCTTGTAAGATCATGTTGTACTGTACTGTTTGCTTAAAGCAAACCAGACCTTTGCCTAAGATAAACACTGGTTCGTAAATGGAAAATGACCAAAATAGGGAATAAAACCTACATCTACGTCTGATCACAGGGCATCAACCAAATAATAGGTGCCCCAGTCATGAAAGCCTTTACACAAGGACCTTAGAGAGATATTACCATAGTAACAAAACTCTTTGTTAATAAACCTACATGGGTTCAGGCATGTTTGTGTTTATAAGATCACCGCTATGCTTTTACTACAGTTGGTAATAGATCCAAAATGCTGGGACCATTTCTGGCTTGCAGATGTTCCTTATAACCCCACATAGTGTTCAAGAGCATCTTACATTAGATAAATTAGCTTGCTCAGCATGGTTTATAGATAAATCAAATCAACACTCTACCCATGAGAAAGCATATTGTTACCAGAGATATATTAAATGGATTAATTTATGCTGCTTTGAGGTTGCATGATCGGCAAAAACGTACAAGCAGCTTGTTTTAGTTACTCAAGATTAAATTACCTCATTCCACTTTTTTTAGGGAGAACAAGGAAACACTGGCAAACCTGGTCAGCCTGGACCTGTTGGTGCTGATGGTAAGCCTGTGAGTACTACATAGTTCAATATACAAACATACAGAACATACACAACAATACTGTCACAGCAGCTTCTATTGTAGCATCTGAGAAAATGCCAAAACAAAAAAAATGAGTTAATGTATCCCATTAGGTCATGACAATTTCTGCTTGTTCATTCTATGTGGTCAGGATTTGCTTCAGAATGTTAAAACACAGCGGTAAATATAATTATTTACTTATTTTTCCAATGGGTAAATACAAAACATCTCTGATTCTGTTAGATGAAACCCATCCAAAAGTGAACCACATGCTCTACAGCATGATCAAAAACTCAGAGAAAGAATCCACCCCACAGCCTAGATTCACTTAGAGAACATGCACACAGTTGAGGGGATGCAAATGTTTAACCAAATGTGTGTATCTCTTGTATTTTTTTTTTTTTTCATTTTAAGGGTATCCCTGGCAGTAGAGGAAGCCCAGGAGTGCCAGGTCCACCAGGCGTAGAGGTAAAGAGAATTTCACTTCATTTACCTGTACATTGAATTCAGCATCAAGAATAGAAAATGTAAAGCTGGTCTCCTTTGTTATTTCTGTCAGGGTCCACGTGGGCCGGATGGGTACAAAGGCGAGCAAGGGAGGCCTGGTGTTTCGGTAAGAAGATCAAAAAGCACATTTGTGGCACAATTGGCTTCATTATTAGCACTAATTTCTGACCACTAAAAACTAATTTTGTAATTTTTTCAGGGTGAGAGGGGTATGCCTGGATTACCAGGATCGCCTGGACAACCAGGAGAGAAGGTGGTGATGTTAATTACTCAAATGTGGTGACTGCATTTCTGCTCGATAATGCGGTATCTAGATGCTGTTCAGTTTTATTTATCTACAATTGAATTCAAGCATGGAAAGTGAGTAAAATGGCTGAAAGCGCTGACTGACCAAAGCTTAGAGAAAATGATTTCCGTAGAAAAAACAAGTGATCATTAAAAAGTACAAAACACACATTGAATTGTCAAGGTAAATCTTTTTATGAGATCAAACGTAGGATTAACAGGAAATCCCTGCTAGACACATCAACTTGAACCGTTTGAACATTGCTGCATCAATCACTCTAGGAACCATATGTTATGAATATAAAGCCAGAGCCCCTGGGGGAGTAAAACATACAACTTCTATACTGTGGGACAAAAACACTTTGTAGACAGAGCATAAGGGCTATCAGAGACTTTTTAAATGTCCTGACTTTTGTTCTACCCTTTCTTTAGAAAACAGTTGTACTTTCTTTGCTATTTTTAGGGAGCCAGAGGTGTTTCTCTTGTTGCCTTGCATCTCCTCCTCGCTCCTTAGCCTCCTAATTACAGTAAGATCTGAGGTAGAGATGCAAGGAAGACATGTGAATCAATGTCAGTGTCATGTGAATCAAGACAACATGCATCATTCCAAATCTGTAAGATCCTGAGATACATTAAAAAAAATCCCCCAATAGAGTCTAACAAAACAGATCACACCCCCACAGAGAGGACTACATGTCTTAGATAGCTATCAGTTAGAAATAAAAACCTTGTAATTCAGTGCACACCGCTCTATAGCATTTTATTGTTAAGGAGAAGGCGTATAAATGGATAAAAAAAAACGTGAATGAATCTTCTTTTATCAGAAGAAACCTGCCAGCTCAACGTCGTTAACTTTTAAGGCCAGAATCTCTAAGGGGAGAATCTCTAAGCCTTAGATGACAACCAAAGAAATTCAAAGATAAGAAATCAACACACTATCTAAAGGCAGACTAGATAACTGCCTCTCCCACTGTTCAGTGACACAGACTAGAAAACATACATGGAGTTGATGCTGTGTGTTACTAGCAGCTGTCATCACATATAACAATGTGTAAGAAGGCAAAAGCACATGAACCACAAGGGGAAAGCCCCTATGAGATGAAATGTGTCAGCTGCCACAACCAGTCCAAACGAAAGTGCAGCAAATTAATACAATAATCCACACTAAGGGGAGACACTGACAGTACTAGAAAGGCCTAAACCTCAGTCACAGCAGCCTCGAGCAGAAGCCTCACAGTCTTACAGCTTTATCCAGAACTTTTTTATTGCTCTAATCGCTTTGATGTTCATCTGAACAACATTTTGCTTTTAGTTTGGAGGTACAGTGAGGTAATTTATCCCCTCCAGGTTGCATCACCTCTGTCATATCATCCTACCTTGTAATCAGTGTGACCACTGAGAACCTCAGCCAGTTGGCTGAAGTGGAGAACAATTCAAGCAGTTAATGTCATTTAGAAAATTGTCTCAGCTGTCTGCAGACACATGTCTGCACCTGGAGCGAATCTTCCCGTACCATCTGTCCCATTATTATGGTTTCACTCACAGGTCCAGGATGTATCAAATTAAGTTTTTACTAGTGCTTGGACTGTCTTCTCAACTTTCTTTGATTAAGTCAAATATTTTGGGTTTTGGCCATACAAAAACCCAAAGAGAGAGAACACAATGGGGGACTGCACTGCTAAAGATCTGTGGATTTATTGCATTTTAAAAAAAAAATCCATTTCCAGTTATGCTTAAAGACTGTGGCTTTAACTGGTCTATCAAAGTGCTCTTTTAAAATCCCATAATTAGACATCTAATCAGTGTAATGGTCTGAGGCATCATGAATGATGAGATGAGCGTCGAGAAGGTGCACTGAAAGTGATTTTCCCTCACTTCTTACATGGCAAAGCAAGACAGCTGCCAAAAATGTTAAAGAGCAAGTTCATAAAAGCTCTGGTCAAATACAAATAGGTAAAACATTCACAGTACTGTAATAACTGTAATATATTATTTATATGAGAAAGTTGTTTTCTGAGTCTCAAACTAACCAGACCAGTGTGGATTCTGGACATAAAGTCAATATATAACTGTAAATCATATTGAGGATAATTCTTCTACACTAATGCAAGACATGTTATACACACAGACACATGTGTGAGTCAGAAATAGTGCTGGACATCTACATCTGCATACACACATAATCAGTTCCAAATCCAAAAACAACTTAAGTAACAGCAATAAATGCATCAACAAAATGACCATCTGGAGTCTACAGCCATGATCGCAGCTCTGTGAGGCTGCACTTAGGCACAGTGTTTCTTTGAGCTAAATGTTAATGTCAGCATGTTAACATGCTCACAATGACAGTGCTAACATGCTGATATTAAGCATGTACATGTTTACCAAAATACATAAAGCATCCCCCTTTATATGAAACAGTAAAGAGCTTGGTGCCTTTGGCTCTTCCACAATTCAAACTCTAGCCATTTGGCATTCTTCTATTTTTCATAGGGGCCAAGCGAAAACACTCCAAAATTTTTGGTCTAGGTAAATAAATTTCCCCCATGTCTTGGTCAAGAGATGTTTTCACTCCAGGAAAGTTAAAGACCCTCCATGCAGCACAGAACAATCTCTGAAGACTAAGAGGTCTTCAACCAGCAGAGAGCCACTTAAGCTTAAGTTAGAGGGAATCCTCATCTACCTTTCCAAATTGTTCCCATATTGTAAGACCACCCAAGGGTGTAGTCTCATTTTCCTGGCATAGGATCTAGAGAACGGAAACATGAGATGTCTTCTAAATTAAGTCAGAAGTACATAATTCAAGAACACGAGAGGAAGAAAGACTGTTGGCCACCTTGCCAATGTTCATGACCACAGTCATTCATCACCTTTGAAGGAACATTTTATTGCTAATTATGTGGGCATCCAGTCCGCGCTATTGATTTCTGTACTTCATTAACACTATACCAACACTGGCGGCATTCATTTTGACAGAAATCAGAGTTCCTAATAGGAAGCCCACAGTCCAGCTTGGGGAGTGAGCACGCCTGTTAGTGAAAGCTCCGTATCGCATCTGCCTACTGAAAGCAGACTTTCCTGCGCGCCTCAGATGCACAAACACACTAGTCATTGCTTACACCACCTACGCTAGCAGCTGCTCATGTTTTATGCACCATGTTGTCACACAAACTGGTACTCCCTAGCATTTGCAACACAATCCAACAACACACTAAAACTCACTGCAACAAAAGACAAATAAAGCACAAACACTACGAGTTGGCTTCCATGATTGTGTCTTTACTGCCCCAGCTGCAGCACTTCCAGTGAGCCTCTAAATCCATTTTGCTGTAGCTTGTGTGATTTGGACAGGAATTCCCCAAGCAAACAGAACTGTAGTGATGGCCACAGCTGGAGAGATTTTTTTAATACATGTTTTGATACCAATGGAACATGAACACATGTTCCTGGGACCTGTTTGTTAACTGAATATTGAATTCAGCTCAAACTGAAAGAAAGAAACTGTTTACACTTTGACTAAAATGTTTTTTTATATACAAAATATCTTTGCAAATGAAGCCACAATTAAAATGTTTTCACCTGTGCCAGCCAGTAATACAGTAAATACATCATTTGGTTTTATGCTATACAGTAATTTGTTCTCTCTTGAATTGATTAGCATATTTTTGAACGATGGAATGCAAAAATCAGAGAAAATAAATTATGTAATGTCCTGTCTTGTTCCAAATGCTGTTTTTTTGAAAATGCAGTGACGCATCATTCCCCCAAGTTTTGGCACCATTCAACAGATACTTAATTAAGGTCTAGTTTTAGGTCAACCAGTGCAATTTTTAAAATGCCAGAATGATGCAGTGAAACACATCACTCCCTTAGGTTTCAGTCCAAATAGTTGCTAGTCATTGTCTATCCCAGAAAAACAAGACCACTGCTGACTAATGTCAAACACTGACTGCGTATGTGTGTGAGAGTTGTTGAAGTGTTTTGCTAGCTATGTATATTACAAACATGGATGATCCTGTCACATGAGTGGCAGATTCATCAGTCTGAAAGTTTAGATAAGCCAGGCCAGCGTAGACCATGGAAGGTAGGAACTATTTTTAGATCACATCTAATGATCATTTCCAAATCTTTTCACTTTTCTCAGGGCTCAGTAGGATCCCCAGGAATCACAGGGTTAATGGGAAAAGCTGGTCAAGTGGTAAGGGTGCAGACAATCAGCTAAGTCACTGAAGATGACACAAGAAATATAACTATTTTAACTGGATGGCATGATATTTCCAGGGAGAAAAAGGAAGTATGGGAGCTTCTGGGCCACCCGGTTATCCAGGAGAACCTGTATGTATAAAACAATTCAGAATCAAATCCAGAGCTCATTTGCCATTATAATCGTGTGTAAAGTCCTTTTCTCTGATTTCAGGGCCTACCTGGGAGAGATGGAAAGGATGGCTTTGCAGGGAGACCTGGTCAAAAGGTCTGTTTGTTTTGACAGTACAACAGTATGCTACAAATCTCGTTCAGGCATTAGAAGAATAATAGAGTCATGAGGTTGGCTAAGCGTGCACATTCTTAACAGACTTTGCTGTTGTTGATGTTTGGCAACAATGGAAATGTAGTCATACAGCGCTGGTGTCCCCCTTGTCTTTTTCCAAACCCCATTTGACATCTTTTGTAAACATCAAAGGCGTTCTCCATGCTTTAGATAGATCCAACGTGACATGTAAGAAGTATGAGACAATGATGTGTATGTAGGGCTCATCACTAGGAATATGGATGAAAATGAAATGCATTAATAATGTTTTTGTTTCTACAATGTATTAAGGGAGAAGCTGGGGCTAGTGGTATTCCTGGTGCTGATGGAAGGGAAGGCCATCCTGTGAGTTGTAAACGCAGACATTACTCATTGCACATGTTTGGTATTTTGTAGGTTGTTTGAGCTGTTGCTATTGTCTTGCATCTTTACTTGGACTCCTAGAAATTGAAGATTTGATGCAAATTGTGCATGAATGTAACATGAAATATACTGTTATATTGTAGAACTTTATGTATGTGATACTTTACATTATGGTTTACAAGGTTCTTCACAGACAAACTGTAGCTGACATGAAATGATACTGTAAGTAACAGAAGAGTAAAACAGGCAAATACTGTACAAGAGCTGATTTTATGGATCACAGATTTGCAGGCATAAAGTTGTTTTACTGTAGTAAAACTGCACTGTGGTAACATACTGTCAGCAGTACAGAGAGTACCCCTAACAGCCGCTATATTAGGGGTATTTCCCCTGTAGTTCATCCCAGGATAACCCTGTTATGTAACAAGCAGGCTCAGGCTATAATCTAAGGCAGTGAAAGTAACTCATAGACGGAATGCTGTGTTGCTCTGGCAAATCTGTTTTAGGAAGAAAGTGTTTCAACTGGGCAGCCACCCCACTGATCATGATTATTAGTGTTGTCCAAAAGTTTGTGATGGGTCTACAAAAGATGAGTCAGTTGCTCCACAAGGCTGTAAGGCATTTTCCCCCACCAGAACAATAGAGTTAGCAATGTATCCAAGGAGACAGGATTAGTACTGTACTTCCTAAAGTTAAAACAAGATGAAGTTAGCACTGCAATGTAGGCCCCAGTACAGGGATTTCTTCTCCTATAGGTTGAGTGTGAGTGTCTGGGTGGCTCTCTGCCTACCTGTCTAATCTATTCACTATGCACATATGTTACTCAAACTTCAGTCTGAGGCAACCACTAAGCATCTGCAAGCATTTATCTCAGAAAAAAAAACTAAAACAAAAAACTAAAGAGGCTTTCCAGGGTAGTTTTGCTGCATGTGTTGAACCACATAAACTTTCAGTGTATTAAACCATTTATTTACAAATTTGTCTCTGTTTTATTCTTTTTCCTAAGTGCAATTTAAATAGCAACTACTTTTTGTATTATTGCTTTTATCAGCAAATAAAACATGTGTGCACAGTTCAATTGCAGGACATACGCTTCATCTAAGGATTCCACAGTTTGACACAATGATGAAACCTTAGACAGTGCTCTACTACGGCACAGATCGAAATAGTTTAAATACGGAAATTAAATTAAATATTCTTTTTTTGGACTGATTATATTTTCAAAATTATATTTGGCAAGAATTCAGCCCCAAAAAGCCCCAAAACTGTGTCTCTCCACTTTTCCTGTTTACAACTACCGTAACTGAGGAGTGCAACATTTTGGTAGACATTTCTTGGTGCACCATGTCAATTCAGTCAGTTGCTTTTATTGAGCAATTGGCTACAATTGTTACTGACGCAATGAAGTAATTATTTCGCTGTGAAAGAAAGCAAACTGGACCATGTTGATAGTATCGGTTCAGAAACACTGCATATTAATTTTTTTATTTCTTCTAGAAACTTCTAACTTCTAGCAGTAGATAATGCTAGTGTATATTGGAGGTATTACTCAGACTGGATTAATAGACAAACGGAAACATCACAAACAATTCCATGTCATGTTTTTTGCTTAAATACATTGATCTTCAATGCAGTATAATCTGTTTCCTTGCTCCCAGGGAATGCCTGGATTGCCAGGAATTGCAGGCCTGAATGGACAAAAGGTGAGCTCCTGCCTAGGCAACAAGTTCCTAATGTTTGTGCAAAATAAACTGATCATTGGTTTTGCATCATTCTTTGTGATCATATTTGACTGACACCATTCTCATTTAAGGGGGAAGCTGGTTTGCCAGGACCCAGGGGCTTCAAAGGATTGACTGGACCTCCTGTAAGCTAACAGCTGTTGGACTTTTTTGTGTATAGGTTCAGTGCACACCAAAGTGTTAAAATTGAATCTGAAGAGTTACCATAACAATGTCTTCACTCTCCTGTAGGGTGAGATGGGTTTACCTGGTGCACCTGGTTTAAAAGGACCAACTGGATCCAAGGTAATCATTTGTGCCTTTTAGAAAATTCCCTTTGAGCTTTTTCAAACAGCCGAATTGTTGCAAAGTGATGCAAAGCTACAATGAAGCTAGCAGAAATAATGACTGACTTTCATCTTACCAACAGACATCAAAACGATTGAATACAGTCTTTAAAATGGATAAACTGTGCACTAAATATAATGTGAGTTTATCCCCCTCTACATCCCTGTGGCTGTGAGCGCACCGGCTCAAACTGTGACCCAGAAAAGTCAATACCGCAGATCAATCCACCCAAGCTGGCATTAGCAACCGACAAGCGGCAGGCTGAGCCATGTCATAATTTAAGTTGAGTCCAAGCACAATGTAGTACAGTTAAACAGCTGCTAACAAGTGCAGTGGATCAGTGTGGCGTATATGGCATTACATTGCCAAGCCCTTTATCGTCCAGCCTATACAATTGCAGTACACATTAGTTTGGATAAGGTTAAATCTGCGAAGCTTTCTAACCAAAGAGTATATTGAAATGCATAGAAAGATGTTTGGGTCAGCAGCATTGCGTGTTTTGTTTTGTCACTCTTTTTCTAAAATACACTTTAGCACAAGTAACGATCTCTTGACCACACCAGCAGTGCTAAATTAAGCGATGATCCGGCCCTACTGCTTTCGTCAGTGGAATTTTAGTGGAAATGTAAGCAGTCTGGGCTTGTCTGGTCTGGACGCTCTGTCTCCTAATCACTTTTCATTAGCTGATCTGCCTTTAACAAGCCAATGTGTATTGGTAAATGGCACACAAGTGAAAAGCTAGTTTATGGACAGGCAGGCAATACTTTGATTTTATGGCTGAGCTTCAGACTGCAATTACTGAGGCTTGTTCAACTGGAAAAGAAAACATACGACTAGACACAATTAAACGTCAAGCTGCAATACACCCAAACCTCATGAAAGTATGCTGCAGTCCAGTCAGTGATATGATGTGGTTTGGATGTTATTTCATAATATGTTTTCTGTAACATAAGACATGTTTTATTTCTTAATCAAGGGGAATAAGGGCGAAAGTGGGAATCCAGGTGTAAAAGGAACACCAGGGCCTGTGGTATGTTTCCATTTAAATAATCTAATATGAACCAGTTGGCTTTATGTCTGATTTAAAATACTGTAATCATTGATTGAATCAATAAAGCTGCAAGTGAATAATCATGTGTTTATCCACAACGTAAAACAAAGTCTTTTTGGAAGTTTTAAGTGTGTTCTTGTTTTAATGATTGGTGTTAAACTGAATACTATTAAAGGGAAGTGCAGGAGAACCAGGAAGAGCAGGTCAGCCAGGGCACCCTGGTATGCCAGGCCTGAAGGGCAGCAAGGTATTTCTACTATAATTTTTCTCTGCCAGTGTTGTAACACTACAGCTGTTTTCATCAACTGTAGTAGTTTTTCTCAGCAATTTCATTACCATGTGTTATTTTTGGACATTTGTACGATGCTTAAATAAGCCGGATGTGAGAAGTCTTCACTGTGATATGAAGTATAAGGATGTATTTTGGCAATATATTTTTTCTGTAAATCATTTGGAACTGGTCACAAAACATACTATAAAGTTATAATCCTTGTCTTTATTTTTTATCAGGGACAAAGAGGAAATCCAGGTGAAAGGGGAGAGATGGTAAGATTTGAGACAATGCCCTCAATTCTTACTTAGTCACACAAGAAGATGATACTATGATCGTGTTGACCTCTGTAATGCTAATCTAAAATAACTGTGGTCATCACCAGCTTTAAATAAACGTGAGCGTAACTTATCACCATTGGGTGATGGATTAAGATTGATCTGTTTTATTAAAATCATAGTGTGGAACTCATCCAGTAATTGATGTAAGGTTGTATTCAAAACCATAGGCAGTCTGTCAGTAGCGTACTTCTATTAGTGGAGGAATATATTAATTCATTTAACATAGAAAACAATATATTTCAAGAATCCAGTGGAAATAAAGCCTCACTTATCACATATTGATTATGGGTTTGGAAAACAATCATGTGTCAGCTAGATTTTGTCTTTTGGAAGTATAATTGGATATTTGCCGTTGTACTGACTTCCAACATGGTTTTCTCCATTACGCGTGACGTTAATCTAATGATTTTCTCACCAGGGAATGAACGGTGAAAAAGGAGAGCATGGTCGACCAGGGGAACATGTGAGTTTCTTTGATCAGCTTTGATCAGCTTTGATCAGCTTTGTTGTATGATGAAGACTTTCGACAAATGGACACAAAAAAAATGCACAATAAAATCACTAAGATATTTTATTAGATAGTTTTATTTAATGTTGAGCAAATTAAGCTAAACTTGGACAATATATTAATTACTTCCCTCAAGAATGGTCCTGTCTTTTTGTCTGTTACACAGCAGGTCAGCTCAAAAACTGTAACTTAGTTTGTGGTTAGCGCCACCATGTGGCCATATATAAAATGATGAAAATTATGAATCATCAGAACTCCTGAACCTTTAGCAACTAAATGACTTTTTCTTGGAATCCCCGGTGTAGTACATATATAATCTATCCACATAGGCCATGCCCATTTTCATGTAATGACTTTTTGGCATTATGAATTTGTTGCTTTTTTTCACCACTCCTCATCCTACCGTCACCATTTTTGGTACATAGCAGGATGATCCTTTAACTATAACTTGTTTTCAAGTTCTTGAAGGCATGACCTATTTGACATAAACTACTATAATTCCTGAACAAATGCAGGTGCAACTGTAATCGACAGATATCGGCACATATCTGTGATACTGCAGAATTTGATGCTATATATCCTACAGGTGGTGCTACAGCAGCTTGATACCCACTCAGTAGTCATGAGTTTGACTTGCTTCAAATTTCCATTCATATTAAACCCTAATATTTCCAAGATTTAGGCGTTCAAATCTTGAAGCTGATTTTCTAGTATTACAAAATAACCCGTTTTGAGGATGGTGTACCTTGTTGGAGTACAGTATGTGCTTTCTAGTTTTTATTGACTCATCCTGACTTTCATTGACAGGGCTCCACTGGTCCAATGGGACTAAAAGGAGAGGTATGTTAAGCTGAATGCATTAATCACTGAACCTCCATCCAGCCTGAATTGTTGTGTGTACTGCTAACACTGGGGTGGTATTTTTGCCAGAAAGGGACAGCAGGGGATCCGGGGCAGAGAGGTCAAGAAGGTCAAGTGGGACGGCCTGGACAGTCGGGTCAGTCAGGCCCACCTGGCCCCCGAGGGCTGCAGGGGGACACAGGTCCACCTGGCCCACCTGGACCTGAAGGAAGATCTGTATGTGTGCTACACATATTGCTAACAACTTGACTGTTGATAGTGGTTTTTATTATAATGTTATATCTGATATTGAGTGGTTAGTCACTGAAAATCCATATGACTTTTTATTCCAGGCAAGTGAAATGTCGGACAATCACATTCGGCAAATCTGCAGAGAGATTCTTCAGTGTGAGTATCACTATAGAGTGACTGATGATGCGTTTCTGTGTGTTCTCACCACACTTCTAAAATCTTTTCTTTGTAAATCATCCTAGCTGAACTGCCTTTATTGTTGCTGGGCAACCAGCAGAGTAGCTGTACCAGATGTCATAGCCGGCCTGGATCTCCTGGTCCTCCAGGAGCAACTGGGTCCCAGGGACTAAGGGGCCTTCCTGGAATTAGTGGCTCCAGGGGACAGCCGGGCCACCCTGGTCGACCAGGGCGCCCTGGTATTAATGGGCTGAAAGGTAAAACCAGCATCAAAGTCAACAGTCTGTTATTAAAGCTGTTTTGCAGAATACTCAAGCAAGTACACTTGCATTTGTAGGAGAACCAGGTTTTGACGGTGAGAAGGGGAGCCCTGGTCGAACCACCATTGGAGACCAAGGGCCACCCGGGCCTCCAGGTAAATAATGTGGCTAATTATTCACTTTATTTACAGAAGCTAATTTGCTGGGGCACTTTAAAAAGATTTCTGATGTTTAATGTTACGTTTTACTACTGTGTATCGTTCCGTTAAAATGATCATGGCTTTATCTCCACAGGTCCAATGGGTCCCCAAGGGTACAGTAAGCCAGGTCCTCCAGGTAAGCCTGGACCCCCTGGTCTAAACGGAGCAGAGGGCAAAAGTGGTAATCCTGGCATCCCTGGTCAGCCTGGGGTGTGTGATCCATCCATGTGCTATGGTAGCATGATGCGGCGGGATCCTTACAGCAAAGGGCCAAACTATTGATGTAATGCAGCGTCACTGCAGGCACCAGTCTAGAGCTGATGTGGAACAAACAGCCATTCTCAGGAAGATCTCATCTTTACAGTTTCTCTCTGTAGTGGAAACAAAACGGACCTCTTCTAACACCCTTTATGTGATCTCAGTCAACACAACTAGATCCTATCACATTTTCTCTGTTGGTATTTTGTATAATTATTCACGTCTCTGAACATGCTTTGAGGTTTTAATGGTGTTAAGAGAATGAATAATTGGCTCCATTTAATGCCACTCATCTGAGCACCTTGAACTCATGTACTACATGTGTATGTCTGGATCCCTCTCTGGCTAGTGTGGCTGGTACATTTTCCCATATTGCCCCCTGGTGTTGCTTCGTTGCATGTTGCTCTCTAAATTTTTACTGCACAATGGTTGGGTGCTATATGTTCCGTAAAAAAAAAAAAAAAAAAAAACCTCTATAAACTATAAATTCCATGTTCAGTGAATTATTTCACCATAAATGATGTCTGAAATTGGCACGTTTCAGCACAAGACTGTGAGTTTGATTTCCTGTAGCTGATTATGAGCTGCTGTAAGCCTGTGTTCCTAAAGCATTCAGTTTGACTGTTAAGCACTTAACTCTTTATGAAAACCTTTTACGACAGCTGATATTGTGTATCACCCAAGATAAATGAATACTCCCCCCCCTTATCACAATACCCATTCATTCTCATGTCTTTTTATTCCAGTTAGGAAGTAAAATGTTTTACTATCTAAGAACATGCTGACATTTTAGTTTGAAATGTTGTGTCATTTATGTTCCAGAGGCTTACCTTTCATTACTGTAGTAGGTATTTTATTGTTATTTATGAAAGAGTCATAACTGTGTATTTCAGCAGTGACATGTCTTAAACAGCTCTTGTAATTTTATTATTTTGTGTTAAGGTGACTTTTTTGTATGAATCTTTCTTTTGTTTTTTACTAGAATTAAAATATCTTAATGATTTGTGAACTTTGTTTGTTCTGTGCTGTGGGCTTTTATTTTATTTAGTTTTAGTTTATTTCAGGACTCCCCCGCATCATCGATCTCATCTTTCTCCTGGAAATTGTTTGACTTTTTGGGTGTGGTGTGTGCTGTGAATGTTTCCATTTTTTACAGCTGCATCAAAAAGGGTGAAGTGTGATGGCCATGGAAACAAAATGAGAGCTCATCACCTGGGTCCTTCCTCTAAGGACGTAGCACTAGGAAACTTGGATACGCGTGCAGCTCCGGCTAGAAAGCTTCAGTAGGCGGTGTGTGCGTGTGTGTGTGTGTGCGTGCATGTGTGTGTGTGCGCGCGAGAGAAAGAGAGGCTTCAGAAATAACATTTTAAGTGTTGTGGCTTTGCACACTAGATGGCGCTATGTGGTCGCATGTGCAGGAGTTACTTTCCTTTTTTTCATTTTGGACAGCAGCCACCCATCGCATGGAAACCTCTGACTATTTATGTTTTTAATTATCCCAGCATACTTAATATTGTTTACTTTATGCTCCTCGGAGAGTGGAGCTTTCTGTATTAAGGCTCTTTGCTTTAAATTAACTTTTCTAGCTTTTGCTCTTTGAGGTATTTTTATAATTATAAAGATGGAAAACATTGCAGGCTAGAGACCTGCAGTGGCTCTTAATAGTGAATTTGCAGTTGTGTTATTTTGATCTGATCTGTTCCTACATGGGAACTGTTACAAGCTGGCCCACGTGTTTGTTGGTGTATTTAATAAAATATTTTTTACAGCATCCCAGCGGATCATGTTTAAGCCCATACAGTATAAAAACAGGATCCTTGTTGTTGGTGCTGAATGCAGCTGGAGCCCTCTCCTATAAACACGCGGACTTCAATAACTTGAGGTGATTAAAAGGCTCTGTCATTATTCTTTCACTCGTTAAGACGGGCTCTCGGATTTCAAGTGTCTCCTTTTACACTCCTGAGCCGCCACATTCATCATGGGACCAGGCTGAAGTTTTACTGCGAGAGGTGGATGCAAAAACAAAAGTTGAGTGTGGGATGGACTCAGAGGGCAACTAGCCCCAAAACTCTCTTAGAGGGAAAAAAGAAAAGAAAAATGCGAGACGGGGCATGAGTCGCTCCTCTCTGTTCATTTTTGACACAGTTCAACACATTTCATCCACTGGAAACTCCGGGTTATCCCTCGACGTTATGGGCGTACCTCCGTGTTTTTGCATCACAGAGGAGTAAGGTGAGGGACGGGGTCATAGCTCCATAAATACTTGGCGTGGCAGAGACTTTGGATGGACCCTGGAGGAATAAATATTGCTGGAGGAGCCTCGCACACAGGAGAGGAGCGGCGACTTTTCTGCAAGCTGATACCTCATTTGTAGAAGGGCTGACTGGTAAAAAGCCTCCTCTGTTACCACCGTGAAAGTTGCGGTGCATCTGTCTGATATGGAAAGTCTATGATTCAGTAATGGCAGAGATATAAATTATTTTATTTTTCTCACAGAGTGCGATGTAGTTCACTTCACACCCCAGAGTGAACTATTTGTCAAGATGACAGCGCTTACACCTTTGAACCGTGCTGTACTTGGACTTGCGTGGAGCTGCTTGAGTTTTCTGTCCTGCGCTCATTGCGGGTTAAGTGACAACCATGTGCACTCCAGTTTTATTTACAGGAGATTGCGCAATCACGAACGCAGGGAGATCCAGAGAGAGATCCTCTCCATCCTGGGCTTGCCTCACCGTCCGAGGCCCTTCTCTCCCGGGAAGCAGGCGTCCTCCGCGCCGCTGTTCATGCTCGACCTGTACAACGCCATGGCCGTGGAGGAGGAGGAGGGGGTGCAGCAGGGCGCAGGGAAGAGCTTCAGTGCCAAGGCTCAAGAGCACTCCAGGATGGGTCACTACAGCCCCCAACATGCCGGGTACTCCCGTGTGGCACAGCCTTACCGCGCGGCCCCTCTGTTAGGCCACAGCCCCGCACTCACCTCAGCGCACGACACCAACTTTCTCAATGATGCCGACATGGTTATGAGTTTTGTCAATTTAGGTAAGTGGCATTAAAGTGGGCTAATTTCTCAACAGGTGTACTCAAATCAAAGTTAAGTAATATATCGAAATTAGAATGGAGGCAATGTTTCAGTATTATTTAGAGGTGCAGCACTTAAGTTGCAAAATCCACCTCTCAAAGTAAAAAAAAAATAATAATCCTTCTCCGACTCACGTTTCTCTTCATCTTCATTCCCTCCACTGTAAAGGAAATTAATAAGGTATAATAAGGATTTTACCTGGATCCACTTTATCTGTGTACTTGATGAAAAGCCTAATATTTTGTACATTAAGTGCAATTTTCTAAACAATCCACTGCACTATAAAACACTGCAGCACGAAAGCCTTCAGCCATGTACTTAAGATTTAAGCCTATTTTAATTCATTAATGTATTTCTTGGCCTGTGTGTTGTCAGCACATGCACTCAATTAATTTTGTCAAAATCATTTGGCACATTTATATTTTGTTTAAAAATCTGAGCTAGTCCAGTTGTACTGTAAAAAACTCATGTGAATATGAAAGTATCTTTTCAGACATCAGTCATCATCTGGCCTCTGGGGGGTTCAATTGCTTCATCCTTGTGTGAAATATTTTGTATTTAACAGAATTAGGTCCAACATTTTGACCTTTTCAATTTGTGCTGCCTTCTTTTAAAAAGCAGCTGATCTGTATAATGATTGTGTTTGTTCAGTAGCTGCGACCCTTAACCCAGCAGATCAGAGCTACTTATCAGATGACTGTCTGACCTTGAGAAAATTGGTCTAAATGATTTCCTGTTGTTAAAAGGGGAGTGATATTGACTGATGCCTGTATGTCTCAAGGTTCTGTCACTAAGAGAAAGCAATAGCTCTATTCTTCATATTTGTGTTATTTGTAGCATTTATTGTTCTTTAATGAGAGTTAAAATATTAAGCACGCCACATGGAAAGTTACTCAAAAACTTTGCAGAATCCTAAATGAATGATCCAAAAACTTCACCATAAATAAACTTCACATAATATTGGTATTGTGGTGTTAAGGATTACATCTTCTTAAATATAGAGCAAAATATGTAAAAGTGAATTTGTGTAGAGTTGCTTGGAAGTATAATCCCTCACCTTGGCCTGAGCCCATCTGTTTCCACTTACCACTACACCAGGGCATGTACACTGTCAGCCTTGAAAGCTCTGCTCTCTTCTGGGGACTGTCAGTGAAGTGTTCAATGGGGCTCTGTCTTTATTACAGTACACTCAAATATAGCTACTGATCTCAACTGTTTTAGAAACGTCTATGTGGCATTTCATGCACTTTAACATGCTTACTGTAACCGTTTGAACTTTCAATGTATGAATAAGAAGTCAGCTATTGAAAATCCACACATACATGGGATTGTATACAGGGGGAGTAACGATGAAACCCACTAGTCATTTATTAATCTTATTAACAAAATATAGATACTGTCCTGGTAGAACATACTGAATCCAATTAATATGCAACACATGAAGAATGCACGCAGCTCACCCTTACCAGGGAGTGAAGTCATTATTATTTAATCTTTAGCTATCTGAAAGTTAAATGCTGTATGCTCTCAGTGGCACTTCTGCTTCAGATTACTGGCAGTGGCTAATATAATGGAACACACTCAGTGGGTAAAAGTCAGACCTGACCTCTGACCTGTTTGTGCTAAGTAACCGCAGGCGTTCTCTCTCGATAAAATATCAGGGAAATGCACTGCATGATATCACCACGGATGTCAGAAAATCCACTGACCTCAGCCACATGCCTCATTTCTGCTACCAGGCAGGGGTGTGAGAGAGTTGGCAGTCACTTTTTAGCAGCATCAAAGTATCTTTCGTCAGCATGTTCATAATGTTGCTGAGGCTCTTTGATGCTGTTATTAAGGTGCATTGAAGGGCTTCATTTTATCTATAAAAATAGATGCAACACCTTGAAAAATCAAGCTGTACATATCTTTTATTTATTTCCATGGAGCACAATATAAAATAATCACACGTTATGAGTTTTCAACTTTCAGTTGACATTTTCAAAAATGACAGGCCTAAAAAGATATCTTAAGTTGCTCAGCATATTAGAAATATTTAGTTTTAAAGGTTAAGGGTCATTAAACACTCTTAGTGCATTGTATAAAACCTACAGGAGGTCAGTATTAGGTCAGGAATGAGGTCATAGTAGACGCTCACATGATGTTGAAGAATCCTGTCTGGTCTTTTCTCTCACTTGAGGAGCAGACGAAAGTGTCTTTAATTGAAATCAGCCTGTTTTTCTTAACTGACAGCCCATTCATCATGGCCAGAGAATGCAGTTAGGCACACAGTAGAGGGCCTGTCTGGGAACTGCTACCTGTATTCAGTTGACTGATTTAATGAACTGGAAAGTGCTTTTGTTGGTAGTCAAAATGTTTGGACTGGACCTGGAATGTAAAAGAAGATGTGATAAATTAGTCTTTTTCTGTGCGTTAATATTTTTTCTTCTGAGCAACACAAGCAGCGGTTCAGGAAGTTGAAGTCATATTTTTTGATCAGCGTGAACTTTGCTGCCAGTAAAAATGAAATTCATTATCAAATATTTTCTTTCCCAGTGGAGAAAGATAAAGATTTTTCTCACCAACGAAGACACTACAAGGAGTTTCGCTTTGATCTGACTCAGATCCCGGACGGAGAGGCGGTGACTGCTGCAGAGTTTCGGATCTATAAGGACCGCAGTCATGCCCGCTATGACAATATTACTCTGAAGGTTTCCATATATCAAGTCATCAAGGAATATCCAAACAAGTAAGTACCTAATCAAGCAAAATCATACATTAAAGGCAGTGGTGGACTGTAACTAAGTACATTTATTTAAGTACTCAAGTACTTAAGTACAATTTTGAGGTACTTGCACTTTACTTGAGTATTTCCATTTTCTGCTACAAAAAAATGACACATTGTTATACATTAAACTACCAACAATATATAAAGTAGTTTAAATTAACTCTACCTCAACCAGATACAACTTAAAATTCTGCTTTCTAATAAAATAATTGTGGTCTAGTAACACTCTGACAGGGGCCATGCCAAATTATGAGTGCACGACTTTTACTTTTAATGGAGTATTTAAGTAAGTATGTAAGTATGATATTACTACTTTCACTTAAAGTTAAAGTTAAAGATCTCAATACTTCTTGCACCACTGATTAAAGGATATATCAGAAAATTAATCTGGCCTCATATAATAAAAAAAAATCTCCAAAAAAGAATATAGGCTGAGGGCCTGCAAATATCATCCTGTTTGCAATTGCAAATTAATGGAAAGAAAGTTGCTGTTACTTCACTGTAATAAAGGTAAAAGTAAACAAATGTGTTCCATGCCATTATCTTATTTCATAGTTAAAAAGACAAATAGTCCAATCGCTATTGTCTTACATGGTTGAAACTTTCCACAAGCATAGAACGCCCTTCTATCTCCAACTCTGTTCTCCTTCATTCGCACTGTATCTGTCTTACAAATATAGTTCTCGGATAAAGAGAACTCCATTAGCAAGTTGGCCACTTACGAAGCTTGGAAGGTCCATCAGTTATCACTTGTCTTGTGTTGCCTGCCAAGCTGGCTGTGTCCCAGATGAAACCATGAGGGCCCATAACGGGGGAGGGGGCTGCCTCGGGTGCTCCCGTGGTCACTGTTATGCCCACCACCTGCCTGTCTTAACAATATTCCGGAAGTTTAAACCATGACATAGCTGAATACACAAGGGTGTACTTAAAAGTGGGCCCACATTTGCTTGCCAAAAATGTGTGTGGGTGATTGAAGGGGAGATATGGCCCTCCTGGGCTTTGAAAAGGTCCAAGTCAATGGACTCTGCCATCTTAAAGGGGAAGACTGCTCAGTTTCATTTTTCACACACGTTTTCATGGGGAACAGTATGTTTTACTTAGTGTTCACAAAGAAGAACAACTCTTAGAAACAATATTGGAATGTGTGATTTTAAAACAACCAATTTCCTCAACTTAAAAAGCCATAATTAATTCCTATTTTATGAGTACTATTAGTTTGTAAAGCCATACTCATTAATTTATGTTTTTCTTCAACATATCATACAGAATGTTAAAACTGTGGGCATCTTAAGGGTTTAAGATAGTGACCATGTACAGTAATACCAAGGTCCCCAGTTCAATTCCAGCCAGAGACTTTTGTTGCCCTCATGTCCTGTCAATACTTTGTTAGGGTTATGTGAAGGTTGCAGCCAATGTTAAATAAGTAACTACTGAATGAGTAACTATTACTCACTACTAGTTTGAGTATGAGATTGAACTCGAGATGCTGGTGTCAAAGGTACCCTGTAGAGTTATTTTATTATTGTTGTTTTATTGTTATTTAAATTATTATATTATTGTTATTAATATACATTATTTTAAAGCATTTGCAGAGCTGAATTTGAAACCTACAGGGTTTACATAAATACATTTAAACATATATGTTTGCTTGCTAGAAGTTTTCTACTTCACTGCCTTTGTTGGCACATTGAAAAACCTTTTGGTATTTTACTGCCACTAACTGTCCATTGGGGAAACCATCATCCTTGTACACATGAACGGAACAAGATACTAACAAAACGAGGACCTACAAACATATTGCTTCATATCGCTACAGTACTAGTGGTCAAAAACTCCACAGGGTACCTTTAAAGTCAGACAACTACGCACCAACCTTCGCATTACGTTCTGCACTAGTACTGAACTTTGCTACTGAAAATAAATTCCTATTGGAGAATAGTGGCATATGAACATAATTTGCAGGAGACAGACTTGTCTAAAAAGAGGAGTTACCTCCATCCCTGGTATCCAGTCACTGTAACTCACTCTCTGTGGAACAGTACATCCAGTAATCACAGATGAAGGGCCTAGCTAAATATTTTCCTCTAGGATATGGCTGTGGGAATAGTGAATTCTTACCTACACAAACTAAAATATCACAGGATATAAGCTTAATACTGTACATTTCAAAGAGGAAGTTCAGCAGTATGTCACACATAAGGATTAACCTCGTGGAATTCCACGAGGTCGAGTTTTATTACACCTGTAATAAACACATGAATAATTCCTGAACTATTGGGGCCACATGGAAAATATTGGTTCTCTCCAACCAGCACCATGTAACCACAAAAACTGAACAGGCGCTGCCTTATCCGATCTGCCACTTGAAAGAAATCCAATGCAAATTGTGAAGCGGGGCTTTTTCAACTTAGGGTTGATTGATGCCTTATGTCAGGCTCATGTTAAAAATACACAAGGGCTGATATACACGATTCATAACTCCTGAAAAGTTTTGCCAATCAAATAGCTGAAATCTTGGCACGTGTCTAACCACACAACACTGCAGTTTATTACAAGTCATAGCTTCTTCAACAACAGCGGCACTGCTTTCTTTTTGTCTCCAGTACAAAGCTGGCATACAAAAATGCCCAAATTACTGTTACTCACCAAATCACCAGGTTTCAATACTGAAGGCCTTTTTAGAGAAGAATGTTTGGTTTCAGTAGGATAAAGAGATGAAGAAACTAATAAAAGCCACTCAGATTTTGGCTTCTGCTACAGAGTTTGGGCTAAAGCATCCATTTGTGATCAGTCAGTGATACCTCGTTTATCTGTTCCAGTCTAACTGATTAAGACCTCTTGGATTCAGTCTAAATGCCCTCAAAGAAGCATATGGTTTCTTTTTTGTGTCCCATTAAAGCTATACAACATTAAGGTGGACATTTGTTCTAGAGCTTAACGCACTGTAGCAGGCCTGAGGTTTTGTGATTTGTTTATAATGCAGCAGTAAAGCGACTACATTCATTTCACCATCTGTTTGACTGAAACACAGGAGTAATAATCTTGAACACCAACATACCCACAGAGACAAAAAATTTAAGTAATGTTCACTGGATTATCATTTATTTTAAATAATCAGAAGACATACTGTATCTTTGTGTTGTGTAATAGCAGTTGCTTTCATTTATGTCCTGGCTGTTTGAGTGTGCATCAATTTAACTGCAGTTTATTTAATGCAGATGTTTGTTTCATTGGGTTTTTTTTTCTTTACCTTCAGAGATGCAGAGACGTTTTTACTTGACTCCAAAAAGGTCCAGGCGTCCGATGGGGGATGGCTGGTGTTTGACATCACAGCCACCAGTAACCACTGGGTGATGAACCCACAGCAGAACTTGGGCCTGCAGCTCTGTGTGGAGACTGTAGATGGCAAGTGAAGTTCAGTTTTCAGTTCAGCCTGTGGATTGTCATTATTTACCACCAATAAATGGCCATAAATCCACAAAAAAGATTAATGGCTTGACCTAGTATTTGTAAAGGTGCTGGACTCACCTTGAAAGCAGTCATAAAACTATAAAATATCCCATTTTTCTTTAGTTTTATTTTGAAAGTTTTATTTACCTTCTGTTTTTTTAAAGGACGAAGTATCAACATAAAATCTGCTGGAATCATTGGGAGGAACGGGCCCCAGTCCAAACAGCCGTTCCTAGTTGCTTTCTTCAAGGCCAGTGGGGTGTTGCTTCGCTCTGTCAGAGCTGCTGGTGGGAAAAAAAAGAACCACAATCGCAATAAATCTACTAATCAACAAGAATCATCTAGGGCACCAAAAACTGGAGGTACAGTATGTACACTTTTATGATAGTGTAGTTAAGATGCTACGATAGTTTTTTAAAATTTATTTTTTTCCTATACACATCCAATCTTTACATTAGATACATTTTAACCACATCCTTTTGCCCTGCTAACGACCTGGCCATCGTTCCATCAGACTGTCAGACTAACCAACTTAATTTCCTGCAGCCAGATATCTCCACAATTACTGGCCAGATTGACATGAAATTAAAACTAACTTCAAATATGAATATTCATGGTCCCCAGACGATGATTCCTAATCATTTTGTCAAAGGTCTCTGTTTTCAGGAAATGTTTGACTCTCAGTTTACAGTTTTGACTTGTATACAAGACATATGTGTATATACTGTACATATATTGAGCTGATTGTCATGGCATTTGCTGATCACCTTCCTCAATGAGGATGAAGCCTTTTGATTTTATGACCTTATTCATTTCTCTCCTTCGGTGCCAACCTCAGAACAAACCTTACATTTTTAGCCCTATCACTGCTAGTTCTTAATATGTCAATCAGTATGAAGTTGTATGTTTGTCTTTACTACCATTTTGTGGAGTGTAATGACCTGTCCTGTACATCTCATTAATCTTTAATTATTTCAAGGAATAATTAATGACCTAGTAAAGGTTTTTGGATTATTACAACCCTCTTGGTTAATTTGCCTGTTGTATAGATTTATGACCCAAACACACTGGTGTGGAAAAGACATTAAGTCCAAAATTCATTCACATTTAATGGAACATCTATTGTTTTTTAACAGTATAACATTTATGGGAAATGTTTCCAAATTGTCACAATACTGTAGTGATTAATAGGGCCCTATGATTCCATTTATAGGCTATTTATGGACTGTATCTACTGTATGTGTTTTTCTGGTGGATTTGTTCAGGAGCTTTATGGACGTCTATGCCACTGTTGAGCTAACCTTCCTACGGTAAACAAACAAAAAGATATAAACAATCATTACTTTATTTTTTTCAGATTACAACACAAGTGAGCAAAAGCAAGCCTGTAAGAAGCATGAACTTTATGTCAGTTTTCGAGATTTGGGCTGGCAGGTAAAATAAAATTATATATTATATATCACAAAACATTTATAACAATAACAACTAGTAATAACACAATTTACACATTTTTATTGTGTCATAAATAACAGAAGCTCATTTTTTGTCAAGGATTGGATCATTGCACCTGAGGGCTATGCTGCTTTTTACTGTGATGGTGAATGCTCTTTTCCACTCAACGCACACATGAATGCAACAAATCATGCAATTGTGCAAACCCTGGTAAGTATTCTTTAGAGTGTATTGCAATAAAATCATATTATAAGCTACCATAATGTTAGCAGTTACAATTCATTTGAAACTCACTGCTGTTGCACTTCTTTTAAACCTACTTTATGCTCTCATTTATAGGTCCATTTAATGTTTCCTGACAATGTGCCAAAGCCATGCTGTGCACCAACCAAGCTCAATGCAATATCAGTACTTTACTTTGATGACAGCTCAAATGTTATCCTCAAGAAATATAGAAATATGGTAGTTAGGTCATGTGGTTGCCATTAGTGACCGGGCTAACTTTAATTTATGCTATCTGGTATGGGAATTGCTGGAAAACACATCTGCTGCAGGTGTGATGTGATGTACAGTATTATGTATATAAAGTTTTATTACCTAATTTATTTTCTTTTTTAAAAATAGCACTGAATATTGTGATATTTAAATGATTAGGGCAAATTGTTGATTTTACTTTACGTCAGTTATCATTTCACTTTTGTGTCCGTTGGCATATACTCTCTCTTATTTACGTCTGTATGATAACTTATAAGAGTTAACTATTCACTGGAGTCATCATGATACATAAGATTGCTTCCTCTTCCCCTTCTGCTTGTTTTTCCCCTTTTACAATACACTTAGAATTATACTTGTCATATACTTATGTCAGTATATGATATGTTTTTCTTCAATGCTAATTTTGTAATTAGTTTGTATCCGTAATGGACCAACAATTTTAAGTGCCTAATACTTACAGAATAACGTCACAAAATGCAGCATCACAAGTTAATTTGATAAACAAGGGAGACTTCAAGGTTATGTTATTAGCTCTAACATCACAACTTGAACAGGCTGCTGGAAATTTTGTAAATCTAACTGGATCACTGGGGGAAAAAAATAGTGAGTGTTCTCTAATCTAAACCAAACTGCCTAAAGCTAATTTCAAGCTGTCACTGCCTTTCAGCACTGATACTGTTTCACCTTTTCCAAGCCAGCTTTTATTTGTTTTTTTTAAAGAGAGTGTGTCCTCAAAAGGGGATTATGTCAGTCTGGAATGAAACTCTTTCATAAACACTGTTTTCTCATTCCTCTGTGGACTTTGTCATAGCTGCAAACGTCTTTGCTCCACACTGATTCTAGCTTACATTTGGGGAAAGTATATCGTAATGTAGAGTGTTGTGTATTTTAATAAATGTACCACTTGAAAAACTCTTGTCTTTTGCTTTGCCTTTACTTGACCTCACAGCGTTTCTTGTTCCATTTATCACCCTACTCCATGCAGAAATGCATTTAATCTTGGAGCTTTTTCCTCTCCTCCAGCTGCAAGTCCTCCAGCCTTTTCAAATTCAAGTTGTCCTTTTGTATTTCTGTTTAGAGTTTTGCGGATGTTTTACACACTGCTGCCGTCTCAGATTTATAAATGTTTGACAAGTATGATATAAACTAGGGGTCCACCCACAGAGCCTGTTGACATGCTCTTGGGGAGTGGTAACACTAGTGGTACAGTGCTAGCAGTAAAGCAGTGGCTGTGACCTCCAAAGATAGCCCAAAAGGGTGATTATCATGAGGCTGCCAGCAGAGAAATGTATATCATTTTGTAAGCAATCCCTTCCTGATCATGGGGAAAGATACCATCCATCACATGATTTATGTGATGTGTATGGCACATCTCTGCTTGCTTTCATTCTGTACACTCATATTTTAGATGTTGCCATCCGCTAAGAGCACTGGGAAAAAAATGGAGACCATAAATTAAACTGAGCAAGTGTTGATGCATTTCCTCCTCATTCACGATAAGCACAATTTCCAGGAAAAAGCAAGAGAACGTGCTATTTCCAGAGAAGTACTCAGGTTATGCACGTATTTAAAATAGTCTTGGAAATCTAGGGATTAGGTTAAGGATTAATATTTATTTACACAACTGTGTTGACCTTCACTGAACACAGGATATGTACTGTTGCACTTTTTCTCCCCCTACCCTCCCACTTTTATACCATTTTTTTCTCTCTGACATGGCAGAACATTGAGTGACTGTATTTCACTTAATTAAAAGCAGTGGCTGGCCTGCCCAGATGTTATGCGGGCTCCATCTAAAAGGAGTGTTGACATTCAGTGAATAGAAGAGGCCACCTGCTAACTTAACTCTTGGCTTGAGGGGTGATTTGCATTCCTGCGGCCTGTTGCCTGGCATGATTACTCCTAGCACTTCACAATCCCATCTACTGTTTAATATCATGGATTCTTTCCAATTCAGCTACATTTCTTCCTTTTCTGTAACGCAACAGCTACTATGAATGAGCTTTCTCTTTAA
The DNA here is from genome assembly GCF_020085105.1 of Siniperca chuatsi. Classification (NCBI taxonomy): domain Eukaryota; kingdom Metazoa; phylum Chordata; class Actinopteri; order Centrarchiformes; family Sinipercidae; genus Siniperca; species Siniperca chuatsi. The sequence continues at coordinate 13,554,959 of NC_058052.1, forward strand.
GTTCTCCAAAACTACACAGCCCTCTCGACAGCAACCTCCTGACCACATGAAAGGAAAGGGTAACAATTGCCATACTTCATACAGATTAATAGAGTGGCCCGTTTCCCCTCTGAGACCCCCGTGCTCAAAAACAGGCTGCAGTGAGTCAGAGGTCCCTTGATATTCATCACATCATCACTTCCAGTGGCCACTTCTGAAACATGCTGGAAAAAGGTCACAACCAACTGCAGTTTACTTTTCATGAAGGGTTTCTTGTGGATTATTCATGCATCATGCCCTCAGGTTTATAGTATGTGTCACAACATACTGTTGGCTTTACATAAACACAGTTACATAATGTCAGGATGTGTTTCCAGGTGCTGGTATTAAGTTTTCTTCTACTACAAACATGTTTATTCTCTTTACCTGATTGAGAAAACAGACGTGTCCATGTGAGCGGCTGTTAAGGACATGTTCTTTTGTTCAGCAAATGTGATATATTTAGTGAGGAGAGATCATCTTGAAGCTCTTAGCAGGCCGGGACTGGCTGTCTATCAAAAGTTGCTAATGCTTGATGATTCAGGTAATTTTTATCTAACCGAAACCATCATGAGCAGGAAATACATTGACAAATGCTGCAAAACAAAAACAGAAAGCTGATGTAACAAGCCACTGATCTTATCAGACCACCGACGGAGGTGTTTGTGCTGGAGGCCACTCAGAGGTGTCCTCAGATTAAATCACAGAAGCTGTAATATTTTATAGTCTATTCTCTTTTTCAATGATGATTAAGCTCACTTTTAGTGGAGTAATGCAATGGAGTATGGGCAACCAAGAATAAAAACTCCACTCCGTATTTTTAACATATGTGTATTTTTCTATGCCAATGGCTCCTAAACCTCTTTAAGGCTTCCCAGCCTTGTAGAACACTCACTTTAATGACCTATAATGATTTATTTATAGTGTATTCAAAGTATTTTGAGTAGGCATTCATTTTGTTTTGAGGGACATTTGTATTTGAAATGAAAATCAAATGTGGTCAGTAGTCCATGAAAGAAAAGTTGGATTTTACACAAACATACCCATAAACTGTGAAACTAAACATTTGTTCACAGTCTTAATGGAGTTTAATATGACAGATACTGTGAAGGCACACTTCTAGTTAAATGTTATATTTGCAACTTTGACTGTCATTAATGTGCTCAATTACTGGTACAGTCGGCTCTAATGCAGGCAGGTTAGATGATTGACACGATGCTTATTTTGATCACATTTTGGTCAATCTAATTCAACTACAAAACATAATAGTTATTGTTCATTTGGGTTAGTTATTCCATTTCATCGAGTTATACTAGAAGTTAACTAGAAGTCTTTTTATTTCTGTGGCTCAAAGTTTATTTTCAAAGTGTCACCTTGCAGTCCATCCACAAGGCAAGTGAAATTGTATCTAATAAAAATGTTGTGTAGTTTACCTAATTCATCTCCCCACATATGGTTCTCCTTATTTGTATTCTGTGGGTGGGCTACGGCTTCCATACAGCTCAATCAGTCCTTCTTGAAAAGGGAGACCATATGGGTCACATTTTTACATGTTGTTTGGTATGACAAGGCTGCAGCAGGACCAGTGAGGAATGTGTCCCAACAGAGGGCAACGCAGAAACACTGTTAGGTTTGCTTGTTATTCACATATGCACATTAGCTTCCCCAACCAGAGAAGTGAGGGGTTTTGAGTTCTCTGAGTTAAAACAGTCTGTTTTTTAACTCAACTGTCACTTCCCATTACCATTAGAGGTGGCACCTGTGCATTTAAACTGTTTCTGTATTATGAAATCTTGTACTTTTAGTCTGAATTTAACACATGCAGTCAAATGTATGGGTTAGTTGGATTTTATCATTGAATATTGTTTAGCAGTGCTTTTCTGAAACAATTTAATAAATAAACTAGAATCATAAAATTTAAACCCTATGTTTACTTTGTATAACTATAAAATGTATTTACACGCAGTTGTTTTTAAGGTAAATGGGCTTTCCATTTTCCTTTTTTTCTATTGCATGCAGCATTTATGAAACATATTTTCCATGAGAATCCAGAAAAACATGTGAGTCTTTTAAGATTCTTTTGTGGGTTTGTCTCAGCAGAAATAAAAAGCTTCTGACATGATATGCTAACAATGTCTGCTCTCTTCTTTTTGTGCAGGTTTGTTATGGCCTCCTGTCACCCATCTATTGTGCAATTTATGTCAAAGAACACAAAAATAAAAAAAGGTTTTAAGGAAAAATACAAACCAAAGCAGATGCACAGGATATTAACCTGTTTCTCAGGCCAAGGATGTCTCTATCCTGTATTAATCATGCTGTTTTACTGTATCACCAAGCTTTCAAGCTTGTGTGCTGCCAAAACAGGGCACAATTATGAACTAAGGAAAGAATGAAAGGCACAATTCACTCTGTAAAGGTAAACCTTTTCTATTAAAACCTGCTGGTCTGTTGTTTTCAAAATAAAAAAACTCAAAAAAAAGCCCACTTTTTTCCAAGTCTTTAAATTTAAGGCATTGACTCTGAGTTAATCATCATTACTGTAGTAGCCAAGACAATTAAAAGTAGTAGTGTTTATACTGTAGATTGGAGGTTTGCTCAGCAGAACTGCAACAACCACTGTGTCTTAGTAACCTCTCTGCAGCTGAGAAAGACAAGAGCACATCTTTGACTATTATTTCAATAAACCTCTTGATTCAATAGCACTTGGATGGAACTTGAAAGCCTCAAACTGAACATTATGTACGTCCAAATGGCTAAATAATGCAACCTAACATTCTTTGGTTTTGTAGGGACTTACATTGGGTAGATGTCTCAAAAGTATCACAAAAGTTAATCATGAGTTGCTCAGAATTAAGAACAAATATTTAACCCAATATGTGGCATTATCTGAAGGTTATTTTTCAGGTATTTTCTTTCTTAAATGCACATTAAACTACATGGAGTGTCAAGAGAAAGGACTGGGAGGATGACACACACATGTTTTCCTGTGTCCCAGGCTGTGTTTGGTGCTGTCAGCCGTACAGTTTTTCACTCTTGGAGTGCAGGGTCATGTCATCCATCTAGTATTTTCAAAACTTTTTTGGTACAAACTGAAATGAGTTCATAGCACCATTGTATGGCTGCTTGTGTTCAGACAACACTGAACGTTAGAGAACGCCTGGCTTCTTTGGTTAAATGAACAACAGGGTTTTGTAGAAAAATATGTCTCAAAAGTAGTAAGGTATCCAAAAAATGTGTATCGTCAGGTATTGTATTGACACTAATGTCAAAACATTTCAAACAATACTCAACCATACACCAAAAGGCATTTGACTTTATCAGATTGATCTGTCCTGTCATCTTCTCACGCCACCATAAAAATAATGAACAAAACATGCTACTGTACCAATTTAGAAAGCAAATAGAGATATCAACAGCCACCACTTAACCCAGTTCATATATATTCTGGCTGTTATAAATTTTGCTGTAAAATTCAATTTCTCTCCCACCAAGGATATGGATACACTGAGGGAAATCTCTATAGTTTATGAGCCAGTCGGAGCAGTAATCCAGCCATGAAGTCCTCCATGGTACAATATAAAAATCTGTACAGTAAATATCTGGCTGCTTAGAAACATCCGCTTGAAAGTATCTGTGACAAGGTGATGTTAACTAGTGCCTTTAGGAAGAAGAAAATGAAGATTGTAGCATGTCAGAACCAATTATATGGTTATGTTGCAACCAATTGATTATTAACTGGTGAGAATTTAAGTGTTTTTGATCACACTCCATATTAAATATAGAGTAATGTTCATCATTCTGAACAGGTGTGTGCACCGAGTGCCACAGTGTTTCTTTAAGCAACAGAGTCGAAGAAATTGTATTTTATAAATTAATGCTCAACAGTCATGATCATGTGTGGAACACATAGGTCAGTGGCTTTTGTAACTAAAAGCCACAGGGCGCTCTGCGGTGTGGTTACCGTGAGGATAATCTTTAACACACATGCTGTCTCTACGAGGAGCTGTGGAAAGTTGGCTCAGCGTGGCCAGCCTTCCTGAAGAAACTGTAAAGTAGGCTGCTATTTTTATAAAGGCTTTACATTTGAAAGTGTTTGTGGTCATTTTGTCTCTTGGTATAGCTGAATATAATGGAAATGAGATGGGGTGGTGATGCCTTTCCCCACAAGGCAAGATTATTTATATATGTTCATTCTTTGCTCTTTTTGTGCAGCATGTCGTATGCATAATTCAGTTTTAGTTATACGCCATCAAGTGGTCTGTCACTGTAGGAACGGGTGTAATTATTCTAACTATATATTCAACAAACCCTTCCATCTTCTCTGGGTATGAAAGACTGCAGAAGATGTTATGATTGTTGCTTTCAGGGTGATGATAGTGTGCTATTCACTCAGCAGCAGGACTCTCTTGTTGTTACAGTTCAGTTAAATCCATGATGTAGAAATTGAAGACGGATGGAGGATGAAAATTGATTTAATCTGGTTCCTGTTTTCTTTCTTCCACTTTGTTTTCAGTATATATCTGAGAGCTTAAAACTTCTTTCATTCCATGCCGAAACCTGCACTCTATAAAGTATTGTTTTTCACATCTGTTTCTTTCTTAGTACAAAAAAGGGAAGGCTCTTTCTTTTTTATGCAACTATTTCCAGTTCAGAAACATGTTGTGACATTTGCACTGTTTGATTTTTATTTAATATTTTGAGGCATTCATCATTTGCTTGGTCTCCAAAATCCTCATGTGTAAAATATATTGTTCTCAGGAGACAGCTTACAAACTAGCGCAGGGACATCCTTTTTCCTGTCAAGGCATATCTGTTTGCCTAATCTACACAAACATACAGAGTATTGTCCCTTTTCAGAGTTTAACCTAGTAGGAAACATCTGTGAGTTTGTGCAGTTGTTTTATTTCTTAGTAGCCTGATAATTAGACTGTCATTTTTTTCCACTTCTACTCTATTTGTGGGCAGTGATTTATAACATCAACTAAAAAACAGAAATTTACAACATCAAAATTGTTCAAGTGCTACGTACAGTTGTTTTTGTAAGTAAGACCCAATTACGCACAGAGTAATTTTGATCATTTGTGTTATACCACATACAGTTAATGTATGTACTACAGAAAAAGATTATTATTGATGTTTCACATATCAGTGTTGGCTTGAAACCACCTCAAACTTTAAAAAATTCTCTAATATCTTACAAAAAAGCTATTTTTCCTTTTCTTACAGATGTCAGATGAACTGTTTTATAGTACTTTTTTTAAAATGTCAACTCTTCCGCTGTTTGCATACCATCTTAAACTTTCTTCTCACCTGCAGCACATTGATTCCTAAACACAGAAAAGCCCTTAAAAGCCAGTTCTTTAAAGTCCCCCTTTGCATTTGGTATTTGTCACGATAAACTGTAGCCTCTGAGTTTCCTTGAAAGTAGAAACGTTAAAAGGCCAGTTAGGGTTAATCAACTTATGCAGTTATCATTGACTGAAAAAGAGCAATTAAGAGAGCAACCTTACTTTGTGATATTATAAAGAATTGTTACATTATAATTAGTTCCATAACATAATTAAAAGTGTCTTCATACAGTTTACATACCCAACACTGTGCTCTGTAGTAGTAGACTTATTATTTGCACTAATTTAGCGCTTCTACAAAATTCATTATTTCCAGGCTCTTATGCATTTAAAACACAAATTTACAGATATCAGAAAAAAATTTAAAGCCCAACAAACGACTAAAAAGTTTAAAATTTGATTTTAAAGTTCTATACTTCAAAATTCAATCATGAATGCTGCTGCATTCCTTGTTTTTCTGTGCTTAGCTAAGAGGACCATGAATAAGTAATTAAAGGCAATATGCCAAAAGGCATTTTAAATTTTAGGGGGTGGCAACTGATAGACATCAACCTTGAAGTCTGCTACAAAAAAGGCTTTTTCGGGGCTGATCATATGAGTCGCCTCCCCTGAGAGAGGTAGAGGTCTCTCATCACAGAGCCGTTTAGTGTGGTGAGATGGTTGAATGCTAGGACTTCATTAAGCCCCTCTATTGTTAACATCTGGGTTCAGAAGAATGGCTCTTTCTCTGGTAAATGTTGCCCTGGCTTAACAAGGGATTTTATTACACCATGCAGTTGACATTGGCAGCAGTGTCACGTCTGGCAATGGAAACCCCTCAACTGTTTAGGTCACAGGAGATCAATCAAAGCAGCCTGTTTCCCTGAAGCATTCAATTCTCATTAGAACGGTGAGTTGAATGTGTATCTAATCTTGCTGAATCAAGATATAAAACATCAGCTGTGAGACTTTTTAGTGAATACTGGTTAAAATGCTTCCACGGTGAAGAAAGCAGTCAGTACTTATTTGGAGCCGATTTGCAGTTGTACAAACCCTTCTTTTCTCATTTCGTCTGCCCTGCACCTGCATTCCCTTTTTTGGATGCACATATTACTGTATATCTTTCCTCAAAATGCTTCCACAAGAATTCACTGCCCAAAGTTCAGTACTAATCTCCCATATCGCTCCATATGTCACTTTGCTTCACACCATTTCCTCTCTCTAAGTCTCCATCCCCCCATCCCTCTGTGTTTTGATCCCCTCCCTGGAAGGGATGTGGCTGCCATGGCAACTGCTGAATCATCCTCCACCGTCTGCACCGTCTCTTATGCCATCGTCTCATGCACCAAGGCCCTCCACCGTCCAGTCCTGCATTAGCATATTGATCTGACACTTCAATTTGCTATATTAGTTGCAGCAGTCTGTGCAGGGTTATTCTCAGAGGACACGGAGGTACAGCGGGCTGAACAGCAGCCATTCGGATGGGTAACGTACCCACTACAGTGAAGCACTGCCTGAGCTATGAGCAACTCATCCAGGACTACCCATGGCTGAAACGCTGGCTGCTGGAGGAGAAGGTGGGCGTCCTTTTTCTTGATTCTAATCTGCTGCACATGCTCTGCCACATGACTCTCATGACAGAGAGGCTGCACAGCAACCAGCCACAGTTGACAGTGCTGCTGCTGCCTGTTGCTTATATAATGGTCCCCTTCAATTGAAATTCTGTATTACTTTTACATATTATTGTATTTTTAAGGATGCATGGGATTCCCTGTATATATGAATGGTAAATGGTTTTCATCGTATGTGACAAAAGATGCAGACTAGATTCTTCTCTTTCTTCTGTGGTGTGTAACTCCATTAGACTGCCTCAACATAATTATTGTTGTTGTTTATTGCAAGGGGACAAATAGGCTGAGATTTACATTGAATCAAATCACTCAAGAGGCATCTACAGTACTGTATGTAGCTTTTTAGCCTCTTATTATTATTATTGTTTTGGTTTTATGGCCTGCACATTTCTTCATGATTGAGTCTGCCTTGTTCTCATCAACCCCTGAAGGCTACCTTTTCAATTGTTACCCTCAAGAAGTAGCAATACCACAGTGTAAAAATACGGCATTACAAGTAAAAGCCATGCATTCAAAATCTTACTACAAAGCACATAAGTACTATAGAAAAAATGTAACTTACTTAATCTAGCAGAAGTAAAAGTACTGTATTACTGATGCATTAACCTGTACAGTAAGCAGCACTTCATTGTTGTATTTGTTGGAGTTACAGTGATTCAAACTAATTAGCTAACATTACTAACGTTAATGTTAGTTACTAATGTTGCTAACATTATACACTGTTGGGTAGTTAAATCTATGACAATACATCAAATACATGTTATGGATTAAAAAGTACAATATTTTCATCTGAAAATGCAGTGAAGTATAAGTATAAGCATAGGCCTACTTATGTTAAGCATACTGCATAACAGTTAAACTAGCTGTAAACTAGCTTAGCTAACTGCTCAGCACAAAAACTTAGTGACTTAAGGGTAGTTGGTGAAGACAGTTTAATGAATATTAAATTTGAATATTGGACTTACAGAGCATCACAGAAATACGACTCCAAATGAATGCTAATGTTGCTCCATGCCTGCTGGATATAAAAGACGGCACTAGCCGTAACAGCTTAATAAACTGCCACATATGTTGGCTTGTTTTGTTTCTCTGCTCCCTAGTGGAGAAAAATTGATTAGATGGATTAGCAGGTCAACTTATTTTTTTTTTAAATGCCACTGTCACTCTGTTTAAGAAATTAGCTATATAAATTCTGTAATCTTCCATCTCTGTTGAGGTTTTACATTTGAACTCAATAAGGGCTTTTTCTCTAGAATTATGAGGCAGAAGAATGAGGCTCAGACCAGAAAAATACCCTGATCCTTACAATATCCCTTGTGGTTTGTGTGGAGTTACCCTTATCTTGTTTCCTAGTCTTTTCTCTGTGACACATCTCCTGAGTTTGCATCCTAATAGCATGACAGGTTTATGTTTTGCCTCTCAGGTTTCATCTGGCTTTGAGGTACAGAGTTGTTCATGTTAGAAATAACTTGTCCTGGAGCATCCCATGCCAGAAGGATGACTGTCTGCTTGTGTTCAGTGTCCTGTTGAGTGGTATTCATCTCTTTAGCCTCTTTTCTGCTTCTCTTTGATATTTTTCCAGACCATCACAGGACATGAGTTTCCAGAGTTTGTTAAAATAGTTGAAGTTGGGCCGAGAGATGGACTTCAAAATGAAAAGGTATCTCATTTATTTTTATATGCACCCTTGTTTTGTATACTATACATGACCATGCCGGGAAAACCCCAATTTTTCCCCTATATCTTTCATACATAAAACAATCCATAACATATGTGTTGTGTGTCACAATTGCCAGGAGCATATGTTTCACATTTTCTTTGAAATTGAATAGGAAAGATGACACGGCTTCTGGTTTAGTTTATTCTGCTCAGCATTTCACAGCTTTATCATTCCCTTGTTGCACGCCTGTAGTTTTACAGATTGCAGGGTTTGCAGAGATAATTATTATGAGCAATATTGTATATTTTGAGAGATCTCAAAATATTCAGCAATTGCAAGATTCAGCATGTGAATGTAGGTATCAATGTGATTGTCAAGCAGCGTAGCAAAAAAAACCCAATCTGCCAGATATGTGCTTGTTGTACCTCCCATCTTGAGTGAAATCAAATCCAGAAAGAGCTGTTTCAGTTTCATTGTTCTTCAGGAAATTGTTCCAACAAGGGTGAAAATCCAGCTGATAGACATGCTCTCAGGAACAGGTCTGCCTGTGATCGAGGCCACCAGCTTTGTCTCTTCAAAGTGGGTACCGCAGGTAATAACTCTTTTTTTGTGCACCACAAAAGAGTGCTGAGTGATTTATTAGGCCCTCTTTCTTGTCTGCTTAACTACTGAGGACAACCTGCTCCTCTAGCATCTTTGTTGGACCCACAGATGCTTTTGGAAATAATTTTTTACAATATTCTTCATATAGTCGACCTCTCCTTCCCTGTCATAAATTGTATTTCTCTTTACTTCCTGAAAAAGGGCAAACATGAACATGTCTTATGTTGTGTTTACACTGAGAAATGTGACATGAAAAAATAATTCTGTCCTTTATTGAATGTCTGCTGCCCTCAGGCATGTGAAAACATTTGTGCAGGATGATGTATTCTCAGGAACATGGTGAGATGATGTATTTTTTTTACATCATATGTCCCCCCCCCTCCTTCATTTAGATGGCAGACCACACTGATGTACTCAGAGGAATCCAGAGAGCACCTCATGTTCGGTATCCTGTTTTGACACCTAACATGCAAGGCTTCCAGGATGCTGTAAGCATTAATTTTCACTTCAGCATGATGATCTCTGCTCTAAACCATAACTATTTACCCATGCTTGTCAATTTGAGTTAATTGTTGGCACTACATTCTTTTTTGCCACATAATTCCTGCACTTACGTAAGTGTGACTCAAACAGAGTGTTCAAAACGGTTTTACAAGTTCATTTTTCTCTCCTCTTTTAAGGTTGCAGCTGGTGCTACTGAGGTGGCGGTGTTTGGGTCAGCGTCTGAAACCTTCAGTAAAAAAAATATTAACTGCTCTATTGATGAAAGCATGCAGAGGTTTGAGGAAGTCATTAACACTGCCAAAGAGCGACAAATTCCAGTCCGTGGGTTAGTACTCTGGATATTAATTGTCACTTACAATGAGTGAAAACACATATCTAATGTCTTACTCACTTTCTGATTTTACGCTGATTACTGCATTTATTTTTTACTCCAAATGAAAACAAAACAGTTTCTATATGTAGGAGAAAACACACAATTCAGTAGTGATACCTTTATAGCAAACTTCCAGATGTTCACCAGGTTATATCTATGCATTAATAAAAAGTCCAGATGGACACTAAAGCAAACCAAACAGTGTCTATAGCTTTGCCTTTTGTCATACATACAGAACAGTAAGCCACTGCAAGTGTAATGCATGCTTTCTTAGATTATATGAACCTCTCTGTCCAAAAAAAGACAAACACATGAGAAATACAGGGGATTAGTGTAAACACTGTCACTTTCCAAGTACCAAATACTGTTTGATAATTAACAAATGGCACAGAATCAAGATCTGGATCACCACCAAAAAATCTAATCACCGTTCTATTAACCAAATGTCATGTAAATCTTTTTGTATCTCACTGACAAACAGATGAATAGCCAAAACAACAAGGGCAAAAGAGCTAGTCCATCTAGAACAACAGGCAACGGTGAAATATTCCACTTGATTTTTACTTCAGCGAATCTACATATAATCCTGTTATCAGGAATACAGACGCCACCATACCAAAATAATCAGAAGTTCTCCATGTTACAGTGAATTGCTACTCCACCCACAGCAGTTGTTTAGTTTTTTACAGTTAGTCAATAACATCAAATGCTATCAAATGTTACAAAAACACATTCAAATTCTCCTCTTTCAGATATGTTTCTTGTACCCTTGGATGTCCCCATGAGGGACACATTGAACCTTCCAAAGTTGCTGAGGTGAGATAAACCTTCTGAACTAGAGAAAATATTCATGAATGGTCATTTTGAAATGTTATCACATGTCACTGACATAATATATTATGAAACATTTACAAAATACAGGTTTTGTAGACGTATATACGTGTAAGTTTACATTGGTTAAGGTAAAGCCTGTTTTTTTCCTTATAATCTGGCATGGTGCAATACAATTTTTCCTCACTTTTCAAACATAATGAATTTATGAGATGATGCTCATTTCATGAAACCACAGGCAAGCAGGCTCTTATCTCAGCAGCATGTGTAATTGTCTGGGGATAAGGTGGTGTTTCTTTGTTTTCTCTAGCATAAAAAATCCTACTTGGATGCAAAAGCTTTGGATAAATATGTTTAAAGTAAAAAATTCACTCCCTTGTTTGTCATCAGTTCATTGTCATGGCTGGCCATGTGAATCACAGAGCTGAGTGTTTTGTTTGGTTTCAACCATTGAGCGAGTTCTTCATATTCCAACTGTAACTACAGATTGAACTGTCATGAACAATGAAATATAGATTAAAGAATTGTCAGATTAAAAGGTATATTCTCTGCCATTTCAATGCTAAACCAAACTTCAAATGATACTTGCATCTTACTGGAGATAAGCATTAGCCAGATAAGCCGGTTCTTTTGCTATATGATTTCCTTTTAATGAGAGCATTTTACCATATTTTCACTATTCTTTAGGTGGCTAAGCGGTTATATGAAATGGGCTGTTATGAGATTTCCTTGGGCGATACCATCGGTGTTGGTACTCCAGGTTCCATGTTTAAGATGCTGCAGAGTGTGATGAAGGAAGTGCCCACCAATGCTGTAGCAGTTCACTGCCATGACACTTATGGGCAAGCACTGCCCAACATCCTTACTGCACTTCAGGTAAGAACTCATAATACATAGTATGAAGAGTAATTTCAAAACTACAGCTACGACTGACCATAATGATTATTATGTTATGATCATTATTATTATTAGCATAATTATTATCACCAATAGCAGAAGAAGTAGTGTGTTTAGGTAGTATTGTAGTAGCAGAAGTAGTAGTAATAGGCTCTTAATATTAGATATATTAAGACAAGGACTTACTTTTATTGTTTTGGCAACAAAAATAAGACATTAGCCAAACTATGAATCCAGATCATTTACTGCATTTTGCATAACTGCATCAGCTTATTCAACTTTAACCCTGCGTACCTTCATAGTTGTGCATGTAAGCAGTTTTTTTAAGTAAAGGATGGCTGCAGTGATGGAATGTAAGTACATTTACTCAAGTACTGTATTTAAGTACATATTTGAGGTACTTGTACTTTACTTATGTATTTCCATTTTATGCTACTTTCTACTTCTACTCCACTGCATCTCAGAGGGAAATATTGTACTTTTTACTCCACTACATTTGTCTGACAGCTTTAGTTACTAGTTACTTTTTAGATTACACATTTGCATACCCTTCCTGTCCAGTGAAAACCACATATCTCCAAATCTGGTGATTTTGAATTACAAGTTTTTGCATAAACTGATGGATTTAGTGCTCCTTTATGGTTTAGGGAAATTCTCCTACTTCTTAAGTTAAATAAACTATTTAAAACCTCCTTGGATTAGCTGGAAAATGCCTCGTCACAAAGCAGAAAACAGGGCTGCTTTCTGAGCTCATGAAAAGTTGAGTTTTTAGAGATACTTGGCTCTCACAGGACAGCGACGCTACAAACATATGATGGTCTTATAGAATATGATGCATTGCTGTAGATGAAACTACCCAGCAGTATATAAAGTAGTTAAAATTAGCTCATCCTTAAACATCTAACATAACACTGACAGGGACCATTTACATAATGAGTACTTTTGCGTTTGATACTTTAAGTCAATTATGCTGATATACTTAGATACTTTTACTTAAGTAAGGTTTTGAATGAAAGACCAAGCAAAGGATCTGAATACTTCTTCCACCACTGGATGATTGTAAAAACTGAGATGAACACACCCAAAACTGTCCATTATAAATTTCAAACTTCAAGGATACACCCCCTGAGATGAATGATCGCATTTACAAGAAGGCCCTTAGGCACAAAAGAGATTAACAATGAAAGCAAATGAGAAAAACAAAGGTCAAGATAATAAAATAAAAATAACAATCCATCCTAACTATCCATATCCTAACTATCCATATTTCTAAAACAAATTGTGGTGAAGGTTTACAAGTGCTGCTCTCTCTGGCAAGACTGTGCTGCCTTACTGTGGAGAAAGAAAGATTGAATAATTCTCAGGTATCTCTGAAGAAAAGGCATGAGCCCTGATAATTCTGGGAGGACAGGTGTGAGTCACACCTCTCTTATGTGAAGAAAAGTTTGAAAAAAACATCCTGATCTTTGTGTGAGGGATGTGAAAAGTACTTTCTGTAGAGTGCTTACTGGCATGGTTGGAGGAGGAGGCCCATTTACTTCAGAGCTGCAAGTGTAGATTCTCCTCTGTTCAAGCACCAGACAGTAATGCATCATCCTCTTGATCCGCACATCCTCTCATGTTAAATTGTTCGACAGCTTTCTGCTTTCGCAGTGGCTTGGCAAGGATTCTTTGGGCATCTTCTCCTTACGATGAATACGAACACTCTTGTGGAGAACTGCAGGCCGATTATGGATAAATGCCCAGCCTTTGCATAAATCAATGTTGTTACTCATGATGACATGAAGAGGAGCAACCAGATGTGGAAGCAAAGTCGAGGTGGTGATTCTTGTTCCAGGATATCTTTCAACTTCCTTAAGTAACTGCCAACACTGTAGAGATCACAAGTTGTTTCTGAGGCTTTAAATCATTATTCCTGCTGGGGATAATCATATGTTAAGCTGCCCCCAATCCATCTTTTTGGACAATTTTCGAGGCAGATGTTACAGGACATTAAAAGACAGAATCTTTTCTTCTATTTTCCACTGGAATCAGTCAAAAGGAAGTTAAATCAATCAAAATATTCAGTTAGGCTGATGGCAGTTTATTTTGGCCATTTAAGGCAAATTCACGTATTTTAGAGCTTAGAAGAATATAATCACATATAATATGTGTTCATCTATTGTAAATCTCAAAACTCATATTGACATTCTCCTCTTAAACAAATGCTGAAGTATTAAACAATGTATCGTTGTCCAAGTGTTCATAAAACTCACTGTAAACCTGATTCTGCCCTGAGCTTTAATGACAGTGTGTCAGTTTATGAATGCATCCTCTGTTTGGAGAGTATTGAAAAAGCACAAAACAAATGTGTACGTTACAATGGGACACAGAGAAAACCAGGAACCATCAGTCAACAAGGAAGAGGGGCATTAAGAAACTTGATCTAAGCCTCCCCACAAAGCAAGATGATTCACAAACTGCTCACTGGAAAAAAAATCCCAGAATTTTAATGAACATAAGATATTTCCAATGGGCCCTTACAGTAATGTACTCTGTTTCTACGCAGCTCACAAAAATGTAATTAGGTTGTAAACCCCTGTGGAAGAGCTCTCATCGGGGTGTTTTTCATCACTTTGCCCGTAGCTAGTGTAAAACTGACATAAATCCAGACATAAAACAGAGGTAACACAGATATGGCTGTATCAATTCTCTGGAGCACATTGTCATTGCAGAGGAGGAAGCTCATTGGGGCTGGGTGGGTCAACAGATGTGAGGGGGTCAGCACAAAGGCTCACCTATTCAGTGTCTGTTGGACAAAGCAAACCCTGGGCCCTGGGGGGCTCCTAACTCATCTGTCGCTTAGCTGTTGAACTCTCTGACAATGCTGTGCTTAAAGGCCAGTGGAAAATGATCCTTTCGTTCGCTTGCTGCTGAGCACAAGATGAATGGCGCTGCAGCTGCAGACACAACTCTAGAAACTCTGATAGCACTTGTAAATATCTGGTGGGCAGAAGACAATTATGCTTTCTGACTTTTAGTTTGCGTAAATTACTGCAAAGACCTAGTTTTAAGACCTGGAAACATGTAATTAATACGAGTCACACACCCACCAAAGACAAAGCACCTTAATGTTAACACCAATAACTAGTTACCACATATGTTGCTGGTAGATTTTCACATATTACACATATTCATTTCCTTATGTTTTATTTTTGAAATTGACAAAGTAGGCCAGTTATCACTTTTTACTGCAGCTATTACTACTGTATTGTAAATTTGATTGCATGCTATGCAACATTGTGCTGAACAAAAGCAACCAATTAGCAGCATTGTTCAAAAAAAGACAATAGAGATTCTTTTAATTTAGCTTGTTTGGCCCTACTCCATGGGGTGAAAGTCCTTCATTTATAAACAGATATAACTTCACATTATTTATGAGAATAATGAAGAATGAATACATGGCAGTTCATAGTATTTTAACTTGAGATACTTGCTTTTAACTTCTATGTAAAAAACTGATTAACTGACTGTGTCTTTTTTTGACGTTTTCAGATGTTAAACAAATATTTACATTTGCACATTTGTCATAGTCAACTCTGTCAGAACACAAAACACAGTAAAGCATTTATTTGGAGGAAATTCTGGTTTGATTTACTCTAAAAGTGCTATTTGGTGCTATTTATCTGTAACACGGAAACATTGCACTGAAGAAAAGCTTAACAATGTCCATGTGCAAAGTAACAAATATTTTTAAAGCTAGCTTTGATTTTGGACAGTGGAGTGAAAAAGCGCAGAAGGACAGTAAAATTCATCTACGGATCTTATTTAGAATGATTCATCACAGCTGTCCAGCAGCCACAGAAAATAATAGCAGCCGGGAATATTTAATCAACCATTTGCTCACCCATAAACAAGATGGAAATGAAAGATTGTATCATAGCTTTTCATTACTGTGTGCCAGAAGTCCACACCACCAACTGGGAGAGAGATGAATTCCCCCGGCGCTGTCAGCCTTGAGTCACCTCTTTTGTTCCTGATAAAGACATTCCTCAGTCTTTGTACCTTTTCCTTTTTTTTGCAGGAGGTCTGGGGGGGCTTTGTTACAAACCTGCTCCTGGCAGTTCACACAATGGCAACGTATGTACTTAGATTTCACAGGCTTGGCAAGGGAAATTATTTATTCTTAACCACAATTTTGGTGTATTGTGTACTGCTGCAGCTGGAGAATACAGTATAACCTGTTTGTGCTCACACTTGCACACTGCTCTCCGCTAACAATAACAATCTATCTTCAGTATTTTCTTTCTGTGAGGAAATGTTTAACCGTGACAGGCTGTGCAGAGTCAATAACTCTAGTGTTGATGAGTAGAATAATTTAGTATTAGAGTAAAGGACAGAAATCAAACATTAAAAGTATACATGTACAGTATGTACAGAACGAAAGCACATACAGTAATAACAACTAGACCAAATATCACAAAGTGATATTTATTGTAAAAAAACATAGGATAGGTTGACAGTTACAATGTTATTGTTAAATATTAAAATTAATAATTGCTGTATTTAGCACAGTAGCTCCTAAACTTTTTCTTTCAGCCCCCCTTCATTTTTTTTTGTTAGTTTTTTTGATAGACATTTTTACTATGACTAAGACTTCGTCAATAAGCATATGAACAGGTGCATCATGGTCAGTGTTTATGCCAATTACTAGTTTTGTTTTTGTCTCTGTAGATTAATAATTTTTTTTGCAGCTTTGACCAAATTCATTTCCTTTTTTAGGGGGGGGGTAATAAAATTATATATGGCTTGATTTAATAGTGTTGTTTACCTATTACTGACCACACAGCTTCCACCTGAACATAAAAACATAAACTGGACTGATTGTCGTGGTTATCGGTTGTTCTGCATTCATGGAACGCAGTAATCCATGAAGACGTTGATATGGACTGTGAATTACTTTTATGCTCAAATAAATCATGAAGTAAAAATGTAATTTAGTTATTCTTTGTATGTTTGTTTTGTCTATCTCCTAGCTGCCCTCCAATATCTGGGCTTTGCTTTCCAGTGGCAAGCTTATTTATGCGTTCCTGGAAGGTGATATATGTGTCAGCAGTGGATCTGTGACAGTTTCTTTCAGCTTCCCAGTTTATGTTGAAGTGGGTAAAGCCTAACTGCTTCACATCCTTCAGTGAATACACGCTCTCTCTTTTCTCTCTCTCTGACGCAGTTATAAAACCAAAATGGGAGCATGTCCATCTTCAGCCTCGTCCACTCAGAGTATAGAATGTCAACAAGCTTATCCCAAATCATGCAAGTTTGAAAATGCACTGTGTCTTTACCCAAGAATGTATTGTTTTTATATGGCCACAGCTCACTGAATATGGCTTTTTAACACTGAGTGCACATCTGGTTTCTGGGCAGTGTGAAGCTAACTGAGCGTTGGCAAGCTCGAGCTGCTGACCACCAATTCCTGCACGATTAGTGTCCAGAGGAACAGGGCACGCTGCTGAAGGGTCCGTTTTGTTCCTCTCGGAAACAGTAAGCTGAAGACCGCTGGCCTTACACGGTTAGCAGCTGAAAGCGAGAGGATTGGCATGGTAGATTACAACTCTGTGTTTATACTACAAAAATATTCTGCCTAGTACAATATCCTGCTCTGGCTTTAACCAAGGTCTGGAAATCTTGTACACTGCACACACCGGAGTAGATCTCCTCCTCCTTCTACCCCACCTCCTCCTCTTCCCTTGCCAACACAAACAGCAATTACTCCTGGCTCAGACTGCCACTGAAAGAAGTAGGTTCTTGTCTGGAAGAAAAGCAACCAATTAGAGGCATTGTTCAAAAAAAAGGCAATAGAGATTCTTTTAATTTAGCTTGCTTGGTTCTGCTCCACGGGAAGAAAGACTTTCATGACCCGATGCCACTGAGAGGATCAGCGTGTTAATTTTGTCTCACTGTGGGATCCTCTGACATCTGGCTCTGCCACGGAAGCTGGAAAACATCTTTAAAATTCTCATGACGATCCCAGGGACATGTGGAAAACATCCTGAGACCTTAGTCCGTAATGACTCTGAAAAACTGAAGGTCTGGCTTCATCATTTTTGGTGTGAAAACAAAGTTTATACTCGTGGTTAGGTTTTACACCTCCATGGCAAGATCTACAGTTTTGTCTATGTAATATGTGCATTCAGAGAAATTGTAAAATGTATGTGTATGAATGAATTTTACTTGCCGCATTAACATCAAAAGAGAAGCAGTAAACTAATATTTCCCAAGCAACATTTTAAGATGTTTGGAAAGCTGTCCAACAAAAGCATTAAAATTCAATAAAACAAATGAAAATGCATCATTAAGTTTCATATGGTGGCCAGTAAAAAATAAAACCAGAAACGTTTCCCACAAAATAGAACAATTATGTTGATTGTAAGCAGCCAATGAGCCAAAAGAAAGAAAAAAAAAAAAAAAAAAAACCCCAAATCTCTTGCAGGTGTAAATAGTCTTATCATATTCAGACACATTTTTGACCAAGGTCATCAGTGAAATAATTTATGACATTAATGATTATTTGTAGCAACTGCACATTTGTGTAGTAATGTTACAATTCCTGTATTGTTGGCCTGGTGTAAGAGGACACCATCCAGCCGAGGAAAAAATGTCTTCTCAATGTGGCAAGAAAGTGAATCCCCATGGTTTAAGGGCAGAGTAGTGCTGTAAAAACATGAGTAACCAGGAGAATCAGAAACATATGAAATGTTCTGTTCAGCATTTATAATGTTCCTCTCTTATGAACAAGGCCGTAATTATGTGGTGCTAGTGGTTTAAGCTGACAAAGAGGATGACTAAGCCATACTGCGGGACATTCTGTGCCCACTCATCTTTAAGACATAAGCCCACAGTTCTCCTAAACAGCTGTAAAACACGACCGCAGCCCTGGCAAGGCACACTGCACCGGGCACAACAATCCAACAGAACAAGGATCTTTGTTCCTGGATTTTACCTGCGGTGAAGCCTGCGTGGAGGTGCTGAATGTCTCTGTTGTGTGTCCTTGCAGATGGGGGTCTGTGTGGTGGATTCTGCAGTAGCTGGCCTGGGAGGTTGCCCGTACGCTCCGGGTTCATCTGGCAATGTTTCAACAGAGGATGTTCTCTACATGCTCCATGGCATGGGCATTGAAACTGTAAGTATGTCTTCACTGTGCGTTTTGACAGACCTGCTGTATTTTATGTCTCTATAATCCCAACAGATCAACCAAATTCTTTGAGAGCTCATTTACATAAACAGATCACTCTGCAAGCACACGGCTCTGTTAATGTTTATTTTATAATATCAGTGGCTTTACACAACTTGCACAAGCCCACAGTGTTGCATGCCTCCTCTCAGTAACAATTTATTTAACAATTCCTACCCCTGCTGGTGGAATGTTGTCACTACAGTTTAGCTTTCTCTCTACCTGTACATACATTTAAATTCATGAGCAGCTTGCCTTTAAGTTGACACTTTTTGTTCGTCTTACCCCCAAAATCACCCAGTAGACATTACATTTTAACTGATACAATAATCTTTTCCTGCAGGGGGTGAACCTTGCCAAAGTTGTAGAGGCTGGTGACTTCATCTGCAATGCTTTATGTCGCAAGACAAACTCCAAGGTTGCCCAGGCAAGAGGCAGGACACTGTGATGTGTTTCTGTAAAGGAATATATTTAATATAAGTATTTGACTGTGTTCCCTTTAAAGTGATTCCCCAGCTGTTGCTGCCTTCAGATTTGTTGCCTATGCTTCTGTATTTGAAGTACATTGTTCCTTGTTCTAAACCGTCAGAGGTATCTGATCCAAATAATCTCAAGAATCATCAGAAGACTTCAGCATTGTGTTTTATGGTCCAAAATCAGCTATTTCAAGTTCAGTTCCTTACCTTTCAATTCATTTCCACATTTTAGAGTCTGTTAGGACTGGAAGTACCATTATGATTCTGAATCATCTAATTTGGCTTATTTTTTTTTTTGTTCTGTATGGTTGCAGATTACAAAAGGGCAAGGTTATATAGGCTTGAGTGGTGAAAACATATTGGCCTTTTAAAGGCGGAATTATCCACTTCTATTTTAAAACCTTCTCATATTTATTTGGCTCTGACAAATAAATGCATCACTTTGCGTAGCTCAGTGGCCTTAAGATAAAATAAAGTAACAGAATAAGAATTTAGGCTGTTTTGGCACCTGTGGTGATAATGATTTGAATAAATAGAGAAGACAAACAGCAAAAAGAAAAAGCTCCTTCCTGCTTTTTAAATATGAATATCTCTTCATGCACTTTACTTCTCCAACAACCTCTTCAGCAATTCCTACCCTGTTAGATCCTGTGTGAATAGCAATTGAAAAGAAGACTCCTCTCAAACTACCACACAAACAACCTTTTAAAAGCAGTCTCTGGAGAGTTTCTGCCCTCAGGTTTGCCAAAGATCATTCAAGAAGTGCCCCTTAATCGTTTTTTGTCATTAAAAAACTTTTACCATGATATAAGCTACTATCTGGGAGGATCGTCTGTGTGAGTGTTAAGTCAAATGTGGATGCATTTTCTCATGTCTCTCCTGTCTGTTTATATCCCACAGTGTAATCTGTAAAACATAATAAAATAGGAACATTAACAACGGAATGTGAATTTTAATGAGATTTTATCTAAAGCCAGATGGCAAAGAATAAACACTATTGTGCTTGAGAAAAAATAATATTAGTTATCAGGTAGAGGATTAAGATGATCCAAATAAAGAAAAAAGAACACACAAACAAAGAAAGAAAATCTATTGTGGTTGTATCTGTCCTGGTCCTCACGACTCAGGGTACCCCTGGTTTTCTATTCAGCTAGTTAATTAGAAGATGATTACAATAGATAATTGCAATCATCTTATATCTGTGGTAGTCTGCCACCTTTTCCTCTCCAGCCCTGTGTTCTCTGTGTTCCCCTTCCTGGTGTGTCTTGTTGGTCCCCTACTTGTCTTTGGATATGTGTGTGTGTATGTGTGTGTATGTTACCTGCCTGGCTCTAGGAACCTCCCACCTGCGGCTGATCACCAGCACACCTGTCTCCTATCTACTCATCAGTCTTCACAGCTTATATACCAGGCTTTTCCACTACTCCGACGCCAGATCGTCCCTGTACATTGTACGACAACTACGTCTAGGCTCTCGCTAAAGCTAAGTACTTTTTGCAAGTGTGTTTTTCCTTCGTGTTTTTGATCCTGTCTGTTTTTGCTCTGCCTAAGGCATTACCCGGTGCTGGTGATAGCCGCTCCTGTGGTTTCCTGGATTCCTGTCTGCCTGTCTGCCTGCTTCTCCAGCCAGCTTCACCTTGCCTGTCGTCATCTGTCTACACTGCTCATTCACCATTCGACTTTATTACGAATAAAGTGTGTTTTGGATTACAGAGACTTCTCGGTATTCTGCATTTTTTTGGGGTTCGAAGATCGTGCATACGACAATATCCCAGTATTGAATCTGAGTACAGAATGTGAAAGTCGGTCAGGACTCTGGGTGCAAACTGGGACTGAAAAACTTTCATGGATAGATGTGTGAGAAAAATGGTACATTTGCATGAAATGTGTTAAAATGTGGTAATTGCCTACCCACAATGGTCCATCTTCATCATGTATGCAAACAAATATCCATCAAAAAGTGACTGCTTGTAGGCAAGGGGAAATCAGATGACAGCAATCCAATATTGAGCAAGCGTGTGAAAATTTGGAAGATGAAATAACAAACATTCAATAGGATGAATAATTTGAAAGACTGGTAGGCTATTGGAGTAAAAATCTGCCACAATTTTATATGAGAACATGCATATTTACTTCTCTCACTTGCTGATTGCTATGGTACAATGTAATAGTGATTAAATATGGTGTCATTTATGTTTCCTTTCTGCTGGGGAGGTTTTTTTAAAAGTTCATCCACTTTTCCTGGGTTATTTTAGAGGCTGGGGATTAGCATTTTGACACAATAGTTCTCACAGTGGGTTTTGATTCAGACTAGGATGGAAATCAGGATTTTGTTTCATCCTAAAACAAATTACTGGAGGTGTGTTGACACCTAAAACTGAAAAAAGGAGGATTTTCATAAATCAGCCAACTTAAATGTTGGTGGCCTGATTCGTATTAATACAGATGGTACAGTTTTACTCCAGCTATAAAGATATGTAACTTTATACTGTATATATAGTTGATGACTGATGTCTGTGCTAAATTTAAGGCAAAATTTAAAGCAGTATTTATATTTTCTAACAAGATTAAGAGTCATGTCTCAGTCATGCTAGCGACTCCATGAGGCTGTACTTTGAGCTAAATGCTAACATCAGCGAGGTAACATGGTCACAGTGACAATATTACCAAGCTGATGTTTAGCCTGCATCATTTTTACCATGTTCACCATCTTGGTTTAGCATGTTAGCATGCTAACATTTGGTAAGTAGCACTGAGCACAAAGTACAAATAAGCCTGATGGTAATGTCATTATTTGGGCAAGTATTTGATCATAAACTAAAGTACTGGAGAAAAAAAAAAGACCTGATGGTGCAATGTGAAAAGTCGGGATCACCAAAGTCATTAGGATTAATCCTCTTGGAACCATCGGTATCTGTACCACATTTCATGGCAATCCATTCAGTAGCTGTTGAGATTTGTAAGTTTGGACTTAAGTAGTGTGCCGACTGACCGTCATTTTCTAGATCTACTGCCCTAGCATGGCTAAAAAGCTATAGTTCATTCAGTTGTTTGAATATGGTGAAATAATTCCCTCACTCTCCAAGTTTAACAGTTAGTTTTAACAAGTTCGGGTGGTACACTACCTGTATATTTCTGCTTTCGGCCAAAAGGCCAAGAGTTAAAAGTAGACACACAAGCTGTTCTAGTGCTGCCAGCAGCAGCGTCTCATACAAAACTAAGTGATGCAGGATCATGGTGAGGATGAATGTCACACACAGGCTTCCAGACAAGCCCTGCAGGCAAACCATTTTTTCAGCTAAAGCTGCAAATAATAACCTAGCCTCTCAGAACATCATCCTGTGGAAGGAAAATGCAAGGCAAAGATCCTAGCACCTCTGAGACCCTTCTGAGGAAAACTCTAGTGTTAGAGGAAGCACAAAGCCCTGAGTGACTCTGAGAGAGTCCAGGGAGAAGAACAGGTTCACCGTCTTGACAGACCCACCTCTTGTTTCTAAAAGAAATTGTATGGATCACCAGTGTATCAAAAAGCTTAAGGAGGCTGTCTAGAACACAGCAAGACTATCATAATACAAGGAGAGTTTGATACACAACAGAAGGAGAAGATGAAGAAAAAACTAGAAGAAGGCAAAGCGTCCAAAACAAACCCTTCATCGTCCATCAAACTCTTCCTCTCCTATATTTACATCTTACATCTTCATGGTTGACTCAGGGTTTAGCACTGCGGCCTCACAGCAGGAATGTTCTGGCTTCCAACCAGCTGGGGTCTTTCTGTGTGCAGTTAGCACATGTTTGCATGTGGCTGTGCGTTTGCTTACAGTCACAACCTCTCCCATGTCTTTGTGAGTTTCCTCCGGTGCAGCTTCCTCACACAGTCCAGACATGTTTGTCAGGTGAAACACTGAATCTAAACAGCCCGTAACTGTGAGGCTTGTCCAGCTTCATTTCTCTTCTGGCAAATATTGTTATTAGATTATTAGCATAAAAATAAAAACTTTATCATAACTGTCAATTTTGTTTATACAGAAATAATACAACTATAAAATGTCTGATACTGTTTATTACTGTGATTTCACCAGTGCCTCCCACTGATTCTGTCCTTTCTTTCATATCTTTAAAATGTTCTCCAGCAGAAAGAGAATAAAGAGAATAAACTCCAAGTTATATTATTCGGACCACAGCATTAAACCTCCCTGCTTACTTCTCATCTTGGTATGTTGTCTGCTTTTGTCAAGTCACATTCAAAGTCTTCAATTCAGAAATGAAGTTTGACGAACAAATAAATCCAGTATTTTAACCAGGCTTCAGCATTGTTTCCCAACTCTTAACAATTCTCTGTGTCTGACCTGGAGAAAGCTAACCTTCAAATCAATCCACCGTGATTACCGTAACTCTTTACATTTTGGCATTACTCAGACTTCCTCCTGACGCAAGTGTAAAAAAGGGGCCATGTTACTCACACCTCAAAACGAAGGAATTCCCCTTCTCCTGCCATACTTCTCACTCTCTTGACACTCTATTGATTGATATTCTTTCATGTTTCAACTTAAAACACACTTTTACTTCAAAATAAGACAGTGTAGTCCCTCATTCGTCCAGGAGTGTTCTATTGTAGAAAAGGTTTCAGTCGTAGTCATCTGGACACTGTTTTCAGAATCAAGACGTTTCGGCTCCCATCCGGAAGTCATTCTCAATTGTGAAAAAAAGTTTTACTTGTTGACCTTTAACTGTGCCTAACAAGTTCCTCCATTCTCTTCTTAAGCCTTGAGTCATTTGCTGATTCTGTTATACATATCTATTATGTACATATCTTATTTCTTCTACTTCTCTGTACTGTAGAGCACTTTGGATTAACCCTGTTGAGTTTAAAGTGCCATTTAAGTAGAGATGAACAGCAGGGGTTTTAAGGACATTTTATTTTAAGTTTTCAGCAATATCTTCTAATATATCTTATTTAAGGTGAGTAACATGCAGTATTTTAGATGGGCTGGCATGGCTGCCTGTTGTTTTATGTATAAATATATAATTAATATTTGTGACGTACAACATTTTAGCAGACTTACTGTACAGTGTAACTTTATTATACTTGATAATACAACTGTTACACTGCTATACATTAGCCTAGAATTGTTCTTGCTTTCAGCTAAGTGAGGATTAGATGATTAAGGACAATTTGCTCAATCAAATCATTTACTGTAACTGTTTCAAAGAGCATAGAAAACAAAACTGCTGCTGCATTCATTGTTTATCTTTAATTAGGAACAAAAGACTTAATTCTGATCTTGGTAGAGTTTCTTAAAAAAGCCTGCTAAAAGGATAAACTGCAGGCTTTGCTTTAAAAGCACTTTTTGTCTGTGGATCAAAATATAGCATGTAATTATATGGCATGTTGAACAAACTGAGCCTTCAAGGTGTTCAGAGTGAAGTTTATTATCAGATACAGTGGAAGCCTCCAATAAATCATCACAAAAAGACAACTGATGACACAAAGCAATCTCTAAAGTGTCAGATGTGTTGTTGATTTTTTCTTATAATGATTGATAGCTCAAGTCAAAGATTAATAACTGAAGACTTTTGGTCGATTCTAAAGATCAGTCATTTACTGCAGAGAGAAAGGTTCCTTTTGTTATGCCAGAGAAAATATTAAAAATATGATATACATTAGATCTTGTCACAACAGTATTTTACATGTGCAACATTTAATTTATAACTGCAAAAATATAGTAGAAAAGGTTTCAGTCGTAGTCATCTGGACACTGTTTTCAGAATCAAGACGTTTCGGTTCCCATCCGGAAGTCATTCTCAATTGTGAAAAAATGGGGGGTGGGAACTAGAAATTTAAGCTACTCTGCGTTACATAAGCCCTGCCCTCAGGAAGGAATCTGCCTGAGTATCTGTTAATAGCTAGTTTCACCTGAAACTGACCTAATAGTTTCCAAGATGGCCCAGTAATCAGTAATCAAGCCTATTGTTTTCTGGCTGCATCTACTTCATCACTGTTAAGTACCTGATCAGCATGTGATTGGCATGACCAAGGTGATAATACACTCTGATAGACTTTGGGCAGATTGAATCTCAGACCACCATTTCTGTTCAAAGAGGGGTTTTCTTTTTTCACAAAATGGCTTCCTTGACACCCCGTTCAAACCAACTCTTCTCTCTATTTAGAATCTTCACCTTGCTGTCTTCAAATGTGGGGTTTGTAGCTTTTAGATGCAAATGCACGGCGCTCTGTAATCCTGAGTTAGCGTGTCGTCTGTGCTGATAAAGTCTTTTGTGAAGTGGCTGTTTGGTCTCACCTATATAATGTTCTTTGCAGTTTTCCTCACTGCACTGAATGGAGTAGACAACATTGCTCTGTTTCTGTGTGGGTAACTTGTCCTTAGGGTGAATGAGTTTCTGTCTTAAAGTGTTGCCTGGTTTAAAGAAAACAGGGACATCGTGCTGTCTAAAGATCCTTTGTAGTTTTTCAGACATACCAGATCCATAAGGAATGGAGACACCGTTCCTTCTTGGTTCTGTTACACTTTTGTCCTGTTTTTTGGCTCTTTTAACTTTGTCCAGATTTGTAACAGAGTACAGATGACTACGACTGAAACCTTTTCTACGATAGAACACTCCTGGACGAATGAGGGACTACACCGTCTGTAGAAATATATGTTTTATCAACCCTTTTTAAAAATCGATTTTCTTTAATAAAGCACTACCATTCAGACTAATTACCAGGGTGACCAGGGTACACTACAAAAGACATGTATGAAATATATCATTTTATATCTCACAGTGCTGCCATAATGAAGTATTTTGTATATATTCTTATCCACATTGTGAAAAAACTGATATATTTTTTTAATGTAATCATCTAAAATATTTTGAGTTAAAAAGGAACAAAATGTTGATTAATGAATTTTGATGGCATACATTTCATAGATGAATAAACATCAGAGAATAACAACACAATTTCTTTTCTGCGGATGGTGAAATTTTGGTTTATCTCTTCTTCTCAACATCCTACAATACAAAAGAAATATTTACATTTACATATATACATATTTCGCATTGACTTAATGTTGATGTACTTACCATATTTTACTGACAACAGCCAGAGGCATTAATATAACAACTCCAACAAGTAGCACAGTTGCAAAAGCATACAGTAGATAATCTGAAAAGACACAATATTCAATATTGAATATATTAAAAACTTGATATCCATCCATCAGCTATAACCTCTTATCCTTGAGGGTCGTAGGGGAGCCATTCCCAGCAGGCATTCATTAATTCATTCATACCACAATCAAGTTTAAAGTGCTGAATTTGAAATTGAAATTTACCGTGTGACCATGTGTGACGTTGCTCAGATTCATTGATTTCAGGAGATTTAGAAGGACCACTTCTGCTGCTTTTCCAAGACGTCACTGAAATACACATACAAATACTTTCAAATGTTTCCAATAAACAAATTTAATTATGTCTCGTAAGTCAAAATCCTACTCACTGAAGTGTGATCTATTATGAAGTACATCATGAATCATGTTGCATGTCAGTAGATCATCATTGTGCACTCCTTTGCACGTACAAGGATAGTGAAGTGCCGTGCCCAAAGTAGCTAAGAAGGCCATTTTACATTCAGAATCTGCACCAAGGATGAGGGCTGGATCCATCTGAGTGAAACATTCGGCATTATGGAGGTCACCGTCGCTACATTGTACTTCTTCAAGGCTCCAGCATTTGGTTCGGAAAGTTTTTAACAGGTCTCTGGCAAATCAGACAAAACATGGCTTAGATGCTTTGCTTTATGGGTGTTTAGGATAAATACACACACAGCACACTCATCTTCTTAGATAGATTGTTTTAATGAAAATTCCACATTAATTTTGTTACTAAATTTAAATTATGGTAAAACTGTCTCTGCAAAAAAAAGGGCACCAGTGACAAAAAGATTGTGAATGTGTAACATGACATTTTTTAAAGTGCCTGCGGAC
Organism: Siniperca chuatsi; assembly: GCF_020085105.1. Classification (NCBI taxonomy): domain Eukaryota; kingdom Metazoa; phylum Chordata; class Actinopteri; order Centrarchiformes; family Sinipercidae; genus Siniperca; species Siniperca chuatsi. The sequence continues at coordinate 13,582,474 of NC_058052.1, forward strand.
ATTTCAGCTTCATTAGATGCAAATTGGAGATGTACCCTAAGAACGTGTCCACTATTGAAAGCCATTGTTAAAGTATGTGGTAATGCTCTCTGAGACACTAATTCATCTTGCAAGTCTAGATTTAAATTACCAACACATCTGTAGTATATACAAACAACATTGCTTACTTTTTCAATCTATTCAGATCTATTCTAGCTCCTCCAGAAGTGTCCTTGCATGGTAGCTTGCCGCCATCGTGGTAAGTGAATAGGTGAATGAGAGGCAAATTGTAAAGCACTTCGGATAAAAGTACTATATAAATGTAGCCATATACCAGGTTTCCTTAACCCCAGCTCTTCACAATAACTGGCTTTGTATTTCTCCTGTAACTTTTACTAGCCACACTAGCTGTCAGTCCATCACCTTGGGTCCAGACATAATTATCTCAACAACTACCCTGTGAGAAGGATTGCCATGAAATTCTGTACAGACATTCAAGTTTCCCAGATGATGTATCCTAATGACTCTGGTGATCCTCTGACTTTTCCTCTAGCACCAACATGAAGTTGACATTTGTTGACATGTGGTTTTGAGTGAAATGTCTTCACAACTATTGGATGGATTGCCATGAAATTTGGTACAGACATTCGTATGCCCCTCAGGGTGAATTGTAATAACTGTGGTAAACCCTAAAATTTTCATCTATGAAATGTTAATTTGTCCAATACTTTGGTTTATGACCAAATACCTGCAAAACTAATGTAATTCCCATCAGCCTCAGCTGTACATTGTGTTTAGTGCTAATTAGCAAATCTTAGCATGCTAACATGCTAAACTAAGATAGTGAATATGGTAAACATTATACCTGCTAAACATCAGAAAGTTAGCATTGTCATTGTGATCATGTTAGCATGCTGACATTAGCATTTAGCTCAAAGCACCATCTATGCCGAGTACAGCCTCACAGAGCAGCTGGCATGGCTGTAGACTCTTGGTGTTAATTACTGTAATTAATGTAATTACAACAACATACCTACCATGTTGTAATAGCAACATACCTGCAGTTACTGTCCTCAACACACCGGTCAACTGTATCCTGGCACATCCAGGTCTCCTCTCCACATGTGCCACTGTGCAGAGCAGTTTTCATGTGCAGACAGTCCTGAGCTGAAGCCTCACACTCACACATCAGTAGCATCTCTGCAACATTGTGCGGCATGCTGCCGTAGAACTGCTGAATTACTTGCTGACAGCGGTCACGGTCACACTGCTCTGCCATACATGCCTGAAGAACAGGTGCTAGGTACCTGTTGCAAACTGCATCACTGATGCAAACTTTCATTTGGTCCAAGCAGGATCCAGCGTCATTGTACACTGCAAAAAGAAAGGTAGTGAGTGAGTTTTGAGATTGCAGAAACATCACTTTTATATTGATTGAATTCAGTACACCATTTTATCTTCTCGTCTCATTGTCTTTTAGTTGAGGTTAAACCATAATAAAATAATTACCATAGCCTATTAAACTGCTTGATTTCCAGTCCACTACTGTGCTCCTCTTCTGCTGAGCTGCTGTAAAAATAAACATGATCCAACAAATGCTCATTAAAACCAGTCTGTTGTTCATGATACTCATTCTGTAGCACAATAGTGCTCGTTCATTTAGTACATCAGATCGCCTTTGGTAAACAAAAATGTAATTTCACTGATAAATGCCTATCTCAGAGTCTACTGAGAATACTGCACCTGGTGTTTGGTGGCATTGTGTGGCCAGCGCTTGTATAGAGTCACAAAGCTCCTCCTCCCAGGCACACACACACCCTCGCAGAGAGGGAAATTGGCCCAGTATGGTCTGGATAGTCATGTTACAGACCTCTGAGCCTTTCATTTGGCACCCTTCATCTTGAATAACACAAGCACAAGAGGGAGGCAGAAAAACAGGATTTTCCATAAGCGAGTGAGGTCTTGTTTGTGCAACAGGTGCTTCCTACAGTATGTGCCTGCTGCTCTGATTGTTTCTCTTGTGAAGGCTGTTTATATACAGAAATATGCAGACAACATATATTCACTATTATAATACAGGATTCTAATGTCAGACATTAATTTTAAAGGCAGTTGACAGCCTATTTATTATTATCTATTTATTAAGTTATAGAAACTTTGCTCCAGGCTATTGCCTCAGTTATTACATTTAAGCCATACTCCAAGAAGTGCAATCCAATTACATAACCTCATGTCCTAAGCCTCCTGAGGAAATGTAATCATTACTTTTGTATTGCCGCTAGATGACAGAAGGATAACATCGTGTTCCAAACCCCCCGCAGCAGAAATGGTAAATTGGTGTCATTTTTACCCTCACAGATGCTGCCGTAAAATGCCTGTTCACTCTTGCATAAATTTGACATGCAGGTATCCACAGAAGCCAAACAGTCAGAAGGAGATGTCATGCTGATGCTGAATATCTGAGGAATAACAATCCCTGAAATAGAAGTACATTCCAATAATATATTTAATTTTTTTATGTGAATTTATTGCATTATATTATATCTTTGTATCTTTTAGATTTTATTAGTATTTGTTTTAAGCTTTTATTTAAAAAAGGTAGGTTTAATACAGTTATTGATGCAAGTTTAACATCACTGATTGTCAAAACACTTTGGTTGACTGTACATGCATGACAGACTACAAGACATGCAGCTCTTGTTTAGAAGTTTTAGTTACATTGCCTGACAACACACAGCAACGTTAAGATGAATTCAATTAATTCAAGTTTTTACCATCAAAAATCCATTACTCTACAGTGACAGTTGTCTTAGACTCACCAAGTATGACTGCAGCTTCCAGACGTATAAGTTGCATGATAGCTGTTGCAAAGCTGTCAGTGGACAACTGAAGCTCTCCTGCAGCTGATCTGTACTTCCCATTGGTGTCAGTACTTAAGCTGGAATACACCACCCACAGTCAACAGGATGTAACACATTTACTGGGGGCTGTACCGAGCACAGTGTAATGAAATGACACACGCAATTCCTGAACAAAACAGACCTAAAAAAACAACAAAAACAAATATTTTGTTCTGATAAAGTCATAGCGGGTGTGTGACTTTTTGGTGAATGTATCTAAGGGTCTTATTTTTATAATTTCCGAGTCTATCACTGTACAGGCAGGATTAGTTGTCGATTACTTGAGAATTTGGGATCAACATGTTTTTGCAGCTACAACAAATATGGGAAATATTATATATTTACATAATGAAGGTGTGATGGGGATCGCAAACAGTGTATGGAAGCCAGTTTTTTACCTCTGATCTGCTGATTTAGAAATCCCAAAATAAAATTTATGTCAGTATTTTTTGTATCACTAATTTAGTGGCTATAATCAACATTTTCAACAATGGATCATATGACTACTAGTATGTGAAAGGGTTTACTTGTAATGACTAACCAACAGAAAGTTATCACTAGATTCTGCAGCTCTACGGAGCATTTTAGTTGCTTTCAGCTCACTGTTTTGGTTTTACCACAACTTTAGTGTTTTGGTTCAGTCTCACCGCTCTCATCAACCTGTTTCCAGATGCAGTATGCAACTGTTTTCCATGATAAAGCTCTTAAAACTAATGGTACACTAACTTTACCTGCCCAACACCAAATGCAGACAAAGTTTGCGAAGTTAGATGGTGAATGTAGTGGAGCATTAAGCAACTAAAAAGCTAGATATTTCCCTATATTTCCATATTTCTGGAGACCGAAAACAGCTACAAAGGAGGGTGAATATAACTTACATTTGCCTGTTAGACAGAAACACGACTCCAAATGAATGATAATGTTGCTCTGTAACTGCTGGATGTGTAAATAGGCGACTGTTTGCGAACAAGTTCGCCATTATCAACTTAAAGGGTAATGATATGTCAGTGTTGTGTTTACAGCTTGTTTCTGCTGCCCCCAAATGCCCCCCCCCAAAAAAAATTGAGATGCTTTAAAACTACAAGAGCAAATTTTTTGGGGGGGGATGTCACGTTTTGGGGTTTTAGTTTAGTTATTTCCTGTTATATTTTGTATACTCACCTCTCCTCATGTGTCATGTGACTTCACGTCCTGCTTTTGTGTATTTTCCCTCCAGTTTTGATTGTCTGCCCTGCCCTGATTAGTTTCACCTGTGTCTAGTTAACCTCCCCTCATCTTTTTATTTAGTCTGTGTCTCTTCATTCCCGCAGTGTCAATTCGTCCTTTTATCCATGTGCCACGCTCTTCAGCTTTCCCGTGTTCTCCTGGTGATTTTTAGATTTATACTTTGTTCGTTTGTATTTTTTCACTTTTGCCATTAAAATCATCTTAACTTCACCAGCTCTGCCTCTTAGTCTGCACTTGGGTCTTATTTCCTCATGTTCCTGTGTTCCCTGCTTGACACGGTGACACTGGATGCAACTTTTGGCAACTGAGCCACTCAAGTGCACCACTTGGTTACACAGTAAGACGTGCTCAAGGGTGTTTAGGTGGGTGAGAGACTAGACCCAAAGATAAAAGACAGCAGAAGAAAAACAATATAAGATACTTTATTGATAAAATTTGTGCAGGAATACAGATACTGTGAAATAAACTGACAACTAATTAATGCACTAAAACTCACTAGAACAGAAACATCAAGTCAAGGAACTAAAAGTTTAGGACACATGATGAGATGATTGGGTGGAGCTGTGTTGGGTGACACTGCATTCACATCAAAAAGTCTTTACATATAAATACATATAAATAAATGAATACATTGAACATCACTAAAAGAGGGTTATCAACATACTCTCTTAATTTCAGTTGGATGTTTACATACTGCTTTATTGGCTGATAAAAGTTCTGCAGACATTGATTGTATAAAACTTCAAATCTTATTACAAATATTAAAAACTGCATGCTGGTCATGCTGAAAATGTGTCTTTTCTCTGTTGAGCTGGGGATATGAAACAAAAACAGCAATATCAGTGAAACAAATTATCTGACCATGTTACTTCAAGTAGACAAGGAGTGTTACCATTTTGAAAAAAGAAACTCAAATAAATCTTGTTACACAGCATCTGCTGTTTCTGTTAGGGATTTGTAATTAGCTACTTATTTAACTGCATTTTGACTGTAAAAAGCCTGTAAAACTACAAGCCATGGCATATCATAGTGTCATTAATTACCAGCCATGAGTACATTGAATTCAATTCAAACACAATCAATGAGGACTTATTCCTAGAGATACAAATAAAAAAATAAGAAAGCACACAGTAACTTTCAGAAAAAAATAGGAAAAAACAAAGACGCAATGAGGTTCCAGTCACAGAAATGCAAAATCATCACAGTGCACTGATACAACTATACTGAAATTATACCAAAATCCTCATAAATACAAAATCAAATACCTGTTCTGCAGCATTGTCGTTGTAGCTACACTACATGTGGGTTTCCATTGTAAGCAAACCACATCAGTGCAGAATGGATAAACAAATGCATCAAAACACATTAAGTATTCATGTTATCACGATGTTTCAGTTTATATTCATATTATTCACTCATATTTCAGATTACATATGATTTTACACACAACGTGGAATGTGACTAAACTCAAGTGTGATTAACTACTTCTTGTCTAAGTTTGAAAAGTTAAAGTTACACAATTTACATGTAACTAATTTAGTTTAAATACAGGGGAGAATATCTTAAAGTACAATTGATTGAAACTGGGCAAAATCAACAGCAGTTAGACAAATATGTCTGTCTGACTGTCTGTCTGGCATATGACCACATTTGTGCCCTGAATGATGTTAATGTCGGACTACATTTTAGTATTAGTCATAGTTTAAAGCTTATAAAATATCAATCAGAATGAATATTAAAACTGCCAACAGTTACAAATCTACTCTCATACCCAAATGAAACTTTTCTAGCAGAGATTAACAAGCAGACTTTTGACCAATTACAATCTCACTTACTGCAATATACACTTACTACTGAGTAGCAACACTTTAAAGTTAGTTTTGCCCACAAGTCACTGAACAGAAGTCAAGCTGCCCTATTGAGCATCATTTTCCTGTCTTTGTTTTCTGTCATTGTAACATTAAAGTGTTTGGTTTTTTTGTTTCTTTCACATTACTATTGCCTTTTCCTGATTGCCTTTTCAGTTTAATTGATTTCTTTGATTAGCTTGATTTGACAAGAGATTTCCACATAATTTTTACTTATTCATTTTTTGTCAGAGTACTTTAACAGAGGCGTTATCTATACTGCTGATTACAATGATGATTAATACATTTTGTGTTTATTTATGTCTATTATGTTACTTGAAGAACTTTTTCCATTTCTAAAAATTTGTATTCACTTGTTTCATTTAGTGAGTATTTGATGTGCTCTGGATCTAGATTTTAAGACTACAAGTTGTGATTATGTTGAACAGCATTTCCCATGTGAACAGGTGCAATAGAATTGGTTAAGTGCACTCCATCCATCTACCTTATTGACTAAGTGATTTGCACTGACGAAAAAGGTCTCCTGACAGAAAAGCTTGTTTTTCTTATTAAATTTGCATGGAACGGTGTGCAGAAGCTGCTTTAATATTCTTTCTCTCGTTGTTTTTGGGTCTAATTTCTACCAGCACAAACACCATGCACTACACACAGTCAAAAGTACTAATGTATCAACGTCTGAGGTTTAGTGTTTGAGGATACAAACAAAATAATTTGTGCATGGGTACCTTTGTTTCAGATTCATGTTTGTGTTTTTGACTGCTCTCAGGGAACTATTTAGTATGCCTCAAACAGCTGAGAATAACAGAAACTGTGGAGTTTCACTGTTCTTCCTAATAATGATTATAAAAGAGAAACAGGCTTTAGGGCTTGAGGAATGGGCAATACAGTTGCCAACAGATCTCTGAAGCACATTCGAGGACATGTTTCTTTATTGCACATTTTAAAATGTAGATTTGTATTAGTATAAAAATACTTAGGTTTCATGACATCCATTGTTTTTCTGACAGGACAGTGTCTCCTGTGCTCTGAAGCTGTCAGTAAAGGCGACTGACATAGCTTCTTCAGGGCATTTCAAAATGGACCTTTGAAAATCTGCTGCCTCTTACTGACTGGAAGTCACTTCAACCCAGAGTTGAACAAAAGTTCTTGATTTTATGATTCATGATGTTTAAAACTTAATTTTGCTTTGGTGCTATACATAGTGGGCAAGTGTGCAGTGACAGTATAAAATATATATATATATCCACGTGTTCAATAAAAATGTGTTGAGTGAAAGAAAGAGGTTTCATAACGAGGTCCACCAGGACACATTCATGCAGGAACCATGTTGAATATTCAGTAATTTGATGCATGTTTATGATGTTTGACCTGGCATCACTTACATACTGTTAATGCACATAAACACACATTCTTGGGCATTTACTTAAGACGGACATCTATTAATTAAGGAGACAAACTACAAATCTGAGCAGTTAAAAGCCTTTTTCTCCATAGTACCTGCTGAATTATTTTTGTAAACCTTAAACCCTACAAATAATTAAATATTAATAAACACTTCCTGTCAACAGCAATATAATTAATCATAATCTGTAATAATAATTGCTGAACTAAAAATAGTTACACAGTCAAAATAGTACATTTACAATATGCAATTGAAATCATGTCACTTAACTGTGTATCATAAAATACATATGAGTATGAGTTAGTAAATACTAAATGGTGTCCTTTGATAATAGACACTTTCTGTGAATTACAAGGGGTTGCCATGTCTTACTGTGCTGAAAACAGTGGTCAGATTTCTAAAGCTCTTCCTCTTGTCCTTGTGAAACTAAGCAAACAGAAAACAATGATTTTTAGAATCAGGTTTAAACATTTGAATGTCTACCTTAATGATGAGTGTGTCCTTTGAAGCTCGAATTGGTCAGAAGAACTCCTCACCTAGATTATAAGACTACACTATCTGATCTGATATGTGTGACACATTATCCATGTTGGTAACTTGAGTTGACAGGGATTTTCGGCTGTCTGTGCTCGTTCTGGTCCTTGTCCTCTTTGTTGGCGTTTGGCCTTGGCCATTACAATGGCAAGTAAAGGCTGCTTTGAACTCCCCACGGAACTTACCTGTGGAAAAAGAGAAAGATAAAATCCACTCAGAAACCATTCAGTTTGAACCTTTTTATGCTTTGCATCAAAAACAGTGTTTTTCAGTTTCAGAGGCATTATGAACTACACTTTTAGTAGTAATTAATGTTTAGAATTATTATTATTATTATAAATACATCATATATCATTGCTTTTTCAGTACATGATGACTAACAGCTGAGATGCATGTGTCATTATCAGGGCCATGCAACTCTAATGGCATCTACAATCTGTAATTTCATGTAAGACATTTTTGTGATACATACAACTTTAAGCAGTGTGTTGTAGTGTTGTTGCCAAACTGTCCACTAGAGGGCAGTAATGAACCCACACATCTGTTGTAAGTGGTGAGGCAGGATACAAACCTACCGCTGAGAAAATTGTAGATGATAGGATTTGCTGCACTGTTGGCATATATGAGCCAATGTGAGAAAGTGAACCATGCATACACTGTCTCTCTGTCATTTGTGGTCTTGAACGTCCCAAAGACTCTGCAGGTAAAGTATGACATGGTAAGATTCATTCATGCTTGCATGCTTTAAATCATAACATTTTAAATCAGGATTTAAAAGAAAACAAACAACAATTCAGTTCTTTAAATATACTATATCAGTCAGTATAAAACATTAAACTACCTAGGTGAGCTAATGAAAAAAGAAATCCAAACTGTGACCCCGGTTTATCACAGGGTCCATAGTTAATCACTTTAAATTTGAAAGGCTTTTGATCGTTGAAGCAGCAGAGCTTGAGAGATTATTACCTTTTCATAACATTGAGCACGCTGATTGGCAGGTAGCACAGGGCGAAAACAAAAAGCACTACCATTAGCATGCGGGCTGTCTTGCGCCGGGCTCGGACCTGTTTGATCTCAGCACAAACTGTGCTGGTCCTGACCCTCACGGACTCTCCCAGCCCTGGAGTCAGAGCTGAGCACTGCATGGACCTCCAATTCCTCTGCAACACTGATGTGCTACCAGGAATCTGTTGATTAAATATGTGCATACATCAGGCACTATAAAATCACCAAAGGAAGATCAGTTCACTATTTAAACTCGGCTTGAGAGCTGATGTATCACTTTTAAAAAACTTGAAGTGCTGGAATACACACCTGTTGACACCACAGCTTGTGACATATTTGGACATACGCCAGGACCATGAGACATAATGGTGCAAAGTATGTGACAATAAAGAAACAGGTGTGATACACCTTTGGGTAGATCTCAGCTGTTGAAAGAATAAAACACATCATTATAATTTGATTGAAAACCGTCTGGATAGTAACTGTTAGCTAGGACTCGCCCCCTTAGTTACTAGTTACTGTTGCTATGCCTGTCAATCTTTCTGTTCTGGCACAATACATTTACAATGATAATGTGGCAGTTTTATCACTTGAAATATGCAGTCATATTTCAAACAATGGGTTTTCGACTTCATATAGCTGTAAACAAAAGCAGGCTTCTCTTTATAATTGACGGCCGTGGATTTTGTCAACAGAAATGACTGTCACTAGCAGATTTTATCAACTGAAACTAGTTAGCGTAAGCTATCGCTAACGCTAAAACACTTTGAGTTGGTTGATTTTTAAGCTGATTTGTTTTAAAACAATAATCCTGTAAAATGGGTCTTAAATATACATATATACATATGATGCCTACATACATGATCATACTAAAAGATTGAGGCTAAAGTTACAGGCACAACGTCAGCATTCTCACCAGCTGATCCAGAAGGAGCAGTATTGTTCATGTATTGCAAGGTATAGCTAGTTAGTCCTAGTATTGCAGTATGATAAATAAAAAATGTTATGCTATGTTATTATAATATAAGCCCTGGATGATTTCAAAGCTCATTATAGAAAAACATACTTGGCCAAGCAACACAGTGGTTAGATTAAAACTTTATGTTCGTATTTTCAAACAGTATGTTTTTTTTTTGTACAAGAGAAAATTATTTGAGGATGAGGAATAACCGATGAGTTGTAACGTCCCCAAAATAAATCAAATGCATGTGTACTCTAAACTGTGATAGAGTAGCACCATGGCTCCCACACAGTGAGTGTTCCAGGCCTGAACAGGTATTTTTTTTATGTAACAGGTGTTATGCTGAGTTCTGCCTGCCTGCTGAGAACTGCATGTGACTCGAGGGAGCACGCACAGCTCGATGGGCTGATAACATTTGAAGCAGGTGAAACTACACAGTGTAATGATTTCTAAGGCAAAGTAATGTTTAAAAACGATACAGTGGTAATTTTGTCACCTCTCCAAACCCAAAAACAAAAGTGTTAGGAATAGATTAAATGTGTGTCTTTATCTGTTCTAATGTACACTAACTTCAGCATGACTGGCTAACTAGCTTACTACCTATAGAAGTAACCCAGCGTGGCCTATTATTAGCTATCTATATTATTACAGGTGCTCTGCCTGCCGAGAGCTGCATGCCCCTCGCAGGACCGCATACAGCTAAAGCAAAAACTACCAGACAGTGTAATGACTTCTAAGGCAAAGACCTGTTTAAAAAACGATATAATCTTCTTTGTCGGGTTCATCAGTGATAACAAATGATCTGAAAGTTTATGAACATTTAGAGTCATTAATGTTTTATTAGTTGTAGTTTATTACTGTAGCTGCAGAGTAATGCATCTCCTATTATTTCAGTTTAGGTCATTATTAAATTTATGAAATTCACATTGACATGCCAAAATGACCCAAAATATGTGCTGATAAAACCATTTGATTCATAGATCTCCAGAAATCAAGTTGCAGTGTGGATGCATTATTTGGCTGAGGGTTTTTTTTATTTCAGTACCTGCTGAGAATTTCTCACTGTCAAGCCAAAACAGCCCAAAATATAATGCGGGTAACATCATTTGATCCTTAAGTGTCTCTAGAGAAATACAAGGTGGAGAAGCATTATTCGGCAGAACAGATTTTAGAGCTGCCGAGGAATGACTTGTTATTTCAGCCAAGATGAGCGTTGTATGAAATTTTCACTGTCGAGCCAAAACAGCCCACAATATAAGCTGTTAAAACCATTTGACCCCTAAGTCTCCAAAGACAAAGTTAAGGGGAGAGGTGCAGTACTTGGCAGAGATGTTTTTCTTTTTAACTGCCGAGAAATGCACGCCTTCTTGTCTCAGTCCAGGTGAGTGTCAAATGCATGAAATTCACAGTCAAGCAAAAGTAGTCCACAATATGTACTGTTAAAACCATTTGACTCCTAGGTCTCTAGAGACAGTGGATGCAGTATTCAGTTGTGTGTTTTTTACCTGCAGAGAAACGCATCTCCTTTCTCAGGCTAGGTGAATGCATTAAACTTACACTATCATTAATTAACATTAACATGTTATAAAATTTTTTAAGAGAAAGGCCATATCATACACAGTGTTCTCTACTGTGCAGTGTACAGACTTGGAGATGTCTGGATTGTAATGAGAGTGGAAACACACGCGGCCCTTATTATGTGTAAATTCTGTTCCCTTCTCTTAAACTACTGAGAATGTATGTCTGCCCTGGCCTTGGTAACAGACAGATACACCTCCAAACTTTTCCAACCTCCCAACCTCTATAGACAATTGGCTGACAGTGGAGGTGCGTCAGCTGATTAAGCTTACCTGGGCCCTTGGGTTATATAAGCTGGCCCGTATGCTTCCTTCAGGCTCTCCCTTCCTACAGCGGACATCCACCCTGCATCACTTCCTTCAGTTTTTGCCTCTTAAACACCTCCACAGGACACAACACACATCCTAACATTGCTGTTTCCACACCCCATTATTCATTTCTTGTGTGGACTCCTCATCACATTCCCTGAGCCAGTTTGTGATAGCAAAAACAAAAATAATTGCAATTCAGTAGATAGAAACACTCAAAGTATATGAAAAATGTAATATTTAATAAGTAAAAGAACAGAAAGACCCAGCAGGACTGAAGAACCCACTGATTAACAGGTGCTGAGGCTCCTGATGCTGGAACTGTGGCAATCCTGTGAGGAATCTGTGGCTTCTGGATCCTGAATGTTTGAGGTGGTCCGTGTTCACCTTTTTTCCCAAGCAGATCTGCATTTTTGTCTTCCAGTGCTGTTATTGTAGAGGAGCCAAGAAAGTTGGCCTCCAGATTTCCGCCTTTAGGTTGTTGATATTTTGGCACCACACTTTGTCACCAACTGCAAAGTTGTTTTTTTCCATTTGTGATTTCAGTTTCCACCTTGTCTTATCCTGGACCTTTGAGACATTGTCCAGGACAATGTTCTTTATCTCTTTTGCATTTTCACAAACCTGATAGACCTCAGGAATCTCCGCAGGATACCGCACTTCCCTACCAAAAACAAAAAAATATGAGGAAAATTTGGTGCTTTTGTTTTTTGGTGCGCAGTCCAATAACGGCATATTTTTGCAAAATACTTATCAACAATATAATTTGTGACTGACATTTTAGCATTGTCAAGCTGTGATTTCCTTAATTTTAGATGGTTCCATTCATCCTCTCAACCAGACTATCGGTCTGTGGATGATGGGGAGCACAAATGTGAAGTTACAAACTTCAGTTTAAAGAGATATTACTATCATACATTAAAAATAGGTCTACATACAGAATTAGTAAGTCCAACATTACCACATTCACAAACTCACAAAATTTGTGTTGGAGCCTCAAACTGGAGGATAAATAATCTGGTCTGTGACGATCTCTGCACAGTCAGACAGTGGATAGGCTTGTGGCCATTTTGTAAAGTAGTCGAACATGACATAAACACACTGATTGCCACTGTTTGTTGTCGCCAATTTACCAATCAGGTCCACAGTGATGAGCTCAAAACGTAGTTACCTAGAAAAAAAAACATGGGAAACGCTAAAAGGTAACCATGGTTTGTCTGTGTCAACATTAAGGTATTAAGGTATTAAACGTTTTACTAAATCTTCTGGGGTCATAATAAAACACCTGAAGACATGTACCACTTATCCAAAAGGCTTCCTCAATTTGTGTTTTTCACGTCATTATGTCGTGTTTTTTTATTCCTCCAGGCAGAATTATGACAGGCTTTAGAGTCGTATGACTGTAGGTGTGAACTGATGTTAAACTGAAAGGGCAAAGATGTTAAAACCCCCGCAAGTCTGAGACAGTTGGTTCATCTGAGGGGCCACATAATGAAAACTCATCTGAGCAAAACTGTCAATGCTAGTATACACACTGAGTGTAAAACTTGCAGACTGAACGGCTCTTCAGAAAACGCATGGTACAGCATAGACGGCCAATGGATATGAGATGAAACCCATGAAGTCAAACACACAAACAGAGCTGCCACATCTTCTTTAGAGATGCATGTTTGGAAAAAGAAGAACCAGGTAAAAGACTACAAAACTCTTTAGTAGGAAGAATAAAATCACACAGGTAATAGTAATTTTGTTTTAGGATTAATTTGATGGATATAACGTTGCACATTCTTGCCCATTTATATTTATATCTCTGGTCATTCAAGACCAGAAAAACATTTGCAAGTTGCATCCCTTGTTCTTTCTGGTCGCTGTGAGCTACTCTTGGGCTTGAAAGAAAATTGTTGGCCTCTTCTACACCACAAACCACTTTTGTTATGAAGTCCCCACCAGGTCCCTTGATGTAATACAGAGCTCGTCCTAGAAGATACATAATAAAATAAATAAACTTGAATTTATTGCTCAAAGTAATACATAGGCTCCTTTAGTAATTAATGATGTCTAATTATACATAAATGAAATACATTTTCAAATGTAATAGTCATATAATAAGAATCCTAATAAGTGGTTGCATAAGTGGTATAGTATGCGGAATAAGAAACTGCAAAAGGCAACCATCAATAGCATTACATAGTGTTTTTACTATGTCTTTAATAGAATATTTGGGGTGCTTCCAGAGGTGTAACTAGCAAAAAGGTTTACAGATTGTGCCTTGCTTGCTAAGTTCACACGATGTTCACATGATGATCTTTTGACCATAACTTTTACTGAACATTTTGTTGACTTGGTTAAATGCAGCTTAGCATTTTCTATAAAATCATTACTTATTTTTTAACACATTTTTTCTACTCTTAGTGGTATATAAGGATAAGATACAGACAAGCTGGCTAAGGATATTAATGATTCCTTAAGTTAGCCAGCGAACCTAAATGATACTAACCTTCAACATGATACTTTGAAGCTTTTCGTCATATTTGCTTTGGTCTCTGTAAAGCAAAATCTGCTTGTGCAATTGAGGGTCCATGTTGTCCATAAGCTACCTTTAACGTCTAGGTTCCCATGCGCGCACGTACGCTGACTACTCAGCGAGCCAGTGAGCGAGCAAGAGAGAGAGAGATTGATTCATGTTTTTTTGCACTTTACTGCAACGTTACTGATATAACACCACCATAAAACTCTGACCTTAGCCTACCACATGCATTTCAAAGACCAGCCAACAGGCCATTTAAATAATAGGCTACACAATTATATTATTGTATACTATATTGAATATAGCCCAGAGAAATATGCAGTTAAAGTCCTCATTACGCAGGCAACGGATTCCCTCATTTAGCAGCATCATCATAAGAACAGTTAGGCGTAAAGATGAGAAAATAAAAACAAATAGTATTTCTACCTATTTGAAGTTCATTCTGCATCTCCCTGTTGCATCAAACTCTTGCAGAACGGCCTCTGCATCCCTTCGAATATCATGATGGATGTTCATCAGTCCACTCAGTCATTTGTCAGTTATCGTATTCCTGAGATACATCTTCAAGCGATGTAAACAGCCGAAGGAGCACTCAGCACTGGCAGTGTATACAGGCATCGTTAGGAGAATCTTCATGACAGCGTTTGTTTGGGTAGAAGTCTGCAGACAATCTCAAAACCTGGCTGGTGTCACTAATGGCAGGTGTATGCCTCAATAGCTCCACATCTGCAGTGTTAACATTGGGCATCAAAGCACCATACTCCTCCTTTATCTCCAGCCATAAACTGGCTGTCAACAGCAATTTGTCAGGTAGAAGATGCTGGGCTTTAAGACGTGGCAGTGCAAGACATATTCTCTCCCTCACCTCTGTGGTCAGGTGGTTAGGAGGTCGTTAACACGTCATCGTAGTTTTCAATAACAGTGGGCAAGCACATATCATGCAGAGACCAGCGGGTATCAGAGAACTTTTGGAGCCGTTTCTTTCTCTGCTACTGTTGCTCAATAAGCACTGTAAGTGCTTTCGGGAGGCTGTAATGAAGCTCACTATTTCTTGAACAGTGTTCAGGGTGTTGCAAATGACAGGGAATGCACAATTGCTAGGTTTAACGCGTGATTTCTACAGTGCACATAGACTGCAGCAGGGTACTGTGCTCTGATGGCCGCCTGAACGTCTTGTACTTTTCCACTGACATTCCCAGCACCATTGTATCCCTGTCCAACCATATGAGCAGTATCTAAATCCAGTTCTCTTAATCTGTTCAACAAAAGCTGGGTTAACGTCTCACCTGTAGTGTCAGCCGTAGTAAAAAAATCCCAAAGAATCCTCTCGCACTGAGTAGCTGCCAGAACAGTCTCCACGTACCGAACTACAAGGGCCACTTGCTCAGCGTTACAAATATCAGCCGTCTCATTCGCCCATAGGTAAAACCACTTGGCATCCCTGCATTTGTGGAGAATTTTGTCTTGAATCTGTTTTCCACATATCTCAATCAGCTCGCTCTGAAATAATTGATGATAGTAAAAGTACAGTATTTTGCATTAGCTGGTGTATTTTCAACATACTGTTTCAGTAACTCATCTCCCTCAGCACAAAATTTCAGAAGTGCCTGAAAATTACTACGCTCATCTGTGTGGTCCTGAATGGGTATGTTTTGCTGTCCGCAAATGGCAATTAGATCGATGACTGCTTTGAGTCCATGTTTATTGCGCTCTATTGCTTATTGGGGTGAGCGATCTAACTTGGAATAGATATACTGGCACTTTCCCAAGGCAACATTAAGAAATTCAGCTGCACGCACTTGTGCACTCGTGTGAGCTGGTGTTGCAAAGTGTCTCAAAACAATTTTCTTTGCATTACTCCAGTCACTAAGTGCCTTCATTTTCAGAATCATGTCTCCTGATGAGAAAATCATGCAAGCTACGCAAAAAACGGCATCAACGCTTTTGCAGTCACACAGAGTGGAGTAAAGACTCTCGTCTTTCCTCCGGAATTTTGCGTTCCCACAGATGTTCTTAGATGGGGCTATCCACCCTCTAGGAGGCTTGAATCTAGACAGAGTCAGATGCCATTTTCAGTTCATCAGCCTTAACACTGTCATCTTGAGAGGCTGAGGTACCACATACCGTAGATATTTGCTGCTGTGACAGAACATCCTAGTCTTCTGGGCTTGGACAAGTTGGACAACAGTCACTGATGGGGGTAGCTGCAACGGTAAATTCCTCCTGGGGCTCATCACTTTGCTAAGCATGTGGGTCATGGACATGTAGCTAGCTGTTAGCTTCTGTCATAACGTTAGTACTAGCTCATTTCTAGGCTACTTATTTGCTTGTTAACACACAAGATAAGCTAAATCCAACATTGCCAATGTCACGATTAAGCGCCAGAAATGTAGATCATGCAATGACCTATAGTCAATGACGTTAACACCAATCATCGGCCTTCAAATGTATTTGCGTCATCACGTTAGTGAGTGTGGACACAGGCAAAGACTGCATCTCAAGCACATTATTCAATAAAAAATAATCCAAAGACAGGATCTGCTGTTGTCACAATTTTATTTTCAAGATAGAATGTAAAAAATAAAATAAAAATTTGCTAAATCATTATGTTGGAAGTAGGCTAAAAACAAATATTTCAAAAAATGATAAATACACAGTATATTATATCTGTGTATAGTATCGTGAATGAGTTTCATCTTTAACATAATGTTAAACAGAGTGCTTTTCTGTGGGGATCTAATCCCAAAAGCTCAGTTCAGCGAGCATTGAAGAGCCTGGTGATCAAGTAAAAAAACTTCTAATAGATATAGTAAAATGTGGGATGGTAAGGCCAGAAAATATGTTCATGAAATCCTATATGACATTTTCTAATTGTTCTGTATTCTAGTACATATTTTTACATACAAAACTAGATATAGCCTACTCCAGTCTTAATTCCTGGGCTTCACCAGGAACCACTGGGCAAAGTCACTGTGAGCATTACGTCCATGAAAATTCAACTGGCTACAATAAAGTGTAGGAACTGAAATGATTAGAAGTGTTGAACCAACAAAGTATATAAAAGGTACTCACTATTTTAAATGGTAGTTCTACCAAGCCCAAGCAATTTTGAATGGAAAATGCTGGGTACAATGGTATTCTTAATTCAGATTCTAATCATTCAGTTTAAGATGAGACACAGCCACAAGGCTCCAGACCAAAGAGTGAGGTAGAGCATTCTGAGCATCAGGAGACACATCAGACATTTGAGGGTGGTAATGGCTGAGTGTGAGAGAGTTACTATAAAGGGCCATGCCAGTAAGAGTGGGATAAGGAGAAAGATGTGCTGTGCACAATATATTTTTTATTTTACATGATGTACACAATATTAACTCATAATCAGAGGTCAAAGATTTTATGTTGGAAGTTTGAATATTGAGGTTTTCACTTTTTTGGATTCAAAAATGTTTCCTCAAAGTTTGAATGCTTTACATAGCTTCTGCTGTCATAAATAAGTAATTAGTTGATTGATGGCAGTGTGAAGCTTAAAACGAGCTTGAAAAAAGGGAGTGGCTCTTTCTCTTACAAATCAATTGTTGTCATCTTGACAGTGTGACTTTGATGCATGCGACACTTCCCTGGCCAAAGATAAGAGGGAATACATTTCTCTCCAGTTGTCACAAGTGTGGTAGCAGGCAACACGACCCAGACTTAGACACTGTGATGTGGTTGGTTGAGTTAAAGGAATTTACTTAATCTGTCAAAGGCTGTCTGTGAGCTACCCTGTATAAATACTGGGACTGATAGCTGATGAGAAGCAGCTAGGAAGCCAGGTGACCGAGTAAGGAGGAGGTTGACTCATTGCAGGCAACTGGTGGACAGGTGAGTGAATGTACAAGGATGAAGGACGCACCATGAAAGGCAAAACCACCCCTGTGGAATACTGCAACCACAAACTTTCTCTCTGGAGACCTATAGTCACATTTTGGGCTGCTTTGGCTTGACAGTGAGAATTTAATATATGTAACAATCTTCTTGACTGAATTAATCTAAAATCAGTTCTGCCAATTAATGTATCCACATCTTAAGTTTCTCTCCTGACACTTCCTATGTGGTTATCAGTTTATATTTTTGGCTTGACAGTGTGAATTTCATTCATGAAACCTGCTCTGAGACAGGAAGGGATGCAATTCTCTGCAGGTAATAAAAAAAACCCTCAGCTAAATAATGCATCCACACTGTAACTTTATTTCTGGAGATCTATGAATCAAATGGTTTTATCAGCACATATTTTGGGTCATTTTGGCTCATCAATGTCAATGTCATACATTTAATAATGACCTAAGCTGAAATAATAGGAGATGCATTACTCTGCAGCTACAATCAGTTCTGTCAAATAATGCATCCACCCCTTAACACTCCGTAAGGACACTTCAAATCAAAGTGATAGGATTCAAATGGTGTTACCAGTACATACTTTTGATCGACTTTAACTTGACAGACTGAACTTGACATCTGCACAATCATTTTAGAATAACACTTTAATATAACGGTCTGAAATGCTTAAAAACGCATCGATAAAGAAAAGAAATATTGAGCAATTAATGAAGGAAACCTTGCAAATGTCAGACCAGTCGTATCAAGGAAATGCTACTTCTACTGAGTCTAATAAAACATTAATGACTCTAAATATTCATGAACTATAGACTTCAGATCATTTGTCATCACTGATGAACCCGACAAAGAAGAATAACAGGTCTTTGCCTTAGAAATCATTACACTGTCTGGTAGTTTTTGTTTTTGATGCTGCATGCCCCTCGCGCTCCTGCGAGGGGCACCTGTAATAATATAGATAGCTAATAACAGGCTCATGCCTTTGCAAATAACGCTGGGATACTACTATAGCTAAGTAAGTTAGCCAGTTAGCCAGTCATGCTAATGTTTACATTAGAACAAATAAACACACTGTCCAGTCCATTCCTTATACTTTTACTCTTGTGTTTTTGGTTTTGGAGAGGTGATAAAAACCCTCTTTAGATATTGGGTATCACTTTTATTAGAACCCCATGCACATCAATTCAGCATGTGGAGAAATCCAGAGCTTGACAGGCCTGGTGTGCTTGTTTCAATTGCTAAGCTATGATTGGCTTGTTCAGGGGTGGGGTTTAGCAAACGGTCAACTGGGGAAAAAAAGCCACACTAATCTGTTGCTTCGAGGTATTTTAAAATTAATTCTAAAGTATTTTTTTCATTGATCTTCACCTTCAAAGATACACCGAAAATATCAAATCGATAGCCTGCCTCAATTACTGTAAGCGAATGAAGGTGAGGGGTTGAAAAGCTTTTTCTCTTTGCAATGTTCTCTTCCTTTGAGGATTATAATTAGAGAGGCACCCTGACTGACTTATCTGAACTCCAGCAAAAGTCATTAATCCAACTTTAGTCCTTATAAACGTCAGCTAAATGGCACCAGAAACGCACACTGATTTTAGGACACAGAATGACTAATGCTCTATTGAGAGTCGTGTCCCTTTGAAACAGCAAATGTAACTGAAAGTGGTCCTTCTAGTCCTTTAATTAGTCAGTTTAACCTGTGCATTTGGCAGCAAGTGAGAGACTTCGCACAATGTTTTCATGTGTTTGAGGTGGATTTGTAAAAACTCACCTTCCCAATGTTCATCACACACTGTGAACAAGCTGGTCTTGTTTGTTAGTTCAGGCAGCAGGCTGCTGCACTCCATCACAATAGCCTGAGGGATCATGATGATGCACGACACAACCCAGATGACAACGATACTCTTGCGAGCCCTCTTGGCTGTGCTCTTGAACATCAGTGGGTGGCAGATAGCATACCAACGGTCTTGGGCAATGCAACTCAGTGTTAGGACTGATACAGAAACAGAGATGGTCTGGGGGGAACAAAGAAAAGAAACACCAGTTAGATTGAGAAAAACCTATTCTGGAAATGGTATTTTCATGACTTTAAAGTCAGAAACCACACAATAGATCCCATAGCTTCTTATTTCATTCATGGTTTGCAACTGTGACACGGACATTCACCTGAATTTGATATTGACATAGTTTGGGGCGATTATGGGCAATCCTCATTAATGTTTAATTAATGAGGAACATTATTTCAAAATTTGTAGTTGCTGAGGATTTGCTTTAAATTTCTGAGACATTACCTGGCTGTAAAGCAACTATTTAGCCACCAGCCTTCCTATTTAACTGTTAGCTCTTTTTCTAAGGCACTTGCCTCAGAGCACAGTCCTTTTGCTTTTTAGACCTGAGGTATTTAGAGATATAAAAGAATTGAATACATGTATTGGTTGTTAGAACATAACATCAATTTTCTCTCTGTGGTGAAGGCGATTTAATTGTCATACATTTTGTCCTCAATAAGTACAAGTTCCAACAGTCAAAAGATATTCAGTATTAAAAAGCCTGTATAGCAAATCATCATTGATCAGTGCAGTACAACACGTTCTGGCCTTGACTGATGGCATCAGGGTCGACATTGTGGTGAGGAATGTAGCACCACCATGACTGATTTTATCCATGTTTTCTTTTTCCCAAGGCGAGTCAGGCGAAACATCAATCACTCATATTCACCAAAATACAATGGCTGCACTAGCTTTCAAAATACAGGATTGAACCTCTGTGGAGGTCAAGCACATAATGAGTTAGTCCAGTGTATCAGAAATATAATGGCCTAATGGTAATCAAGCCGTGATTCACCAGCACTTTAAAGTCACACATGAGAGATACTGAATCTTCTTTGCCTTCTTCCTTGTCTACTCGATGGAGGGCAATCTCCTCTGAATCTGTAAAACTGGAACAACATTATGTGTGGCATGTGGAAGCATGAGAAACTTATTATGTTGGAGATTCTGTCCAGGAATGAGTGAGTCCATTCAGTTCACAGCAATGCCACCAATTTCATGTGGGAGATAAACCTGTGGGTTCTGGTAGGTTCATTTCCTTTGGGAAATAAATGGTTAGCTCCATCACTTTGAAATGTTTGCTTATTGGTATACTAAATCACCTTTGCTGGCTAATTTCCTTCATTTAAAGGGTCTAAAGAAGAAGGGAGAATATTGCCCTGTAGGCATAAAGGGACAAATCCTTACATAACTGTCCTCTGTCTGACAGGAAATCAATTGTAGAATGACAGGTATGTTGAGCTTGTTATGGTAGCCTTCAGATTCAGGATGGTGATGTTAAAGGCTGTGAATGCTGAATGTGATGCAAATATAGAATCCACAGGGAAACCTGTATACAGAGTGGACCAGCCTGTGGGCAAACTGTAGGGCATCAGTAGCAATTTTAGAAATGATAATCAAGGCGTACTGTGCTATTGTCGTTCTTTGGAGAGGAATTAAAGTATAAGTCTGGTGATATGTATTTTTCTCATGGTCAACAAATCTCATTAAAAGACCCAAACCAACAATGAATTGATCCCACTAACAAGTGTTGGCTGTGTAGCCAAAGCCTGATATAACTTATGTGCCATTGTTATCCAAAAGATATCAAAAATGTCAATGAGTCACACCATTGGCTACATAGGCACTGTAGTTTATTTTGAGTCAATCACACATACGTCATCCTGTGTATGAATAATCACTAGTGCACCAAATGTGTATTAACCTGTCCCTAAAAATAGTCCCCAACAAGTGAACAATTTCCTCCTGTTTGAGTAATGTTTGCAAAAAACTACAGTGCCCAGCTGTTTTAAGAAATGACTTAAAGTTAAAAAAAAACTATAACCTGCTGGTATTTCTAATACCATTTAATCCAAAAAGTACTTTAACTAGAAAATGTGTAATTGTAGACTGTGGTCTTGAAACAAGTATGTTTTTAAGATAACTGGCATCATCTGTTAATGTGAACATTTAATGACATTTAAAAGTCATTGAATGTATAGGGGACACCTCCTCAAATGTAATTCCCAGACAAAAAAACCTGATGTCATGTTTGGACCAAAACATTATCAATTTTATTGCTTTTGTTGCACCCCACAGTGAACCCATTAAAGTGTTACAGATCTTCAATACAAGTTAAGCCAACAGCATTAAGCTTTCATTAAGGGCTTCCAGTATATTTTTCTTGTGATGCCTTGAACCGATCCCTCTTGTTTACTCCAGTAATTAATTAACTGTAACTGCAAACTGACAACTTAATCTGTGTTGCTTCAGTTTCAATAACTCACCATTCATTCATGACATAGTTTCCTTGACCGCTTCATGATTTCTTTCAGGAATCAGTTATGTCATTACAACATACTGTATTGCAAAAAGTGTAGCCACAACAGTTACTGTACAGTAACAAAGCACACAACAGCAAACAGGGTCAATGTGATCATGAAGGCCTTCAAACAGACTCCTAATCTGGTGCCATGAGGTGTGATTGTGTGTGGTAAACTGGCAGCTAGCACAGCAGAATAATTCACACATTGATTTGTTCATGTTTGGAATACATTCAGTTAACATAATCCCTTTGGTTTATAGTTTCATCCATCCAGAATGTGTTGTGTACAGTTACTGAGGACCACACTTTGTGATATGGTGGAGCTAAAATTCACTTTGATAAAGATGTGTATAGAATATAGTAGGATTTGTTTAGTGTATAGGATACAGAATTTGGGCAGCATAGTGTACGATTTCAGTTCTTTACATCAATGTGGCCTACAGTGTGATATAAAATGGATGATTTTATCTTGGCAGATGTGTTGGCAAAGTGGGGACGATGCTGCAATATAATTTGTGGAGAAAGCAAAAGACTTGCCCAAGGCATTAAATCACCATAGGATAACATCAAAAGTCTCATACAGTGCTCATCTCACAGGATATGAAAAAAAATAATTTTATAATGTATTTATGTATTTTTTTACCTTCATGAATACAGAGAAAGAAAAATGTAAAAATAATCGAAATAGCAAAGGTCTTGGCTTGTATTCATAAACCTTTTCTGAGTAAAGTGGTTCAGATCAGGTCAAGATTTTGAATATCCTGTTCGAAAAGCAGATGCCAAAGTTGATCTCTTACCTGCAAATAAGGCACAACTTTACAAAGAGTCTTTCCAAAGAACCACGTCTCTGTGATGTCTACCACAAGACTCGCAGGCAGGCAGATGATGGTGACCAACACATCAGCAAAGGACAGATTCACTATGAAATAGTTGGTCACAGTGCGCATGTGACGGTTTTTCCACACTGCAAAACAAACTGAAAATGATGCACAATCAAAGAGAGCCCAAAGACTCAATTAAGGCAAATATTTATCATATTAGTGCAGGGTATCACCACTGTCTTGAAGGCATACTGTCAATCATAGAATTTGAATTAAAAATATATTATAATCCTGTTTACGTCTTTGTTCCTATTGGCAAAATAATTAGCAATCAGAAATTACAAACAGACAATTACATTTTAATGTGTTGGTGTGGCATTACATGCTGAGACTGTCACAGAACAATGTTTTCTTGTCCATAAAGGTGAATTATCAACAGTTTAAGAGTTTTCTAGCACTAACATCATATCTTGCAAATCAATATAATAATTCAAAGTAGAATTAAAAAGTATGACCATATGTCAGATCCTTTCAAACCTGAATGGAGTGGAATATTTATTGATTTATGAGAACATAAAATATAAAAGCAAAAATAAAGACTACAATTAATGGTGAATCTTTAGTAAAAGTAAATCCATTGTAATATGCAGGTTAAGATTGTGGAAAAGGAGCCAAACTTTAGAATGTGCAATGCAGCTGCATCACAAATCTCATGGCAACTACATCTAATCCAGTGTCCAGAGTTGCAGATGTATATTGAATTATATATATATTATCAGACCAACAGAGGATGTCAAAATATAAAATGTCAAAATCTGTCTTGATGCAATATACTGTATAATATACCACAAATGTACAATGCCAATACAAATAAACCGCAGTATTTTGCTTTTTAGAATATAATAAAACACAGTTAAACATTTTAAATTATTGTGTCTTTTAAATCTCTAAAGTAAGAGACAGTACCTTGAATTTTAACTTGCTAGTTCATGTCTCACTGTTGCTTGCTACTGAGAGCTCAGCATAGAAAATCATTGCTTTGCATGGTGAAGCACACAGCTTTTCAGCGAATTTGAAAGGTGCAGTGGTGTGAAAAAGTGTTTGCCCTCTTCCTGATTTCTTATTTTTTTGCTTGCTTTTTTGTTTGTCACACGTAAATGTTTCAGATCATCAAACTAATTTAAATATTAGTCAAAGATAACACAAGTAAACACAAAATGCAGTTTTTAAATGAAGGTTGTTATTATTAAGGGAAAGCAAAATCCAAACCTACATGGCCCTGTGTGAAATAATGATTGCCCCCTAAACCTAATAACTGGTTGGGGCACCCTGAGCAGCAACAACTGCAATCAAGCGTTTGCCATAACTTGTAATGAGTCTTTTACAGCGGTGTGGAGGAATTTTGGCCCCCTTATCGCAAACGCTTGATTGCAGTTGTTGCTCCTAAGGGTGGCCCAACCAGTTATTAGGTTTAGGGGGCAATCACTATTTCACACAGGGCCATGTAGGTTTGGATTTTGTTTTCCCTTAATAATAACAACCTTCATTTAAAATCTGCATTTTGTGTTTACTTGATGATCTGAAACATTTAAGTGTGACAAACATGCAAAAAAACAAGAAATCAGGAAGGGGGCAAACACTTTCACACCACTGTATATAGAGAGTATTTAAAAAGAAGATTAAGGGACATTACCAATCATGGAACATTATTTAACCACTTGAACTTTTATGGTGTCAAAGCTAGATAAGACACTTTTTCCACACTTTTTAACATTACATACAGTATATTATATATTGTATCTGCTGCCTTATGATTGGACCATTTCAGCACATACAATGTAAAATGTTTATAGTATGTTTAATGTATCATTTATTCAAAAATAAAATATTTGGTATCATTATAAAACTCAGGATCTTGAAAAATAATTTTAAAAATAGTTAACTGGCTTTGAATAGCGCTTGTCTGCACCTCACACGTTTGTAGTTTACAGTTAGCCCTGTCAAACTGTCTGAGGGGTTAAAATGTCCAGTGTTAGCAATTAATCATGTATTGCTTTTGCAATATATTAATAAGAATCAATACTACATTTCTTTTTGAGTGTGTTCAATTGCAGCAAAGAGTATGCCATTTAGGAATGATTGAAGTTCAGTGACAATGAGGACATAAATTTAAATGTAAGATGTTTTCCAGTTTATTACTATTTATTCTAACTGGGTATGTGTAGTGCATTTACACTGCAAAAGTGGCAGAATTAAGTTAAGTCATTGATGTCCGTATGCACAGTGTTGTTCTACAATGGACAACATAAACAAGGGGGAGCTGAAAAATAGTCATAAGAATAACTGTTTATCACAACAACAGTTGTGGCAGTTATACACATTTAACACTGTACTCACCAGAGTAACTGCTGAGATCTGGGAACACAGCAACAAAGCTACAACAAAGTCCGATGGGGAAAGAAACACAAACAGTTTATCAAGATGATGTAAACTAATATTTTTGAAAATATAATAGAGACATATCCATAATGTTGGTAATAATCCCTCATTGTGTGTGTGCACAACTACAGTAAGTAACTGTGTGTAAGTTAAATGTCTGTTTGTGTTGCTTGCCCCATAAGATCTCAGCAATTTGACAAACTTGGTGAGTACAATAAGTTCTAAGTTGTAAAAAACTGGAATTATCCTTCAAAACTAATTGGGTAGTTTTAAAGGATAGAAAAAGAAAAAAATACAGTAATGGTTGGAAAAGTATTTAGTTCATTTTACACAGTTGAAAGTGGCAGTGTCTTGTGTCATTTCTTTAGAATGTAAGGAACATCGTACGCCAGCGCTTGTACACTAACTACAGCTTTTGTTTCTGAAATTCTTGAGTAATTCATACTCTCACATGGCGTGACTTGTGCTGCAATGTGAATGTACAAAATGAAAGGGAGATGGGGAAAGCTTGCCCACATTGAAAAATATGCATGCTTCTGAAAAGAAGCAGAAATGCATTTTCCACGGAGGAAGATGTATTTGCAGGACGCAGTACAATTAGGTAGTACACTGACATCATTGTGGAAATTAAATGCTTAAGTCAGGAAGGATTATGTACACATTTACTTTCAAATCCTATGACATGCTTCAACTTACAATTCAAGCCAATAAGTTTTATACTGCAAGTAAAATTTTAATTTAAAAAAAGTTGTTGTGGTTTTGCTATAGAGAGCTGGTGTTCACTTAGGGAACAGCTCCTGAGAGGGCACCGCTGTAGCTGAGGTGGCTGCAGGACTGAGAACCACTGGTGGGCAGAGTGGGAAAAAAATCCCCTCACCGCCTGAGGGTTGAAACAAGGCAGAGGACAGAGACCAGT
Organism: Siniperca chuatsi; assembly: GCF_020085105.1. Classification (NCBI taxonomy): domain Eukaryota; kingdom Metazoa; phylum Chordata; class Actinopteri; order Centrarchiformes; family Sinipercidae; genus Siniperca; species Siniperca chuatsi. The sequence continues at coordinate 13,609,165 of NC_058052.1, forward strand.
GCAGGTTCCAGGTGTTCCAGTCTGCAAGAGACAGAGAGAAGAGGCCTTCTTGGGGGAAGAAAGCTTTCTACCCTTACTTCAGTTGGGTATCTCTCTACCACTACCTGTATGCTGCAGCAGCTGATGGCAGAGTTGTTGGTAAATTCCCAAATTAATTTTCACAGCTTTTAGAGTTCACACTAAAGTTTGGAAGGAGGACAAACATGCTGCTCTGGCCTCCATGGGTTGAAAGGTATAAGTCCCTTGAACCTCTGACCACATCCAACATGTTTAAGATGTTTAAGTGTTGGCAGAGACACTACAGAACCTTTTTCATTTGGATTCAGCCACTACATGTAAATATGTGTTTATTCATTTTTATTGTTAACTATGATGTAGGTACATGTTGTATTTTGTTTACTTGCCACACAAGCCATCAATTTAAGTTAGGCACAAGACACAAGATGTGCCATTTTGTGTGCCACATTGAAATGAAGTGGAAACCACCACAACCTCAAACCTGCTCTGTGCCAGTCTGGTTTTGAGGCACACCCAGTTATCCTGACTTATTGGACCTCTCCTCTAGGTTAAGTTGGGCGGTGCCATGTAGGAATCATGGTGCTGTCAGAGTGGATATTTCCTGGCAAAATGTACTCACATGCTGGCAAAAAGCAGGCAGGACAGGAAATAGTGTGAACAGAGCTGCAAGTATAAACTGTAGGAGCAGCATGGCTAGCAGGCTAACAACAGCTTTCCACAAGTGTTAAATTATGTAGCTTCTTAACAAACACATTACTGTCATTATCCACTATCATTGTCCTTGCATTCACTGCAGCCAAGCAGCTTCCCCCTTCTCTGCTGCTTGTGTTATTTTGCCATGCAGTTATATAAACATTCAGTAATTCCTGAATGAGAGGTTAATTCCACTGCCTCTCTCAAACTGGCAGCACATGGGCCTTTTTCACAGCAGACATTTTGACTTGTCATAGTAGGAAAAGCACAGTGTTACCAATAGCATTAACAAGGGCTCCGTTCTATTCAAGACCCTGAAACTAAAGCAGCTGAATGGAATTCAGCCACCATTAGTTTCATTAATTACACCTGTGCTTTTCGATTGGAATGGAATTCATCTGGCTCTATTCCTTGTTGAAATGAATGTGGAGCAAGAGCCGGTCATCAAACCCACCAAACCAATGAGAAATGATAAGGATGAAAGTTTGACTGCCTTAACAGCTGGAACAGGAGAGTGTGGGACATTTCAATCAAAAGCAAGTCTATACTCACCCACACAATCCTGAGAAAAGGTCTTACAAGGCAACATGAAACAGTGATAACATCTGTGTAGGAAGATAACTTTGTAATCTGTTATCTGTTGTGGTCTAGTTCACTCCTCTGCGTATTCAGTGCTCTGTAGCTTCACTGGTGTTGAGTGACTGCTGTCAGATTAAAGTGTATATATTTCTTATTTCTTCAAGCCCTGTAGGTCAGCGTCACCACTTTAAAATGCAGATGTGCTACTGTAGACCTGCAGTGGATTAGATTAACAGGAAGAAAAGTCTAGACTGTGACTGCAACTACGCACAACATCAAAGACAGGATACAGTCAAGTGAAATGATCTCTTTGTGCATATCTGATCAGCACTGTGAATATCCAATATTCCACCAGTAAGTAATCTGTTACCCATTCAATATGTATTCCTTTGCACCATTTGTATTTGTTTACAATTTACAGAAACTCTTGACTTGTATTATATGTTGTTGGTCATTGTTGCTTTTTATATACAATATATTACCTATTTGTTCACCCACTTGTATGTACATAATACATGTTTATGTTCACCTATCTTTGTTCAGCTTTGTTGTCCTTGTTTTTAGTTGTATATCTATTTCTGTCTCCCTGTAAATTGGGAGCAACTTAAAACCAGAGTCAAATACCTTGTATGTGTACACATACTTGGCCAATGAAACTGATTCTGATTTTGAGAAGTCACTATAATGCCATGATTTAATCACTGGATCTGCAATGAAGGTCTAAAGTTACTAAAAACAAGTAATATTAATAATGTCTTAGCCAATCGACACATTTGTTTAAATTAATTAGTCTATGTTTGGTCATTTTACCACTATATGCAGCAATATAAACATTCTGGCTCCAGTTTTCTTCTTTTGCACATTAACAGTTACAGTAAGCTACTGAATTTGGATGCACATGTTTTTTTCTGCTTGGAGAAAGACATGTTTACATACCATGAGTGCCTTACAGCTCCCCACACTGCTACAGGAACCAAGCTGCTACAGACGCTGTCATAAAAATCACAGACAAACTAGAACACATGAAAGAGTGGCACATTAAAGTAAATCCCTGGAGGACTGGGACTGGTTGGATCCACAGTAATGCAAGCGAAGGCCCCACCCCTGTTCACAGTTCAATCAGAATTAAGAATGGGAAAGATTTCAGCTGGTGAATTGTTCTGCTTGTTGCTTTGTTTCCTGTTTTGTATTTGTGTTATCTGTTTCTTGCCATTTGTTTTGTAAAATGTTCGTCTGATTTGCACTTTGACAAATGTCAGAAATGTAATTTCAGTATTCCCTCAAGAATACATTATCTGGACTAATTTCTGGAATTTGTGTCTACATACATATGACATCTTACTTAGGCCTATAGACTATTACACTGTAGCTATAATACAACTAAGGAGTAGGACTGTTATGTACTTATGTTGTGAAAAACATTGGAATGGAAAGAAGGAAAATTTAAGTTTCATAAATACTCGTGTTGTGAACATCTGCCACAAAAGATTAAAATTTGATTGAGACAGTACTACACCTTGAAAGTTACTACCTAGAAATGCCACCTAAATAAGACGCTTCCTCGGGTTTACATTGCTATAATTTACTGTTTGTGTCCCGCTTGGAGTTATACTGTAAAGTGTCAGTGACATCAAGCTTTTTAGTCAATATAGCAAAAGTGTTTAGACTTGTCAAACACAGGTGGAACTATTGGCTGCATTTCATTTAGGTATGCCAATGTCCTTTGGTATTGTTGGATTACCGGTATGGATGCAGCTAAGCCATCATTATTTTTATTAGTTACACTTGTGAATTGCCTGTTAAGATAAGTCAAAATGTCTGCCGTGAGAAAGGCAAGATTTAGTGTCTGCTAACCACAGCTAATAAGCCTGTGTACTACACAACTGCTGCACATTATGAGGAGTGGTGCATTACCTGAAAGTCAGTGGTGCTCGGGCTTTGAAAAATGGCCAGAAATGGAGTTTAATGACATTTGTATATATGAGTAGCTTGACACCAGCAAAGTAATGTTAACATGAGAGTAGATACGCTCGACCAGCAACAATAAAACTTTCTGTTATGTGCCGCTGGCCTTTAGAATAAAAGCTGAGAATTGTAAAGGTTTCTTAAATAATTCTAAAGTACTATGATTTTGTATTTAATTGTCATATCCACATAAAGACAGTATAGATTAATAATACAGTATATATTGTATAGTATATATATAGTAATACAGTATGATATACCAATATGTTAGCACTTTTTCGTTAACAAAAATGTAAATATTTTTTTTTTTATTAAGTTTACATTTGTGGAAATACTTTTATTCTGAAAGCTTTGGGCTGAAACTCTAGTTGTTGTTGCTCGCTGAACACTAGCACAAAGCCTGAGGGCATAAAGCTCAATCAAAATCATGAGGACTTTAAAGGGTATAAAGGGTTTGTAATAGTTTGGTTTTATCACGTGTTTTATTCAGGAAATTGTGTGCTTGATTAGTTAACGTTATACAGCCCATTAGAAAAAAACAGTTCACCTTTTGCCTCTTCTATTTAGCCTGCAGCAATCTGTAAAAACTCTTTCTGAAACCTTTTGTGCAGTCGATTGCACAACAACTCCTTCCCATTTTCACGTCACATTCATACCCTCCGTAGAAGCAACATAAGGATGAGACTTCTTATACATTATACACAAGAAAAGTACTGTTTTCTCTTCCTCTGAACTATTTTAAGGACTCACCCTGCACTCGTGGTGCACAAAAACTTACAAATGTTTTGGTTGGAGTTTTGTGCTCCCCTTGAATCAGCAGTAAAGTGTGTCTGCAGTAGATGTCTGAGTGTCAGTTTGTAACAACATTTCCAACCACTGCTCTTTCTCAAACAGAGAGGGCTGGGGCCTTTGAATAAAAACACACCTCCTCTTTCTTGTCCTCTATCTCCACCATAACAGCGGATGATGGAGGACTTGATTGATCCTCAATGACTAGTCTTTGTCCTGCCTTTTGTTGACCTCTTTAATCAAGTCCCTCTCAATGTTAAGTCCTGCCCCAGCATCCTATTTCAAATCATGTCAAACCACTGAGGAAAATTACAATCTCAAAGCCATTTCATTTCAGCTCCAGGACAAGCAGAGTGGAGCGAGTACAGGTCCTCAAGCACATTTTCAAATAAAAAATGTTTTATTTGAAAAGCCTGATAAAGATTTCTATGAGATCGAAATATTGCTCTTTTAAATGTGCAGTGATCGGTACAGTGTGCAGGATCTTTTGTCTGATTTATATCTGTAAGTCTAAGGCCATCATTTTCAGGCTCATGAGTAATGCAATTTGACTTACAGTATATCTTCCTGCATATGAATGTGTAAACAAACTCTGAAAAGATAATAAAAGGGCAAATACCAATTTGAGGCAGAAATCATAAATCAATTAATTAAAATTAAAGGCTCCACTTTCTGACAAACAATGTTTCTCCAGTATTACTCAAAGGAGTTGTCCACACTGCATCTGATCTTTTCCTAGTCTTGTTTTTCTAAGATGAGACACCTCCACTCTTGCTATCTGATGCACCTCATGAGGGTTTGGATAACCAGGCTAACAGTTAAATATGTTGATTAAGGTAAATTTATGAATAATTTCCAATTAAAAATTATGATGACTCTGCACACCTGGAGTGTGTAGCACTCTGCATAGTGCTGCTGCCATTAAAGCTCCATTAGGTAGTGTTTTTCATGGTTCATTAAATCAAATGACTCCCTATAATATGAAAGAGTTGCTTGTACAGCTGATTTCACTGAGGAACTTGGGTTGAATGATTATTTGTAAATCCATTACTAATTCTGTGTTCTTATTTTTTAGTAACTACTAGCTTGTAGTGTGATTTACTATATGGGGTTGCACCATTAGTGGGCGAATCCACTGGTTGCAAAAAGAAGTCCGATAAGTCTATGAGAAAATTACCCTACTTCTCACTTGACCCTCGAATAATATAATATGATATTGTTGTGGGTCCTCTGTGTGTCATTCAAGCAGCAGGTCTACTTCACACTACTTGGCACTGTAATACATCGGTCTTGGCTACTCCAATACTGCCAATTATACAGCCGAAGAAGGTTTGTCTGAAGTAGTAGATATGTGATTTCACTTTAGTTTACGGTACATTCTGTTGTAATGTGTCATAGATAACCCTTTAAGAAAGTCTAATAAGATCTAATAGTGGGAAATAAAGATGCAATGTCCTGGCAGCTTCCATAATGTTATTGGGGTTAGATAGTGACACGGCATTAAATGGTCTGAGGTCTTAACTGGTATGAGAATAGAGCATCAAGGAAGCATGTATTTCTATATATTACTACCTACAAACTGTGTTTTTTCATATTATTTCTAGTTTTTGTCTAATTTGATACAAAGTATGGCTTATTACGTCCTATTAGTGTACCGTAAAATACCGTAAAAGTAATACAGCCTAGGAAATAATTGGCTTTTTAATCAACTTAAGAGAAGGTGTGTTGTGGCCTGTGGGTGGCTACCACAGCAACAGTTATGTACACCTACTTTAAAGACATAAAGACTCTTTGATCTCCCTCTATTGTGGTCAGAATTAAATTAATGCAATTTAGAAACTCAAAGCACACCCAAAGGCATGCCTCTGATGCTGACATGTGCTGCTGGCTGAACTTTGGTACTAGGTGATGTCGCCCTTTATAAAGTGCAACAGGTGGTCAAAAGGTGAAGCAAAATACTTTTTCAGTGGCATACCTTAAAGATAAATAAATAAATGAATAAATTACCCATTAACTACAGTAACATGCTAAGATTGTGGTAGGAGCTTACCAGAGGTGGCCAATAAGATGCCAGTAGGATCTTTTGCTACCCTGCCAGGGCCTCTCAGCCAAGACACTGGGGGTTACTGACAAAGGCCCCTCTGGCATCTGATTAGATGACCTGTGGTGGCCTCCTACCAGATTCTTAACAGTACAGTAATTGGCTTGTTATTGTTAAACCTGAATTAACAGATTTTTGGCCACTTGGGGGCAGCAGAAACAAGCTGTAAACACAACAGTGACATATTATCAACTTACAACGTTGATATGGTAAATGTGTTAGCAAACAGTTTCTTATTTACACATCCAACAGACACAAAGCAACGTTAGTATTTATTTGGAGTTGTGTTTCTGGCCACTTGATGAATGTAAGTCCAATATTCACTCTGCTAAATGCTCCACTGTGTTCACCAGCTAGTTGCTAACTTTGTTTGTGTGCCATTTGGTGCTGGGCAGGTACCGTACAGGGGGTTAAACGCTGATGAGAGCAGTGAGAGTGAACCGAAACAGTTTAGTGGACTGTATGAATAAAACAATGAGCTGAAAGATGCTAAAACACTCCGTAGAGCTGAGGAGAACTGCAGAGCTGGGTGATAATTCTCTGTGGGTTTGTCACTACAAGTGACTCTTTTCACATAACACAAAGTCATTTGATCCATTATTAATATAAAAAGAAGGAAAAACATGTAGCCAAATATTAAAAGCATAAAGTGGAAGCACCTTTGAGTCTTCCAATAAAAAAATATGTAACCCCCCCCACGGCTCTCCTCACATCTTGTTATTTAACTTATATAACTATCCAAAGGTTTTATGAATGGTTAACTATGTTCTAAAGTGATTTTCTTCTAAATGTCGTGGCATCTCTGTGTTCAGTTTGGAATTTGTTTTAGTGTGATTTCCTTCCAGTCACAGTAATATTGTTAACAGCTGGTGAACCTGCTGCCAACATAAATAAAAAACAAAATCTGGGCACAAAGCACAAAGAAAGAGAAGCTAAGATGATTTTAAAAGCTTTGCATGTTGCTGTTTGCAATTTTTTCCTCTGTGCTCCCACGTCTAGAGATAATTATGATGAGAACCTGTCAGCTCTGGCTCTAAAACTAATGGACCCTCTGATAAAACATGCCCAGACTCCCCCAATATTCCCTGGATTTGTTAGACAAACAAATGCAAATTTCAATGGAAAAATGCAAATTTAAATGGAAAAATAAGAGTTAGTCTGCTGAACAACCTCTACATAATTCACGCAGTTGAACCAACCATCATCAGAACACACAGGCATGCTGGCTAAAATACATTATTAGGCACATCTTGGCTTTTTTTCTGTGGGAGAGAGAAGACAAACTGGTATGTTTGCTGCCTGTTTGTGGCTTTCACACAGTCTAATTTTAGTTTAAAGGTCAAGTCTGCAGTATTACTGGTGTCATTTGTGCTTTAAGGGTCAAATACAGAACCTGCTGACTTTACAGAGTTGATATGAAACTGTTCAATGTTTAGTTTGGAAACGTTGGGGTGATCAATAGTAGTGTCTGATTACTGCAATCACAACTTGTGTATGCACATGTTAGATCCAGTCTATCTGTTAATTAGATTGAGAGACGTGCTGAACTGTGCTGTATGGCAGGATGGAGTATTGCTGTGTTGCTATGAAAAAAATTGCACTACTGCTGAACTAGTGTTCCTTATAAAATATCACTATCCTATATCTTTTTCTTTTTTTCTGACTCCTGTCCGTAGCAGCTACTTCGTTCCTACTACTACGCTACTTCCTTAGTCTCACAGGCTGAAGAGCAATACTGCAGTACATCTAGTTGCAAACTAAGAGAGATCATCAAAAAGCTGTACAATCTGCACACCTCTATTCCAGGGTCCTGTTCTTTAAGTGTACAGAGATAAATATGCTACGCTTGGTTTTGTACAGACATAAATTATGACCAAAATGTGATGTTATTGATGATGATGGTTCCAGTGAAGAAAAAATTGCTTCAGATGATAAAAGAGAGTGAAATCCTGCAATGATATGAACAACACAAAGCCATTAAGAGTTGAGGTTGAGATGGACCAAACTGCAGATGGGAAATGAGCAGGTTGTTGTAACACCTGTAATGTTAGAGCTTTTGCTGGGCATCACAAGTGGACTGTACACTGGTACAAAAAAAAATTCTTGCCAAACATTTAACATTAGTTTACCAAGAAATTGTAACTATATATATTTGAAGTCGAGGCAATGAAAATCAAGAGAAGCAGCTGCATGGTCACTTTGAGTTCCCCTTAAGTTAAATGGTTGAATTGCTTCAGCTCACAGCATGTTTCTCATATTCTGAGTATGAGTCAGTGGTTCTCTCAAATGCATCAGAAACAGCCTAATAAGGGAGAATGATGGAGTACAGATTAGAGGAAATTTAGAAAATATGTTTTTTTAAACGACAGTATTGTGATTTGCACCCCCATTATCTGTATCTTCAAACACATCTGTGGGAGTCCAATTCGGATAATTTCGAGCAGCACTGTTATTGCAGTGAGAGACGCCTCTGTGACTTGATCCTTCTCCATCTGCAGATGCTCCACTGCGACTACACTGAACATCAAAAGAAAAACTGGACTATTTTAGATTTTTTCATTACTGTGGCATTTGGTTTTCTTTGACTTGTAGAAATAAATTCATTCACGTTCTCAAAAAAGTTGTTCAAAGTGTACTTCTGCGGTCTGATTTTGCAGGGCTCATTACGCATGAATCGGCTTAAAATATATCAAAGGTAGGCTACAACTTACCCAGCGAGTTTCCAATGAGTGAAACGAAGAACACAATAATGTAAGCCACAATGAGAACCCATTCATACTGCTTCGGGTGTAAGTACTCTCTCCAGATGTATCTCAGAAGTTCATCGTCCTCATCCACAGTGGAGTGCAGATGTAACTCCGTGCTGTTGGCCACATGTGCAGAAGATAAACATTCCTCGCAATCCAAATTCCCAGTGATCCCTGACATCCTTCAAAGTGTTTAATGCGTCTCTCGTATTCCTGCTGTTAACCGTGTGTCTGCAGTGACCGCAGTTTGTTGAGCACACTGCCAATATTGCGGCAGTGTAGTGCGATAATAACGCGCTTGGCAGACCTCGTCAGTGTGACGCTGATTTCTCTCCTGCCTCCATGCAAGACCACAGCAGGGTCATACCACCAGTAGTAGCGAGCAAGGAGCTATTTCAACAACACACCAGCCTCAACGGGAAAAAATAGGGGTGGGGGGGATTATAGGGGGAAAAACTCAGAAGTCTTAGTCCTGGTTGTGTGTGTCCATTTCACTGTTTGTTTTTTTTTTGTTTTATATGAACTATTAAAATTTGGTGCATTTGTAATACTGAATTTACAAGATTTCATATTTCCTGTATCGCTGCAAAAGTTCTCTTTAGAGATTTTTAATGTTGATAAATTCAAGTTCAAATTTTGTTAAGATTTCAATACTTCTACAGGGACTTTTGCCTTTGATGGACAAGGTAACGTAAATGAATGGAGTCATCCTGACTGGATATTGAGCCGCAGCAGCTTCATCTATTTTGAATTCATTGCAGAACTCTGTTGGGAGCCTCTAAAAGAGGAATAGGTGCATAAATAATCCAAGGACGATTTGCGACCATTTCACACACCCAGTTAACCTGCATGATCAAATTGCATGAGCTGTCAACACAACAGTGCAGGTCAATATCAGTGGACTTCCTCACTGCTTCCCAAATCATTAACAGTATCGCCTACCAAATAACTGCTATATATTTGAGCCATTGTCAATATAAGCCAGAGCAGCAGAAATGAAATATGACTGTGATCCTGTAGCTCTTTGTTCCTTTAGTCCACTTTATACTCACAAAAAAAAGCAGAGTTTTATTACGAAACAAGCCCTCAGCCAAACAAAGATGTCCAACACAATGCAGGTAAACTTCCCTCACAGGAAGACTGGAGACAAAATGATTGCAGCTTGTTCTGCAACTAAATATATGAAGATTATTTGCAATCACGATCAGACACAGCTGTGAAATCGTGATATTAATGATGGATTATACTTTGTGTAACACGTACAATGAACAGGCTGCTCTCAAAATGACAAGTCAGTTTAAAGGCTTATTTAATTTATTTATGGTACATAGTTGCCATGACACCACAGTCAGGTTTTGACCAGATCCAATTCTTTTTTATATTGATTTCTTCATCTTGGTTTTCATCTTCATTTGAACACCCGACAAGATTGACTTGTTTTTCATGAACTTTACCATCAACAATCAGCCTATTTTCTGTTGTTCTTTATGTTTGACATGAAACAGAATCTTTATGATTGTTCGTCATTTATGATATTATGCAGCTTTAAAGTGCAAAGAAAACCATTACTCGTCTATGTAACACTGCCTTTGCACACATCTCAAAAAGGTTAATAATGATCACTCCAGGTTAAATCTCTTTCATGGCAATTGTAAAATTACAGCATTTTTAATTTAGTGTTTCATATGAATATAAACAAATAATCCTGGCTTATTGTTTAAATAAAAGAAATACTACTTATAAGGACACAGTCCCCATTTGCCAGGTTTATCACCTGTAGAATTTGTTTAACCTCCTCGAAAGCCTGGCTAATTAACATCCCGCTGTGCTTTCTGGGTCTTTTGTGTTTGCTGTTGCGCACCATATAATAAAGATCTGTGACTGAAGCTCCTCACAAACAGCCATTAAACTTATAACACCAAGGATGCAAACTCCTTTGACTTTGCCTGTGTGTTTGCTATTGATTAGTATGTCCTGCTTAAGTATCATGACTGGAATGAGATAACAAATATGACTCAGCACTGAGTTTAAAGTCAAGCGTTCTGCCTTTGGGGCTCTTCTCTCCGCTAATCAGATGAAGTCCAGCATTAAAAGATAATCACAAATAAGCAGCAATTTATTTCTATCTTCAGTTAGAATAATGCCTTCAGGCTTTAAGTCCTAACTCAGCTCACATGAAGCGAATACATGAAACTCCATACATTTTGGCAAACACTGATTATGACCAATAAGGTAGTCCAAAGTATTCCATTTAATGGAAAATGAAGCTTGTAACCATTGATTTTATAACATTTAGTATTCTTCTGATTGTTACTATTATTTCTTCATATTTATTGACATGAAAAGAGCCTAGAGTGAACAATATTGATTTCAGGTATCCAATCATAGAAATTGCCAGGACAATTATTAAAATCCCCACACAATAAACAATGTCTTTGCATTTAAACCAACAAATATCTGAAAGGAGTGACAGAAAATGGCTCTTGTGGCTCCTTCTAGAAAGATGTGAAAAAGCTGTAACCAGAAACTTGGAGATGAAATCATGCTGCAGGTATCATGCTGTGAAAATTGTGAAATCACATCAGCATTCTGGTTTAATGGGAGGGATGTTGCTTTATTTTGCTTAAGCATGATTTGCAGGTTGGGTTGGTTCTGATCAGATCTCCAAATTCTCTTTCCTAAGTACACCTTGACCGTGCGTGTATAAGCATGTTTTGTCATCTGGCCACTGTCAGTGAGGCGGCAATGCCTCCCACACAGGAGCTTGTAGAGAAGAGATCAATTTGTGATTCTTCTGGGTAGATGTAAATGATATATTCCCTTTATTGTCTTTCATGCTGCTCATTGCAGTGCAATCTCAGACGCTTGCTCACACTGTAGGCTCTGACACAAAACTATGTATCGCACTGATCTCTGACTGAAGTGAAACTTGTGCCCGCAGGACTTTTGTTCCATTACGTCAGTGTTACAGCTGACAGTTGACCCTTATCATTAATAACAGTTTCTCACATAACAGTGCTGATACACTAACATCTCAGTGTTGTAGTTTAAACTCAGGTACACCATACAGACCACGCATGTGTGCATATCTGTCCCACGTATTAATCTGTAGGATTGATCTTTTATTGCATAATGATATTATTAACGCCTAATTTCAAATGTAGAGACATCCTGGTCCAGACAGTAATTATATAGTTGCATGCAGCCATTAGTTCAGCCATTAGTCATTAGTCCATGTCCACTGCGGAAGCTCACACAGTTGTCTGAGATGCCTGTGTGTCATCATACATATACAGCACTACATAATCCAACCTACATATACTATGTGTATTGTGTCTAAAATTTGACTAATACCAAGTTACAAGATTACATGTTTACATGTACATTTTACACACTTTACTGTCATGTTTAAGCGTCTTTAATATTTGGCTATATATTCCAAAATTTTCTGAACAGCCCTGATTCAAGCAGTTCTAATAAGATGTGTGTTAAAGCTTGTGGAGACAGAAACAACTTATTAGCCTATAACCAGGAGGTGGAACTATGGAGCACAGCCCCATGTGGTCTGACACACTTTTGGCTTCAACTCTCACTTTTAATATGTCAGTTTGGCTGTTTATCTATGGTTGTTTTATCAGCTTCTTTTATGTGCCGCTGTGAAACATTTTGTAAATTCCTAACAACTCTGTGGGGCAGTAACTGTAATGTAAGACATTCAAATATGTTGTGTGCAAAATGTCCTAGAGATTGAATCAATTTTGCGGGAGAAAAAGCAAAAGCAAGTCTTTGTATTAAAATAAACTCTAAATGTCAGTTAGTTTAAGGAGTACGTCAGAAACACATTTGTGCAATATTTGTGTGAGTACATTTGTATTACATGTTAATAGAAGGAATCTGAGTGGAGACAATGAGCCTGATGATGCACTGTGTAAGTGGGAGCTTCTTTCCTTCCGTCCCTTCTCTTACGGGGGGGACAACAACAATGCAATCAGGTCATATCTATTCACCTCAGAAGTGAATTCAACTGCTGGAAGTGAGCTGCATTTCAATGAGGCTCACTGGAATGCCAGCAGCATTGTTAAGCTTAGTAGTAAGCTTAGTGGGAGATTTGCTTTAGGTGTATCAAAAAAGTTCACTGTCACATTTTGTACTGAGCTCGAGATTGCCATCAAAGCGAGAGCATCTGTAGCTAAGGAGGAAGAGGTGGAGGTGGAGGCGGAGGAGGACGTCTTGTGGCTGCATTGCATCACATAATATTGAGGCTATTGTAGGTGAATATATTTCTAATGTATCTTTTCTTGCTCTGAGATGCAGAGAAGAGGACAGGGATTGAGGATGGGATATTTTTGTCATGGTTTTGCATTCTGTTATTTCTTGTTTTATTTTGGTAAGAGTGTCTTCATGTGTCTTGTGTAGTTTTGCTTCCTGCATGTGATTAGTTTGCTTGGTTCCACCTGTGTCTCGTTGTCTCCCCTACCTGAGTGTATCAAGTCCGTGTCCTTCCCTTGTTCTGTGTCAGATTGTCGTTGATTCTGGTGTCTTGTGTCCTGGCCTTTGTCCCTTGTGTATCTTTGGATTTTGTGTTGTTTTTTTTCCCCCCTCCTTGGATTCATTTGACTGTTTGGATTGCTCACCTGGTTTGCTGAGCCCTACCTGCCTGACTTCCCCTGTAAGCTTGTGAACTTTATTGAACTGTTTGTGTGCAACTGCTCTGCCTCCTTAGTCTGCATTTTGGGTCCTACTTCCTGTTGTCATTCTGCTTGATACCTGAAATGTAAATTTATTTTTTATTTTTTAATATGATGGGATAAGCCTGCAGTGCTTCACTTAAACTGGCGTAGGAAAGCAAGATAAAAGAGGAGGTTGAGAAATTGGACAACAAAAAAACATGTTACAAAGAAGTAACATGGTTAAAACCCACATTGTGTCTTAAATATTATTTTTAGACACATTACTGTTTCCGCCACCCCCAAAACAACCATGACCTTAATTAAGTCATGTACCAAACTTGAAAAAAAAAAAATGTGAGTGCACTGAATAGAGGAGCTGCGTGGGCTGGTGGAAATAAAACTCACTGGAATAAACTAATGGGAGAGCTGGCTCTAAATCCCATATTATAAACTTTTTTTTTTTTTTTTTTTAATTCACAAAGTTTATCATTTGAATATAATTTGGTCTGGCTTAGCCATTAAAAATATTTATAAATCAATTAATGATATAAATGGAGGCTTGATTGATTTTATTTATTTTTTTTATTTATTTTTTTTTTTTTATAAACATGTCTGTAAGGATGAGCGTCTCCAGGTAACAAAAAAAACTCTATGATAAAGCATTATCTTAAAACCCTTGTGACACTGTGTGGCTGATTTCAGTAAACAGACTTCCTGTCAGGGCCATGGTTCAGTGGAGCTGTTATGTCACAATAAAAAAAAAAAATGGTTTATTGTGATGAGGATGAAACATTACAACATCTGCTGCGTGACTGCTACAGAACTAGAAGTATGAAATAAAATGGCCAGCGTGGGTTTTAACATGACTAGACATGAGATCAATCATGTATGGACTATCCATAGAACCATTCACAGACTCAGACGACTGTTCTGGTTGGTGATGTGTCATCAACACACACATTTGGAAAACGAGCAAAAGTCATTATTGAACAGTCAGTCTCCACTGGTGACACTGGCTTTTTAAAAACGTTGTGGCAGATCTCAGAAGGACAAAACGATTTGACCTTAAGAGTAACAGCCTTCTTCCCTGGGACACTCTGAAAATCTAGTGTCTGTTTTTGTTTGTTTTTTTTAAATCATTTCAATATTTTGTATCTTGAAAATATTTGAATGAGGTGTATGTATTTTTTTTTTTCTCAACAATGGGGGCAATGACAGTGGCCAACAGTCACACTGTGTGTAAACAAGTTTGTGTGGCATCGGAGTCTTGGGGGTGAGTGCTTCAGCTATAGTCAGATGCAGAAGCCTGCTGCACCTGAAAATTTTTGCCTTATTTATTGCTATTTGCCTCCAGTAATTCTGTCACTCAATCAGCATTGTTACAGTGGGGGAACCTGTTCATTAGCTGTGGTAAGCTGATGTTGTTCAACAATTCCTGTCTGTGCTTCACAATAAATGTGTTATGATGTGACAGTTTTATGTTAATAGTGTCTCATCATCAAATATGTTTTACATAATGCTGATATATGTGGTTTAGGGTTATGGTCAGCCTTCCCAGGCTGTTTAAGATTAGGGCTAATGTTGCGTTCAGGACAAATTGATGGGGAAGTTTAGTTACTGAAAGAAGATTGTTTATCTAAAAATAGATTCAGATATTCTGTGCTTTTTGCAGGGAAGTCAGGTGGGAAGCCCAAGGCATGCATGCATTCACAAATCAGATCTAGTATTTAAATATAGATGAAGAATAAACTGTTCTGTACAAAATGCATACATATGCTATGCCCATAAATTAGGATAATATGGATTCATTACAGAAGTTCATTACAGCTGGACTGAGTTTCAGGCACAGGAGTTTGGCCATTTATCTTGAGAAAATAAGAAAAAGGTCTAGAAATACAAGGTATACTGACTTATATTTCTTTTTCTTTTTTGATAAGTCTTATGATAAAAATTTAATAGAGATGGAGTAAAATAGTGGATGACAAAAGTTAAGATTTGTTAAATTATTTATGTAGCTTTATTTTGTGCTTAATTTCACATCAGTAAAAGGTTGATATTTGTTGCTTTTACTCATTACTTTTGTGGTGTGTGTGTGTGTGTATTTTGTTTTTTGCTTTAATGGATACTGAACAGATGTATTTAACCACATACCTGTACTTACAAAGAGAAACTAATTACTAGGAAACTAATACACTTTAATCATTGTAATTTTCAGAGCCATTTAAGTATGAAGTTCATGCTTAGGGTGACCAAAGTCTCACAGATGGCAAGTTTTGAACATTTAATTGCATTTCAAAGTATACTTTAGTTCTTTTGGTTTCTGTTTGTAAATTCTAAAGCAGGAAACCTGGACACAGCAAAGATTTCAGGATTCATACCTAATAATAGTCTGAAACTGTCAAACAATGGTTATATTTAGTTTTTTTTGTTTGTTTGTTTTTTCATTTTCTTTAGACACTTGATGTGACACTAATTCTAAAATGAATAAATCATATGAAAGTACTTTTTCCATTCTAGTCTTTAGCCATGTTTTTCCATCTTGGCTCAATTATGTAAAAGTGAGTAGGGCCATTAAATGTTTCCCATAAATATATTGTGTTTTGACAGTTCATGTTGACACCTATGTGTTTTGCCTGTAGTCTTCATTTAAATTGTTTAAGCTACATCCTCTCACCGTGGCTGGTTGTTTTTGTTTTTGTTTTTTTTTTTTTGGGGTTAGTTTTGGATCAAAATGTTGCAAATTAAAGCTTATGGGAGCGCTGATTCCCGTGGGCAGGTCATTTTCTATTGTGTTCTCTTTTCAACAATCAACACATTATAGACAGATACTCCAGTAAAACTGATTGGTCTTATAGCTGTATGGGTTAAGATGAGATGAGAAGCTTGGCTCATTTGACAAAACATTTAGGCTGAACTCTACTAGGAAAATAAGCATCATTTACATGGTTCATCAGTAGATGCCAGACAGAAAGAATCATCATTTTCATCACCGTTTTATAAGCATAACCAAGAGAGTGCGTACTAAAACTGGATCTTCTGTGTTTAAAAATATTCATTACATTCCCACAAGTATCATTGAGGCAAAACACAGAGCCAATGTGCCTGGCAAGCAACAATAAAATTACAGTTTAAAAAACCTCTGACTACTCAGTTGTAATACAAAGTACCTAACTGTAAAAAATTAATATTTACAAGATATGAATGAAAGAGATGGATTCTTCTAGCTTATGTGCAAATGTTTTACACTGGAGGCCATGTTTCTCTCTGTTTACCCACAAGTTCCGTCACATTGAGCAAAAGATGAAATGCTTGAATCATTCCTGAGTGGCCAGTGAGGGCAGGTGTACTGTGTTTTTCATTATGCTTATATTGTACATTGAATTTTGCCTTCAGGCACACTGTTCATAGAATGAACCCTAAGAAATTAACCCTTGGATGGATGTCTTTCGCAGAGGAAAGTTACTACTGTATGTTTTCAAATGCAGTGGCACAATTTATAGAAAAGATTTAATAAAAGACGTGCTCTCAATGAAAAGTGGTACAAAATTATTTTGCAAAATTATTGCAACCCCCATAGCATTCATAAAACCTCTGTCAGACACATAAATGAAAGTTTTTCATCATGTGGAGTGGTGGTTAACTCGCAATGCCTTTCCCTTGACTTGCTGACAACATTCAGGCAGAATAATCCTTTGAGTATAGTAACAGCAGCACCGTGGTATGTGCACACACTTACACGAGCAGCAATAATTTGTACTTCTCTGACACTTTGACACTACTGCTACTTAATGCATCCACAACATTTATTGACAGCGTTTGAATTTATCGCTTCGCTGGTTGACGCCAGACGTGAAGACAGCTTGAGGTGGTATTTTAAGGTTCTGTTGTACAAAGGCCTGCAGCATGTATTCATATAAAATATATTCTCCTTTCAATGGTACTCATCAGTGCATCTGTACAGAAAAAAAATAAGCAGAACAAAATGTAAACAGTGTTTGCTCAAAACATTTTCCAAAAGTAAACACAGAAATTAAGACCAACAAATATAAACATTTGCGGTCAAATGTGCATTAGTAATAAGTGCCCTGTGGAGATATGTGTTATGCTAACGCAGTTGTCGCTACTTGTTCTTGTGTATGAGATTTCCCATTCTGTGAATGAATTTCTCCAGCTTGTTTTCATGGTGCCCTCGTGCAGCCCGGGTGAGGTTGTGTTCAATAGCTGCTTCACCTTTAGGAAGGGGTTTGGGTTTCTCCTGAGAGTGTGTGGTTCGAAAGCTGTGTGCAGAGCGCATGGAGGGTTTCTTTTCAAAGGAGCAGAAAGGCTCAAATCTGCTGTACAGGCGAGTCTCGGCACCTCGATCTTTGCCCCAGCTTCCTGTGACAAGTCCGGGTCTCACACTTTTGTCAAGAACGCTGGGTTTCTTCTGCGCAGTAGTTTTCGGCTCCTCAGTTCTGAATCGAGGTTTTGAAGATTTCAGATGGTCGTCCTCTAGCCGGTTCCTCTGCTGCTCTGAGGAGGACCTGACAGATTTGGTTGTGCTTTGATGAAGTTTTCCTCGTCCATCTGATATCCCTTCCTCATCCTCAGCTGTTATGGTGTCTGTACTGCCACTGGACTTCAGACTCGGTGTTCCCATGGTTACGATTAAATCCTCTTTTTTCTCTGGTATGTTCAATAAGGATTTTAATTTCTTGGAACTCTTCTGTAGAAAATGCTGAGAGCCCATACTGTTGGATTTATCCGTCAAATCCTTTCTATTCACATCCAGGGCTGCTGCAGACACAGTCCTGGATGGCAGCTCCTGCCAGTTGGTAGAACTAGGGCTCTTTGTGCCTGTGATACTCTTGACATCATAATGAGAGACAGATCTCTGATCTTCGTTCAGATTTGACCCATATCCTCCAATCTGTGCATTGATCCCTGCTGTGCTTCTGTTTACTTGCATCTTTGCAAAAGCTCCATACATGTGACCTGAGGATTCATGTGTGTACTCAGTGTTTGATCTTGGATCTGCCACGCTGTGCCTTTTGTGCCAACTGTCTGTCAGGTTGTCAGGGTTTGTGATCATGTGTCCACCTTTAGCTCTGCCTAGACTAGCATATACAGAGTGGTAAGAGTTTCTACCTGGACCATAGCTTGTGTTATTCCGATTGTCATCCAAAATCTGCATACTTTGCCTCTTTAACATGAACTCTTCATTATTCATTCTAGTATCAGCTGCTGCTGTTGGATTCCACTGCATGGATGAGTAGTGCAAAGGAGTGTTTGGTGCTAGTGAGGAGCTAACACCAGAGGAGGAGTGCTGTATGTGTCTGTTTGGCTCCATTTGCTCTGGTATGGTGGACCTGAAAACAAGGGAAGACCTCATTCTCCCCTGCATGAAGGAGCTAGCTTTGTCGAGTGGTTCATACTGGTCTAAATAGTCATTAGAGTCTCCGAATGGGACGTCAGGGTTTTTGAGGTAAGACTCAATCCTCAGTGTGCGCATGAACGACTTGGATGTATTCTCCAGGGTTGGCATGTTCTGCTGCATGGACAGAACCTGTTTGTCGTTGCCATTGTAAGACTGACGCATGTTTTGACCTCTGTGTATCTGTGTCACTTGTAAATAATTGTCCGTGGGGTAGTTGGTTGTTCCATTTCCTGTTTCTCTAGATATATTCCAGTTGCTCGCTCTGGGCCTGATGTTCTGTGGCATACATCCATCTTCCCCAGCATAGCTATGCCTTTTCAAGAAGTTCATCGTCTCTGCGGACTGAAACTGGGGCATCTGGTTCTGAGCACCAATCCCATTGTCAAACAAGGGTCCCAGCTTGTTAGGTTCCTCTTCAAAGAGCCTCTCTTCGAGGTCTCTTGTGCCTAGTTTCCTCTCACAGGTCTTCCTATAGACTGTGTTCAGCGTATGCCTCAACTGGTCCCTCCGCTCAATTTTTTGTGCAGAATGAGATTTTGGCAAAATCTGTCCATTGCGTGGGAACAAACCCTCTGGAGGGCAAAGTTCAGCTGGCACACTTGACCGGGCATAGAGTGTTCGAAACTCCTCATCGTAGGACTTCACCAGATGGCCTGTGATGACCTGCACCATGCTCAGATTGATCTTCTCAAATGACCAAGTGAAGCTATAAACAAAGACCAAAACATTAGTATTTATTAATTGAATGTGGAGAAAACAACACTGATGGCATGTAACACTTTAGTTTCTTTATGTGTTGGGGTTAAATTTAACTTCATTCATTTAAATCCAGTTAGGGCGAAGAACTACAGGCACGAAGCAAAAACAAAATAATTATTTTAAAAGATTTCACTCAGGATCTGAGAGAGATTTTTTTGTAAAGAGCTGTTTTGTGTTTTGTTTGTGCTGAAATAATTTTCTTTTCTGTACCTGTTGCCACATTTTCTAGAAACCAGTTTTTCTTTCACATTCATAAACAAAGTTTAGTCACAAACTACTTCAAAAGGAATCAATAAGAAATTATGACAGCAATTTTGTAGAAAGTGACAGTAAATGTAGTGATCTGCATAATGAATGCATTTAGTTCACACCTCAGTGGTCTCAACCAGAGCTCCTCTTGTACTGCAGTTTTATTTACCTGTATGAGCCATAAATCGCTGTGTGGCAGTCGACTAAAAGAAACTTCTGCTCCATTGCCCCATGAAATTTAGCTCCTGATCGACAGAGATAACCCTGACCTTTCACAGTGCGCACCCTCATGTTCTGTGGTCAGAGCAGTGAAAAGAAAATGTCAGAAATGATTTATCACTGTTACATTTTACAGCAGAAGGTAATATATATGTCATTCATCAAATAAACATCTGAGAAGAGCAGATGTACTGTGCAGATAAACATCATTCTGAAGATTTTAAATACTGTTTAAGTCCCTGAGTTGTTGTTGTTTTGTATTGCTGGCATGTGATATGCACTTACAGTGATGGGAATTTAAAGGGTGTGTTTTCATCTTTAGCATCTGCCCAGATAAATAATTATGACTCCACCCAAAAAACTGAAGAAACCAGGTTTAGACTTAGACATATTAAAAAAGACTCATAATAGTCATTTGTATGCATGTAAATTTAGGGTCATGGGCAAAGATACAATTGTACAAAAGTTGCCACTTTACATCCCCTCAACACTCTCCCCTCTCATTAAACATTTTGGAAAATTTGCTTTGTTTTCTTGTCAAGAGTTGGATTAGCCATTATATATGAAGCTACAGCTGGCTAGCTTTGGAGGTGCTGGTAGGTGGATTTTTTTTTGTACCCTTAGACCCCTTGTTTCCAGTCGCTAAGCTAACATCTCCTGGCTGTAGCTTCATATTGACCATACAGACATAAGAGTGGTATAAATCTTCTCATCTAACTCGTGGCAAGAAAGTGAATAAGTGTATAGAGATCAAAAAAAATTTCTTTTATTAGTGTTGTTTTAGATTATCACCCTCAAAATACTGTATGCCATTAGCAAATGTTAAGTTCTATGATGGTGCTTCATTACAAAGCAATGATAACCGCAGAAACAAATAATTTTTAATTACTTTGCAAAATGTGTAACTGTAATGTATGTTAGAATCAATAAAAACAGTTCAAATTGAGAAAATCAAATGGATGTTTTAAATCATATACTTACTCTGAGTTGTTGAATTTTTACATCTTGATTTTCAGCCATTGTGAGGAAACTTTTCAAATGGAAATCATCCAAAAGCACGTAGACCGGAACTCCTCGTATAGATGCATCAACAGTTTCTTTGAATATATCGACATCAGTGAACATGTCCATCACAATGGCAATGACCTGCGAGGACAAAGTGAATAAATACTGATCAGTTCAACGTGTCAAAGACCAGAATGGGTATAGTGAATTTAACCAGTTTACACTTGTGAAAACTGTGAATATTTAAGAACACACTCACAGTCATCATGCATGAACATGAATGGTAAATGTGAGTCTGACAGCTAGAAACAGACCGATAAAAACCTCAGAGTGATGCCAACAACAAAAAAATTGTTGTCATGCTGTGAGTTGTTATCGAAACAGGACACAGACTAAGCAAATGCAGTGAAAGTAGCCAATATGATTTTACTTTTGATTTCACTTTAGGCTCTGTGATGCTGCAATCAAGGTTCATCATGATAATGTGCAGTTTGAAAATACTGAATGTGATGAAGCAGCAACATCATACTGTGTTCCAGTAGCATGTAATGAGGTCTTTAATGAGCTCATATCCGACTGAATTGCATGTTGTTTAGACAAATTTCTTTACCTCTTTCAATTTCCTGTGTAGGAGGTTTCTGTCAAAAGATGTCTGTTCTTCAGATGAACCATGGGAAGTGTTAGTCATTCTTAATCATGTATGTCCAACAAATGCATACATTAAATTATTAATATTTAATTATTCAACCCTCCAAAATTGCTATTTTGACAGACATGAGAAATTCCAACTGTTATTTCTCAAGACATAGTTATCTGCTTTTAATCTTAATTTAGTTTATTTTATACTGTACTGGTTATAATTATGGGGAAGAGATGAAAGAGGTTTCATTAGCTCTCTGTGAGCTGTAAAAAGAGATGGTCTTCTGTTTTGTTTTTCTATGGACCTTCCTGTCAGTCTTTTGCTGTGTTGGTTTAATTAAGAGCCAGTGCAGCATTAACAAGGTTGTAACAAAGCAGTGCAGAGGAATATTAAGTCTACTAACCACAATTCTGAGCTACAAAACTAGTTTATGATTCATCATGACACAAGTTGAGAACTAAGTGAGGCGTTGTACAAATGTCATGACTCTATAATGTAGTGCTAGTACATGTACATGATTCCCACACTCCCTTCTCATGATGGTAAGTTGCAAAACCAGATTTTGACCTCGACAACCCCAGCAGACTCTCCTTACCACTGGAAATTGAGAGCAACAAAAGTGTGTGGAAACGCCTTGAGGCGGAAAGGTGCTTACAACATACTTCAAAAGAGCACAGTTCTCAAACTAAACACAGCAGAGAAACGGTACGTCTGTGCCCATTTGCTGCAACAGAGAATTTTTTTTTCTCTCTGTCTTAGCACGTTGTCGCAGCTAGTTTTGATTACCTGCCTTGCTTCCTGAATTTGCTTCCGGATCACCTCTTTGACAGTGGGGTTGTTTTGTCTTGGTGGATGAAAGAGCAGATCTATATTTGTCTGTAGTCTTTCATGCATGAGCTCCGGCCACCCTAAGTCCAAATCAGGCGTGTCCACATCCGAGTGAATGGGCCAGTACGTCCCTGAGGATGACTGGTTGTCCAGTGGACCATTTATTTCCTCTGTGTGGTTTTGAGGTGGGAGCTGTACTGCGTTTTCAGTGATGAAGAGAAGTTCTTCCTCTGAGAGGAAGTTCCCAATACGTTCTTCCTTGAGGAACTCCTGGTAACTATCTCTGCCACCACTCACCAGGCGATCAATCGCCAGGCGATATGACTCCTTATAGTGGGGTTGGATATAATCCTCTGATTTAGACTCCCCCCGCAAAGATGACAGCAGGGAAAACTCGGGAGACTCCATGGGTCCAGACTGTTTCAGTAGGACCTGTCATAGATAATGGAAATCAATGACATGATGTAAGAGGAACAGGGAACAAATATTATAACAGCATGGAAAATGCTGTAAGTCTCATTCTTGTTAAGTGTAATGAGGCAAAGTGTAATATAGTGAATGGAAAGCTCACATTAAAGTCTGTGTAACATTGCTTACAATAGGCAAATATCAAGTTAAAACACCAAAAGCTGAAATAATCATTAAAGTACAACCTTGCTCCTATTTGTCATGGTACGTAAAAACTAAATTTGTCTTACAGTTTGTGACACTTTGCAATAAGGTGCACAGATTCCTGAGAAACAAAACAGTAACTATGTGCTGATTAATGAATAGCCAACTAGCCGTTCCTGAGTAACACTGAATCACAGACTTTATAGTGGATGATGATAAGTTAATTGAAAACATAACAGAATATTGACCGTGTTCTTAATGTATTGGTCGTGATTAACTCTTAAACGGCTGATAAAAGGCACAAAATCTAAATAATCTAAATCACTGATTCAAAGTTATTCAGGAACTACTTGTTAATAAGCAGTTAGTTAGTTAGTTAGTTAGTTAGGACTTTGTGTACCTTTTTGTAAAGGTTCCAGTGTTTACATTGGGACTGTGTGTACCACAGCAGTAAAGAGGCCTATATTTTCAGCAATGCATACTCATCATTTCCATCTATAAAACTTTCTTTTATATTATTATACAGTACTTTATATGCAAATATGCCTGTTAGATAGATATACCTGATTCGCTTCCAACAAGCCACATCATGAAAACTGACTCATCATTATCTGACGCTGAATCTGTTCACAGTCAAGACTTAAAGGATGACTAGCAGTGCATGCCCAGGGGGGAAATGTTATTGCTGCACCTGTAGTGCACTTCCATGTGAAGGTGGGGTAAAATAAAACAAGTTAAAATAAATGTTTGCGGTGGAGTAAGCAGTTCAATGTTTTCAGTAATTGCATTATTTGATCACGTTTTGTTAAGCACTTTGGGCTGGATCTTAGCATTAAATGTGCTATACAAATAAAGTTATAATTATAATTATAATTTACTGTGGAATAAAGACAGATTTTAGTAAAGCTTTTAAAATGCGTAAAGTAATCTTCCACATTCTACAAAACAATGCAAACATGCACATACACAATGCTTTTTGGACTTTGTGATATATAAAGTGGACTTTTAAGCTATAATTCATAGACCAAGAAAAACATTTGTTACCAACCTTCCAAGGCAAAAGGTTTTTAAAAAACCTAATAGGGGATACAACCTGTTTTAATTAATTTCATTTCATTATTTTTAATAGAAACATCTCAATCCAAGTGTTCTCACTTGAAATGTTGGGTGCTAAAAAAAAAATCTGTGATATACATCTTCTCAAACTTCACTGGAAAAAAGCAAACATGCACTGCAGTCAGACAGAAACAGGTGACATTGATGTGTTATCTATCATATCTTATACATCGGAATGTGAAGAAACAGAGAACAGAGAAAGAAGTTTTAAAGCACTGCACGGCTGAGAACCTGGTATAGGAAAGTTTGTGTGAACGTTTCACTTTCAGGTGAGTTTCACCGGCAGTAAAAATGTAGCTTTAACTACAAATGAATAACCCTGAGTACAGCCATACTTGCCCTTTTTATTTTCAGGTAACATTTATAGGTCCTTTTATGGACTCTGCTGTTATGTTTATACAATCATATATTTACATTTACAAGTTTTATATGTCAACAATCCTTTGAGGTCAGCATTGACTCTGCTGATCCTTATTTAAATAGATAAACTGTAAAAGAAACATTGAGCAGCTGTTGTTGAAGCATATCTAATCATAACGTACACTGCACATCACAACCTTGTACAAACGGCATATCTATTTATCACAAACCTCCCACTGTTCAGAGAATTCATTTTAAAACTGAGGCGTTTGATATTCTTACAGAGCTGCTGTTTCTTGCTGAATACTTCTTAGAGGCTTCAAAAGCACAGCGAGCTAGCCACAACACCATTATCTCATGCTCAACAGAAACTTACATTTAGGTTGTGAACTTGTGAAAATCCTCTCGACTGCTCCCAGAATATCCGTCTTGGATTGATGAATGTTCGTTCAACTTATGTTCAATATCTGGAGAAGCTAGTGTCTGCCAGCTGGAAGAAACAAAGACAAGGAGGTGTCTCAACATGATAAGCAGTCTGCAGATAGAGGGTGTGGATTCCAGTTTTGACATGCAAATGGTCTGGTTTGAAACTTGCACACAGGCCGCCATAAACCTGTTTGAGACTTTTAGCCACTCCCCTCCTCCCTTCAGGGACAAAGTTCACTCTGACGAAAATCAAGATAATGACGAACATAAAGAGGTTTTGATGAAAACTTCAGGGTAAGAGGCACTGGACCCGGAAGGCTAAAGGTCAGTGTGACCTTTTTCAATGGCTGTACATGTTCACTCATAAAAAATCCTCCAGACATGTTCGTTGTATTTTTGAATATCTATTTTGTATTAATTGCACAAAAATCCTCTGAGTAGCAGCTTTCCAAGGAGGCAAAGTGTGTGTCACAATGTGTCATATTCACACTCATTCATTCATGTCCTTTTACAGTATATATTGTATGCTCATGGCTTTGTGGATATAGCTGTGCAAAGTTTCATGTTTCAGACAGATTCAATTGATAGTTTAGTAATGTTTTTGTCACTCATAATTCATAATTGTGTTAAAAAATAACATATTGTTGTGGTAAAGATTTCCACTGCTGACACTCAAACTGCAAACATACATTCATAACATTATGTGCACATTTTTTTGTAAAGACTCTTCACAAAACCCTTCTACAAAAGCAAAATTTGCATCTTATCAATGGCTTGTCATTTTCATTTAGGAAATACACAAAACATTACAAATGTTTACCTTCAACTCTAAATGTTTCTACCACGCTACCATTTCCTTCAGATTCAAGCAGAAATCAAATAAGATTAACTGAACAAATTCACCTGAAATATTTGTTTTCTGACTGAATCTGAAAGCAGATTGCGTCGCATGCATAAATGTAGTTATTTTGCTGAACATATATCAGGCATTTTTAGTCATACTGAATGAATTGATCATTTTGGCCTTGCTCAAGGTAAAATTGTGGGAGTTCAGGTTGAAAAACTAATTACATTTGCAATCATTGAAATTTAAAATTGAAAACGACACTTGTCATGTTAAATTATTCACAGCAAGTGATAATAAATTGGCGTTTTTGATTAGTCCTTCGTTTTTTTATTTAAAGTGTCTGTGTGAGTGTGTGTGTGTGTGTGTGTGTGTGTGTGTGTGTGTGTGTGTGCACGCGCACACAGGCACGCGTTTTTCTCAATTTGACTCTCAAAATCAAATGTTACTGCTTCAAAAGTGTTAATCAGACACCAATACTGCCCGTAAGCCAGTGTGACAGGAATTCTTCAACCCTCCAGTGGTGGAGAAACTTTAGAGTCTGGATGTCATCCAGCGTCAGTCAATCTCCACATTCAGCCCCAAAGCATTTGTCAGGTCAGTCCATGTCCATAACACCAGTCCTCCCACAGGCTGTAGCATATAGACACACGCACTCTCTCTCTCACACACACACACACACACAATGACCTCACCACCAAATACATGGACATGCAAATACACACTGCACAGGTGGTTACGTGTTCACAAAGATACTTTCCCAGGCTGCAACTCCAGGTTGAGAAAGAGCCAAAACAGTCAGTTTAATCACTAAGAATACTCAAAGGAATAATTTGACATCTTGGGAAATATGCTTATTCGCTTTCTTGCCAGGAGTTAGAAGAGAAGATCGATACCACTTATTGCAGCACATAGACTGGAAACCAGCGGCAACAGCTGCTGGTGGTAGCATCATATCTACCGTCCATGAGGGCGGTGTCGATCTTCTCATCTAACTTCCTGCAAGAAAGCCAATAAGCGTATTTCCCAAAATAACAGACAAAACAACAGAGTACGTAACGTAGTAACGATCTTAATAAAAGATGGTTATCATGTTTTTGATTTAGCTACACAATGTGCTACATCAGAGGAGACATTGAGAAGATTGATGAGAAATATGGTTAACAGGCAGTCACTAAACTCTGTCAGTCATTCGTTGAAAGACCATTAATATATTATCAAATCACTTGAATTTGATCTGTAAATAAATCCATCCATAGCAACTTAACTCAATTGAATGAATGTCAGTAATATGTGAAAGGTAATTTCTTCTTTTACTGCCCATTCTTTTGTGTCACATGGATATCACTGAGATAAAGTGAGGAAATTAAGTCACCATTGTCATAACATGATAATTAAGGCAAAATACTTTAATTAGATAACATACATTTGCAAACGTACATATTTGCTGTGATCGAATTACATTATTCTGTTTTGGCCCCCTTTCTTCCAAATGACTCATTAATTGACAAGGATTCACAGGAAACTATGTCTATACAATCATGATATTCTATCACACAGTGCGTGATGTGTAACTTGGATATGTAGACACTCTTACTTTATTAAGACTGAAACACCTCTGGTAGTGCCACAGTGCTTCACCTGAAAAGAAGAACAAGATACCTGCACCATTGTTTAGTTGTGTCTTGAATCTGGGTGTGTGTAGATTAAGTAACGTATGCACTAAGTCACAGGGAGTTTATTTTCCTGAAGCAGCCTCCCTGTGAGTCACCTTTTGTGACACCCAATCGCTAGTCGATGCAGTCGCCATGATAAGTTCCTCAGGCTGTTCTTGGCTACTGCTGGCAAGTCTGAGCATGTGACATGTTGTTGTGTCGTCGTGAAGAGCTTCGAATAACTTAAAGGCAGGACTGACATTTGAATAAACATCAGCATGACACTAAATACTACGGGGATGGATCAATTTCAAAGGCATTTAATAATATTGTATCATGCCAACATAGCTTTGAGTTCAAGCTCTTTTTGTATTTGACTGTAAAAAGAAATATTTTAGATAGTTGTCTTTTGAGGAATATCCTACAGAGACAACAGACTGAGTAGACACAGAATTATAATTTTAATTTCTTAGTCTATTCATCACAATTCACACCTTCATCAAGTATCATTTAAATCAACACTCTAGATGATGATAATAATGTTTAAAATGTAAGCGATTTAATAGCATGTTCACATAAAAAACATCAAAGGTGTCACCTGAATGCAAGATCTGAATATCTCCACTCAGGCACACATTTCAATACATTAAGGAGAGTTATTTACTCATTTTATTACAGATGGTTGATAATACCTTGTTTGGTTGTTTATATCATGACAAGGAGTTTGGTCTGTAGAACAAGGAAGGTAATAAATGTGGTGAGGCCACAGCAATCAAATACTACTGCTATACAAACTACAGCTACACTTGCCACTTGCCCAAAATAAATTTACATAAGAAATACGTCAAAGCAAACAGAGGCCAGGTGTGCAGGTATCTTGCCTTTCTATATATCTCTTAATCTCATCACTTATGTTGAGAAATATTCTATCAGGGGACCCAGAACTCCCAATTGGTTCTCCCCTGTTGTTTGCGGCAGATGAATAAATACACTACATTTGTATTTTTGGTTCTAATTCAATACATGTTTCATAATGCTAAGTTATATAGGACCACTATAGATTAACTGTTTTGGTTGGTAAATAAACTTGCAGTTTCCTGGCTTTTTCTGCTTTTTTCTAGTTTGTTGCAGTCTGTGACTCTGAGGTTACAGTTAGCCTGTTTATCTGTGTTGGGCAAGTTATTTGAAACCTTTGATTAATTACATTTCACCTCTTTTGGAAGAGGCGAGCTGTCTCTCCACACCACCAATAATCTAGCATGTCCTGGATCATACTCAACACTGAAGGCAAACACCAAACTGATATTAACCCACTATCAAACTCCCGGTAAGACAACAAGCTGACCCCCAATATGTCGAAGTGACGGAGCGTTACTGGGACTAATAACTGTGATGTAATTACTGAAATTCAAATTTTACACTCTAAACGCGTTATTAAGTAATGCACTACTTCAACACTATTGTTTATACAGCCAATGTTAGCAAAGTGTGGCACCTTTGCCTGCAGCTTTAGCCTGGTGCCAGACCTTTAAACTGCCTTTTAAATACAGTGAATGTAGTAAGTAAAGTATGATAGTAAAGTATTATAAAGTATTATTGTTTGGTTCATGAAAAATGATATCTTTGCAATTTATGTTGCTGCTGTTATTGCACACCAACCATCGACACTCCTCAGATCCCAGAGGTCAGCGTTTTTCTACCTCTAAATGGGCACCAAACTGTCACCACCAATTCATAACGTGGTCATGTCTCAAGTTTACCTCCTCTGTAGAATCCTGACTGTCCCATTATAGGACAAATGTACTGTATCATAATCTCCTGCATCATAAAGTTGCTATTAAGCTAGACAGTTGTTTGTTGTTCCAGTGTTTAAAATCACATCTAACTTATGTAATGATATAGACCTTGTGCATTTCAGCAACAAGGAAGTGCTCTGACCCACGTTATTTTGTCTTGTAACGTCCTGTCTGCACCAGTAGTGGAAATGTGTTGCATTGTGTAGAATGACGAATGAATTATTCCAAATGATATTATCAATAGAATATGTACATAGTTAGGTGAAATGATGCAAATAATGTCAATAACTTAATAACCTGAATCATCATTCTGATAAGTTAGCATCAGAACTCTTGAAAATAGTCACCTTAGAAACATCAAGCTGCTGCAACACACAGTAAACTAGTTGAGCAAGTTGAGCTAGTTATAAGCCAGTTAACGCTGAACATAACTTTGCACCAAAGATCGTCTTTTTAATCAGATATCTGTGTTGGATGTGGTGTTGTCAGGTCATGTGACCTCCTGAAAATGTGAACACTTTGAGAAATGTATAGTAGCTGTTTGAACCATTGAGGACCGCGACTGTTTACATGTATTCACTATGGCCAGCGCTAGCCACCGGAAGTTAAAATACAAAACCAGAAATGGAACAAATGAAGAAATGGGCGGTCCGCAAAAGATCAGTAGTTATTAGTTTTAGAAAAGGGAAGTCATCATGGGGAGTGCAAGCATTTAGGTAATGAAATTAATGTCAGAGAGATCTCACATCTACCTGAATCCAAAAGTGATAATATTGTAGATGAAATGAGTTATAGTTTCCAATTTAAAAGTTTTATCTAAGTTATACATATTTGGCTGCTATGAGAATCTATGAAATTAAAATATGCCAATAAAACACAAGCCCAATCCATATATAGTTATAACACGTTATATGTTGTTGGTTTAATCCGAAGCAGTGACTTCCACGAGTCTTGTTGTCACCTAATGTTAACCAGGCAACCCTTGAAGACTCCAGGAAGTCACTACAACCGGCCAAGAAATAGTCCCGCACATATCTTTGCAACATGTCATTTTTATGCTTCGATGTTTGTATGGATTAAACAAACAAG
The DNA here is from genome assembly GCF_020085105.1 of Siniperca chuatsi. Taxonomy (NCBI): domain Eukaryota; kingdom Metazoa; phylum Chordata; class Actinopteri; order Centrarchiformes; family Sinipercidae; genus Siniperca; species Siniperca chuatsi. Next base: position 13,639,741 of record NC_058052.1, read on the forward strand.
ATATAATGTGTTGATTAGTGATCTTTAGAAGTGCTGGGTTTTTTTACCTTCAGACAGAGCCAGGCTAACTCTTTCACCTTGTTTCTAGACTTTGTGCTATGATATGCTAACTGACTGCTGGCGGTAGCTTCAAATTTAGTGTAAAGACATGAGTCTCAGCAAGAAAGCAAATAAGCACATTTCCCAAAATGCTTATTTAACACTTAGCATACACATAACAAGGATGCTACTGAAACATTAAATCCTCCAAATAAATAAATAAATAACATGTAACGTCAACGTACCACCTGTTTCAATCAAAAGTCAACATAACATTTACATGATAGAAGTTGTAATAATAATGCAAAACCCATGTTTCCATCAACTGTGACTATGTGCATGGTGTATTCAAGCCAGATCATGACAGTAATTCCATCACTTAACACTCATTTCACAGTCATTCTGTAAATAACTGTCAAATGAGTTTAAAAGGACTGCAGCAAACAAAAGAGAAAGATGAAATTTGAGACAAAACCATCATGACCTCTGAAATAAACATCACATGTAGTGGGGGCATGAATTAAGTGAAAAGTATGTTCTTCCACTACAAATTACATTATATGACAAATTCACAAAATGAAAAGCTCTTTCATGCAGCACACTTTTCACTGAAATATTCTTAAATGAAAAAAATGATATCTGACTGCACTCATCTAACTACTTTTTTAAAAGCCTTTTTTTATTCAGTGTAACATCTGTTCATTGTGTTTTGCTCTGTGTTACTGTTTCAGGTAGGCACATCCCCTTCAGCCTCACCAGCAGCAGAAAAATGGTTGCAGCCATAGTTGGAGATTGGGATGAGGAAAAACATCTTATTTTTGGTTTTCTCTCAGTCAGAATGGTGCTTTCAAACACCAACGCATGCTGTCAGACTACACTGTTCTCCAGCTGGGAACACTTGTTAGAGAGCAGAATATCAAAGAAGCACATTGACAGAGAACAAGTCCATCTGTATGTGGCTGTGCGAACACCCACAGTTTTTTTTATGTTCTACTCACATCTAATGCTCAATTCCATCTGCACTGCAGTTCCTTTAACTTCCAAATGGTTCATATCCTTGAAATAAACAAGGTTGCATGACGTGTTGGTGACCACATGTAAAGGCAATAGTGTTTGTAGCTGTTTAAGTGGCCACACTTAAAGGCAGTATGAAAAGCCTGCAGCGTGTTGCGTCACAATTCCTCCCTTATCTCGCTCCAAGAACACGATCTGTCTCTTGATGCAATTAATCATAGGAATAGTGGTGTGAAGAATGAAAAAAGAGTTCAAACTTAACGTGGCAGGCTTCTCGGATTGTCTGTTTCAGAAGTTTACAAAAATCCTTGTGTCTCTGTCTTGAAATACATCTCACCAAGAAATCCCCATTGAATTGAATTGAATTGAATATGAGGTACCAAACAAATAATAAATTACTCTGTAAACAGAGAGTGGCAGAGGTAATTTAATTAAATAAAACAAGTAGCTTATTAGCCCAATTCACACCTGTCTGACACAAAGACATGCTTTGTCTTTATTTTATTCGGAGGGCAGAAATTATTTATTATTTCAAAAATACTTTAATTTCATTTGCTCAGAGTTATTTGTTACAAATATGCAATTCTGTTGATTAAAAGGAATAGTGCATGTTGAAGGCGTCATTAGAGTTTGAGGGGTATGGCATAAAGGCTAAGAAAGAAAAAGCCTTTAATATGTCAATGACAGTGGAGAAAGTGAAAGCTGAGCTCAGAGAGCTGATGAAAGTAATGCTATCCTCTAACCCCCTTTACATACAATAAACTCAGGCAAAGTAAAAGCAAACAAGTTACAGGTTAAATTCAATGCTCTTATGACTGCTAATACTTGTGCAGTTGTAACAAATAATGTGCATTTATTTAATCATTATGATTCAATTAAATGTATGATTGTTAAAGATGCTTCAGTATTCTGATAGCCACCTCAAACTTCAATCATGTGTCAAAAGTCCAAATCACGTTAAACATTGAGAAGATGTAGAACTTCACATATACTATAGGCTTTAGAAACAGTATTTTTAATCTTAAATATAATTTCTAGAATCTAATCTTCCAAAGATGACTGTATCTTTGACTCCCTAATGACTAAAGTAAACTGACTTCTGTATCTTATACTTATGTCTTACTATCCCAGGCCACTGATTCATGTAAACCAATAAGAGAAGAAGACATTTGCTTCCTGCTCACCACACCCTCCTTCCATGATACATACGTACAGTGAAGTTGAAATTATTTAATCTAATTCATTTCCTGAGTCTCTGTACATATAATTATGGACATAATTACATTTCAATAATCCAGTGTTCATTTGAAATTTGTTTGAAAATAGATCATGACTCATATATAATAGTACATTACTTAATGAAAATCCAACAATGTCCAGTATCTACCCTTTGATGGCTAGCCAATTTACGTCAGTTATTTGAATGAAAGGCAAGTCTGTTGCTACAGTGCTGAAAACTGCACCCACAAAGGGCTTTTTGTCCATATCTTGCATTTAAAGTTAAAGGGCAATAAAAACGTTGTACTGAAAAAAATGTACTGCCTTTTACTTTACAAAGACACCAACTAATCAATACTCTATTGGTTACCAAGAGATATTAGCAAAAATAACATAACAAATAACATTATCTTGAATGTCAAGTCTAACTGATTTTGCATGCATGCAACATAATTAAAGATATATTTAAATTATAAATTTATATTTATTATAAATTATTTAATTTAAATTAATAATCATCATTATCTCCGTTTCAGTTCTAAATTTCACAAAAACATCACTTCCAAAGTTTTGTGAAAACATTGAAAAAGTTGCACTCACCAATTCCTACATAATGTTACATTCAGTGAAGTTGTCTCTCTGAGCTATAAAATTTTTTAAAGCAATAATAATGAGAGCAATACAAATATTTGGTTGTGCACAATTATAGCCAAAGACAATTACCCTATTGTAATATTTAGACAGCACTTGGCATAGGTTAATGTTTAGAGGATGTCAAGTAAGATCAGTTACAGTAAATAAAAAATGCTTTTGGTTTTTGTATCTGTTTGAAAGAGGGTATATATTCTCTCATTTCTCTGGACCAAATGAAATACTATTGATATTTTGAACGTTTCTTTTGATGAAGTGATGTATAGTAAGCCAGTAAAAACATGTGATTGAATGCTGGATTTGCAGAGGTCAGGGATAATGCACTACAGCCCTGTCTGCAGGAGATTTGCGGACTTAATGTGTCACACTGTCTCCCATGATGATGTTCTGTAGGGAGTCAGGATAATAAAGCTCAAGCAACCTCCAATGAAAAAATCATGGATCATCTAAAACATTTTATGTTTAGGTTATATTGCCACAAGCAATTCTGAGTTGCTTAATATGCAATAATTGTCGTATGTGAGGTGCTATATGCAGGTAGAGAAGTATGTGGACCCAAAAGCAGATGACGAGGAAGCGGAAGTAGCTGGATGACTACCGTGTTTATTGTTGGGTGGAATGTAGGCAAGAACAGGCAGAGGTGAGCAGACAGGTAATGAGCAGACAAAATCCAAAATCCAAAATCCAAACAAGGTCCACCGCAGAACAAAGAATCCAAGATAACACAGTCAAGGGCTTGGCAAGGAACAACACCATGTGTACCACAATGATCCGACACAGAACAAAGAAAAGACCCAGACTAAATATCCAAGGGGAGGTGAGACAACGAGACACAGGTGCAAACAATCAAGGGAGGACCAACAATCAAAACTGGAGGGAAAACACAGACAGGAAGTAAAAACACAAGACACACAAGGGAAGGAGACTACTACAAAATAAAACAGGAAGTGTCAACACCAAAACTACCACAATAATTGGTATTGCATTAGTCAGTTGTGGTCACGGTCTTTGTTTTTCTAACATATTTGGTACATTTTAAACAAGGAATAACTAACATTATGCATTTAAGAGAGGTGACAAATTCAACTAAAACAATTGACTGTTCACTGTTTCGTTTGACTGGCCAAAAATATAACAAAATATAAGACACATTTAGAATCATTTAGATTCCAGATAAAACTTGGAGGACAAATGTCTTCTTCCTATTGCCAAAGTTTTTTTGCCTCCCAGATTCAGAGAGAAATTACCTGACCTGACAAAAAATATTTTACTGCTACACAACTGTGTAAAGACCAAAGCTCAGTATATCTCTGTGTTGTTTCAAATGTTCTTATTTTGTTTAGTGTGAGACTGTGGGAATCCAGAGGTCAGGTGGGTACATAGAAGGTGCTAAGTGTGGAAGAAGAAACAGGTGTGTTAGTGGGCGGTGCTCAAGTAATAAAAGGCAAGACTGAGTTGACGTAGGTGTCTTTGTCATAGTTTTGTTGTAGGAGGAGGTAGGGAAAGCTGGTTTAACACAGTTCACACAAATATACAGTTATGGTAATTAAAGTATAACTCCAGATTAAGTCAAATTGCCTCAGTTAACAGAGTAGCTGAGAATCCTGAGGGCTGGACAAGTTTGTTTTTTGAGGGTTTTCTAAGACTACGTATACACTAGGCTGTTTAATTTTTAAAATAGCTTTCGTCTGAAAGTGATTTGTGTCCACACTAGCACACAGACCTCTGCCCACAGTGAAACACCTAAACAATAGAAAACACTTAAAATCTCTTCTTCTTCATCCCCTTTTCATTTGGTAAACAAAACTGCACATCACAGCCAAGAAATGAGGAGTGGGACAGCCCAGCTGACCAAATCATTATTTTATGATCGACATAATCAATATAAATACAGGTTAAGGACAACAGCTCTGCTGTGTGTTTGGCTATATTAATATTAAAGATGAGTGAGTTAGAGGCGACAAATGCTTAATTTTCCTCATACACATACTGAAACACCAAGCTGGTATATTAAGATTTATCCACTCTGGAGACCAATTCCAAAAAGCTCTGTTTTTGGGTGGAGTTTCAGTTGCTGTGGCACCTAGATTTGCAGTGGGGTGGTGTGGTGGGAACTTGAGTGAGGACACCTCAACCCAGTCTCCTAGAAATGATGTGTGTATACTACTAATTTGTTGCGTGGATTATGTGTTACTGGAGGTGGAAGTTGTAGGAGGTGGTTTGGGTGGACAGTGGGTGTACAAAGGGCAGGACTTTGACACCAGAGACCAGGGTTTGCATCATGAGTCCTGTGTATGATTAGGTATAGGCAACAGCAGCACTTTGGTTAATGGGGCTGTAAGCAATATCAGCATTTATGCTAACTTCCTGTCTGTTCTTGCAGACTAGCACTCCCCTCCCTCCTCCCCATGTTTCCAACAGTATTAGGCACAGCAGCAATGGAAAGCAGTGGGTCATCTACCTCTGAATACAATTGTCACAGTCTGTCTTGTTCTTTCCCCGTCACTCTGCACTCCCTCACCTGATTATTGATTCCCAGCACCTGTCACCCATAGCACACCTGCACATAATCAGCCACTCTACTCCCTATATAACACAGCTCCTCACCTCAGTCAGTGTCTGGTCTCGTTCATGGTAGAGGACAGAACGCTAGTTCACCTATCTCCTAGAACAATTTGGACTCCCTTCGCCGAAACCTACCCATTCTCTGCTACTGCTATTCAGTACCTCTTCCCTGGCTCCTTCGTGTTCCTGTCATCTGTGTGGTTCACTTCAGCTCCAGTCTCAGTGTATCTCCAGTCTTCCGTGTGTGATCACTCCAGCTCCAGTCCCCGTTGAGCTCCCGTCTCCCGTGAGTCTTCCACTCCGTCTCCTGGGTTCGAGTGTCGCTTGTCTACAGTGAGTGTTACTCTAGTCTCCTGGTTCGAGTTGGATCTACCATCTGGACTTCCCCCTCCTCGCCAGATCTCAGCCAACTCCAGACCAAGGACAGTAGTTCTCCCCTCATTCTATATCCACGCTTTTTGTATTAATAAAGTACTCACTATTCTCCTTGTGTCTCCGGCCTGATCTGTCCGTAACAACAATAAAACAAAACATTGGCAAAAAATGTAGCCTGCTAGCCATCTACTGAAGTCACAGATTTACGATACATTACACCCATATGGCAGTATGAATAGGGTGTTTGAAAATTGTAGCTAGCTAGCTATGGCCAGATAAAACACATGTGGTTATCTGAGTTCTAACAATATAATTTGCAAACATGAACAGAGCGAGTGGGAATTGTTCATAGTGTTTGTAAAGCCAATAAGTTTGCCAATGGAAACTTGGGAGCAAGTTATTTGAATTGTCAATCACCCAAGCTATGAAGCTGCAGTTGTCAATAAGAACTTTGTTACCGTCTGATTTGTGCAAGTAACTTTGTTATAATTTTCTATCACAGTTCACATCAGGCAGACCAACCAAGAGGACGAGGTCGGGGAGGAGGAAGAGCTGCGGGCCGGGCAGAGGAGGACCAGGACACAGTCGTGGTAGAAAGATAGGCAGAGGCGCCTTTGGTCTGTCTGAGGAAGACGCACTATGTGTGCAAGGCAACCGGGTTGTGATCCCCATTTGCTGCATCTTGAAGATTCAGGAGCGTATTCCAGATCCTCACGGCTGATACGTAGGCTTTCGCCCAAATAGGGTGTAGGCCTAACTGACACTACACTACTGACTGACACTACAGTCACTATACACTTCTGTTATATTGTAATTGTGTATATTGTAATATTTCAAAATGTATATAGCTTTAATAATAAAAAACTTTTCACATTCACCCGATTTTCGGTTTGGTTCGTTTTATGATACAGCAATAACAAGGTTGATACTGTTACAATGCTTTATTAGTCCAATATAAAACATTTTTTTTAAATTACAATATTTACATAATGGGTATTTTAACGTATTCCGGTGGGGCCCGGGCTCTGGAAGATGAAGCGGGAACACAGTGTTGCTGCTGTGGCTGCGATTGTCCTTTAAAACACAATAGCGAGCAGTCAGTATCTGAAGTGCATCACAGGTCAGGTTTTTTCATCACTAACAATAAATAAACATACTGAGTAATTATTTTAGACTATAGGGTTTTTTGGCAGTAAATTATGGAGTTCTTTTGGATAATACTGGATATATTACTAAATACAAGTTTTAGAGACTGTTTTTGTAGATTTGGGCAAATTTGGATATTGTCTGACTTTCTGCAGACACATTTGTGTGCAAATCACTCTCGACACTAACCCCAAGGTCCCTGTTCGCCTAAATATAAAAACGTCTCTCCAATTTAATCTAGGAATGTCTCCAGTGTTGTCTAATACATTTTCTCTTATATTTGGGGTAAAGATGTATTCCATTAGACATTTCACTTATTCAGTTTCACCTATAGCAAGTTGTATGACTCACCTATTCCCCTGCTGGCATGTGTCTGCTCGACATCTCTGGTGGCGGTGGGGTTCGCAGAGTTGCCAGATAATTTCATTTATTTCCTCCTTATATTGATATTAAAATATAATTGAGGAGTCATTATGTTTCCTACAAAATGTATTTTACTATTATATAAATGTAATCTGTAGGAGACAGATCACATTATTCCTCATAGCTGTTTGTCATTGTTCCTCTCACATCAAGGCAAACTGGCAAGTTACTTTAGTTTGTTAAGCTTGCTGGTTTGTCTGGTTTGCATTGTTTAGGGTGTGCTATGGTGTCAATGAGTGCTTGGCTGTTATGGCTCAGTATTTATTGTCAGTGTATGAGTTAGTTGATTATGATGGATAGCCAAATAGAGCAGCAGACAGACCAGTTTATTGCACTAAATGCCTTGTAAGCAGTCTCTCCTGTGTGCAAGAGAGAGAGAGTTTGATGTTAAATTATTGGCTCCAAGTTTAGGTTCAGGCCAAAAAAGTTTGTTAGCTGTTGGAACTTTAGTGAAATGTCAGTCTTCTCAACTCTGCACCACCCTACCAAAGCTACTCTTTTCCTTTGCATTAAGGAGGCAAATAAGCTGAAACTCACTAATAACTGAATATTTTTTTCTACTTTGTGACATCATTCAGGAGTTTTCCAGACTCTTGCTACAACTGGTTTGCTTTTATACAGTCAGCAAAGACCCTGAAGCCAGTGAAGCTTTTGCGTGGTTTACTACATTGGCCTTGGTACATTTAAATGGGTTAGTATACACAGGATCTTTTTATTTATTTTTTATTCATCTGCTTTCACAAGATTTTCTGCTCTTCCAAAAACTGCCAACCACCACTTATTTGATGTTTGTTGGCAGGACACTGATATCTTTCTGTCTGTCTGTCTGTTGCATTACTCCGCAGCTTTCTAAGATGTCCTCTTCCTGTTAACAATCTCTTGCTGTCACCTGGACTCATGGGTAGGTCGTGTCTAGATTCTTGCCTTTTACTGCTTTTCCCATTCCCATCACTCAAATGGTGTTCTGGTCTATTTATAGGAATGGACATATCTACACACATTTGATCTTTACTTCTTTCCACTGTCACCCTCTAACTTTTAACATTCACATTTTTTGCCACACTAGCTGTGTCTCGATAACGTAAGTAATTTATGCCATGATTTGGTACAGATATCAATGGTGCCCAGAGGATATATCCTAATAACTTTGGTGATCCCCTGATTTTTCCTCTAGCACAACCATGAGGTTTACATTTCTGATTTTAAGTGAAATGTCTCAAATTGATTGATTGCATACCTGCAAAACTAATGACATTTCCATCAGCCTCACATGTCATTGTGAACCTGTTAGCATGCTGGCATTAGCATTTAGCACAAAACACCGCTGTGCAGCCTCACAGAGCCAATAGCATGGCAGTAGACTTTTAGTCTTGTTTCTTTACTCCTTGAATCTATATATTGTAATTTTAAAGATCAAAGAAACAAGACTAAAAGCACGGCCATGCTAGCACCTCTGTGAGGCTGTACTTAAGGCACAATGGTGCTTTAAGCTAAATACTGATGGAAGCATACTAACATGTTCACAATGCTAACGTGCTGATGTTTAGGAGTTATGTTTGCCGTGTTCAACATCTTAGTTTAGCATGTTAGCATGCTAATATTTGCTAATAAACACTATACAAAGTACAGCTGAGGCTGATGAGAAAGTCAGTTTTACAGGTATTTGGTCATCAAACCAAAGTATTGGATAAATTAATATTTTGACCTGATGATGGCGCTGGATGAAACGTTAAGGGATCACCAAAGTTATTCATCCTGAAAAGGACAACATGTCTGAACAAAATTTCATGACGATCCCTCAAATAGCCTATCCAGCTGACAGACCGTGGCTACAAAACCAGTGACTTTCAATGAAGTAGTGTCTTTCTTTAAATGTATTTATGCCATTACTTCAAAGCTAGAAATATAATACATGAGTCCTGCATGCAATCAACTTCTGCACTGTAGTATGGTCCTTTATTTGCATGCATTGTTTTGTAACCAATTCTTGTTTGAAACTCAATATAACCTCAGATCCATTAGGACCCTCTAGGGACAACAGCATTCCCACCGCAGCATGGACAGAAAGGTCAAAATCATCAAAGGCCTCAACATCACCTATCCGAATAATGGGAGAATGTAGTATTGCTCCAATTTCACTTTGAACTGGCAGCCTTGGCTGACCATATTTCTTTTGGAGTGCTAGTAGAGCGGTGGGATATGGTTTGAATATGTGAGTAGACAGATTGTGGCTGCTGGGAGGACATGGCATGCATTGGTGGTAGACTACCAGTAAAAGTAGACAGTACAGGACGAGGAATAGATGCAGTATAACTAGAGGCTTGAACAGATACTAGGGCAGATGCATGAGGAATGGACAACGGTGCAGCTTGAGCTGTAACTACAGAGGGCAAAGAGTGAGGCTGAACAGGGGCAATGCTTTGCTGTATTAGATGAGGCAGGGGAAGGGTTTGGGAGCCCCTAGGTAGTTCTCTGGTAAAGCTGAGTTGAGGAAGCAAGGGAGTTAAAACCGAATGAGTTTGGGAGTCAGGACAAATCTAATTTGGGAAAGAAAGTGGCTACATTCCCATGGAGAGGTGAGGGAGTAGGAGCAGGAGCTCCTCCAGGGTGATCGTCTTCAAAGAGATTCTGTCTAATAAAGCTAGAAACAAGCTGGGCTGACTCAAGCTCCTTTTCTTTAATGCGAATGCATTGCGTCATGTCAACCTGTTTGACAATTCTTTCTCTCTCCCTGAGGGCATCTGCTTGTCTATGTTGAGCAGCTCTGGCCTCTTCGTCAATTAATCTACATTGTTTGCCAAGCTCCTTTTCCTCCTCTCTTTGTCTTCTAAGTTGCTCCAGTTCATCTCTCCTTTGCTTTTCCTCAAGGATGCTGGCTTCGAGATCACTCATATTAGACACATGGCTGCTCCTGGAATGCCTCTGGAACTAATTTGAGATATTGTAGGGAGACTAAAGGCTGACTTGGTGTAATGAATCCTCTTGCTACAGAACTACATGAGTCATGGGATCATGCTTTCTGCTGTGGCATATATATATATATATATATATATATATATATATATATATATATATATATATATATATATATATGTGTGTGTGGTCTGCCCCTAGGTCATGGCTGATTGGCTTTGTGAGGAGTTCAGAAGATGATGGGATGATGGCAAGGGGATTAGGATCTCTTTGTGAGCGGTGGGCAATGATGGTTTAGGTGGTCGACTAGGCTCTGTTTGATAAGCAGATGTAGATGGCCTAGGTGGTGTTGAAGACAATTGTGGGGTGGGCTCATACATAATGAGCTGAGTTGAGTCTTCCACACCTTGGGATTTATCTGTATACTCAGTAGAAGGAGCCTGACCTTCTGTCATCTGTCATCCAAGGTTGCTAAATGGTAATTTATTGGATGTAATACCACATTGACCATTCACGCACTGTGCGTAGGGCACCAAGTGCTGAGGGGGCACCAAAAATAGCCAATTTTTTTTTTTAAATGCCGGTATTATTTCATTAGCCTATAGAAATATTAGGCACATTTTAACCATGTATCTGTAACAAAAAAGGGGGAACAAGAAAGATATTTAATAATTGCTCTAGTCTAGTGTCCTGCCCCCCCCCCATGCCGGATGGTCCGTTCCGGTTGTTCGCGTGGGCGAATAATAAAGGAATTATGCTTAGGGCACCAAAATGGCTAGCAGCGGCACTGACATTGACCATGCTCACATTTTTATTTATTTTATTTTTTTCAACACTCAATGCTACAGCTCATGTTACTCATTCATTATTCAAATAACACTCATTATTAGTAACCTAACAATAAATGTTTTCTTACTATCTGTTATCAAATATCCCCACTAATATACTGAGGTTTGTGTCTGCCTTTCTATTTGTTCATGTTTGTTTGATGCCAATATGAGCCCTGTTTTGGGACCAAATTAAATCAAATATTCTCCACCAGCAGGCACCAGGGGACTCCAGGGATATTACCTGGAGTCAGAACAGACCGTCTTGGTCAGTTTGAGTTAGCAGAGGGAGGAATAAAAGCTAAGGATCACAACTCATGATGAAATTAAAAATGATAACTTGGCATGTATTGACATGTACCCTGAGACTCAAATTAATGTTTGAGATGAAATGACATGTGATATTTCAAGCTTGATATGTGACACATCACATTCTAATAGGGGTTGTGGATTTGTGAAAACTTTGATTACTGGTCTCATCAGTCATCACAGGGCTTTATGAGTAGGAGAGTGGCAGAGTGATTCAGACTCAGGAAGGTAATAAACAACTCCTGAGTCTCAACCAGTGGAGTCCGCCTGACATCCACTTTGCCACCTTGTGATATGCTCACCGGGGAACTTACTCTCAGCCTGATAGATATCATGCCACAGAGTCAGACCGGGCCAATCTGCCCAAATCCTTAGTGAGCAGCTGAACAGCAGAATCAGGATGGCAAAGAGAGAGAGAGAGAAAAGGTTTTTGTGATTGAACTTTGCAGCTAAATAGATATCCATATGTAGAGAGATAATCCAGCTGTGCCAGCCAGCTGCTCTCACAAAAAAACCTGGCTTGTTATTGTGGAGTGTTTTTGTAATTGTCCCTAAAAGTTGTTTTGACATTTATAAGAGAAAATGTTTTGCAAGGATGACCAATTATTGTTTTAGGGTGACAGAAAAATGTTAAAACTGTTTTGTTCTTGAATACAGAAATCATTGTTTGTTATTGATAGAACAAGTCATTATGATACATACATACAAAAGAAAGGTACGTCAACCTTTTAATTTGACAGCAAATGGTGGTTACGTAACTTGTTTTTTTGTTGTTTTTTTTCTTTAATATGAACATGTCAAAATAGTTTCCCAAGGCAACTAGATTAACATGTCCTTGTATTCTTGGTTTTGTATGCACAGTCTTCTGTAGGTGCTGATGAGTGCTACATGTATTGTCATATTGATTTAATCTGTTGAAAATAGCGTAACATGTGAATTTAAGTGTGGAGTTTGGAGGAACATTGTCCACAGAATAGTACAGATACTTCTAGGGCCCACAATAATGAGAGAGAAGTGAAAACTTTGTCAAAAAGTAGGGCTGATAAACAGGAGAGGGTGGTGTAAATCTCTGAGAGGCTGAGAGGACTCCAACTGACATGATGGACAACGTGCCTCAGAATAAATCAGTCTATCCTCGCAAAGCATTTGCTGAAGTCTCAAATGTTAAGAACCCTTTTAAGTTGTACCTGATCTACTACATTTCCAGATCAAAAATGTTGCTGTGACAAACTGCAGCTCTGATCAGGTTTGCTCCATACTTGTCTCATGATTTTAGAGTGGCTAATTAAGATGAGTGCATTGATGATTACTTTTCATTTCATATCAACTGGTTTGTGTGATAAACACATGCTTTGTTGTTTATTGTGGTCTGCGTGGAATTACAGAATATGTTGAATCAACATCTGAAACAGTCTGAACAACATACTGTATACATGTATTTATGTTTACCTTTGTACTGTACTTATGTGTACCTTCCCTGTGGAGTTTTCTTTTTACCTCTAGTTGTGCTATGGAGCTGTTTAAGTATTTCATACATTAACACGGGTGTAGTAAGTCAATAAAGGTATGAGTGTTTCATATGCTGCAAGTAAAATACTGTATATTTGTGAATATGTGCAAGTGATTTAAACTTAAGAGCAAGTCATTTAAAGCTTTTTTTACTTTTTGGGAGCAAAGAAAAGGAGCCTTGTTTTCAGCGTTTGTACCATTGTACAACTTTGGTAGAAACTCCTGGACGAATGAGGGACTACACCGTCCCATTGTGCAACTTTGTTTATTCAATGGCGTTGAATAAAAAGATTTAACAACACCGAATGTTGCAGAACTTTCTAAGCCCTTTCCTCAACCCACATGTCATCCTTGAGTGAAGGTGAAAAGAGAGAAAAAAGAGAAAAAGAATAATCAAAATTGTATAATTTTGTATTGTTTGCAAGTTTTTTATATATAAATACAAATCTTTCATTTGTGTGTGTTTGAGCAATAAGTTTGAATTAGGTTCTACACACCCCCTCATACTTTTATGGTGATTATAATGTCATCAGTTGATGCATTGATAAGTGAAAAGCAGAGTTGCAGAATGTCAATATGACTATAGTACTTTGGTGCTGCCTGTGATGCTCACTGTGCCCATGTGTTTCCATGGGCACAGCGGTGGAAGACACTATAACAGGAGTGAAGTGTGATTGGCCCCCTACTCGTTGTCATGGATACCAACAACCTAACATTGCTGCCTGGAGAGTCTGAGAGTTTGTGAATGACAGAGGAGGACAAGAGCTATTATGTGGAAGGAGTTAAGAAGAAGAGCTTGTTTTATTATTATTATGTCCTGTTTTACAGTTGGAATCACATGTCAGTTAGTCTAACATATATTTCTACATAGTCAAACTATCTTTAATCCTGCTGGCAGTGATCAAAAATACTCATTCATCAGTTCCTGAATCAGTCTTAAGTTGATGTTTGCAAATACCAAAACAAAAGGTATTCTTTATATGAAAGTGAGGGGTTAGAATCGTACTGTATTTAACTAATAAAAAATCCTGAATCCTGCTGCTTGCCCAAGAGATCCTAAAAAGTTTTTGTTTTTTTCTCCCTGAGAAGTAGACCAGAACTAGAACTAGATTAAAAGCTGCTCTAAAATGAACCATGTTTTAAATGTGGTTAACAGATAAATGTTTGTCTTGTTGTAAATGTGTCCAACAACAAAATGGTAGCTCTCTAAGCTGCTGAATTCAAGCTCATGTCATTAGCGACCATGCAAGATATTTTTAAAACATTACTTCAACATTCTTGACTTTGATTTTGTGTACACGTTTGCCATTGAATTACTGTATCACTGTGAGGTCCACATTTATTTGTGTCCTTTGTGGGTACGGCCGGGTGCAGACGCTGGACGCTGTGAGCACATCAATCAACTGCACCGTTTCTCCAAGAGTCCCTTTGAGGTGGAGTAGGCTTTACTTTTAGGATTTCTAATCAGGTGTGAATGACCAGTCAGTAGCACACCTGCTCTGCAAATGAACACACTTCATATATGCTCTTATAAGATCATCCCCATAAGTAGGATGCCTGCATACCCATTTTTCTCCAGTTGCATTATGTATACCTTTTATCAAGCAGACTTTCATGTCATTAGCCTGTAAGTTTCTTTATAGATATAGAAGTTTATGTATAGCAACAGAAGGATATAAAGCTCAGAGCATACGGGAAGATATGGAAGTCCTTTATTACAGTTTTTTCTCAAATCATTTCATAATATTAAAATAATATTTTCTTTAGAGGAGAATGAGTTACATAATATGCATGACATTTGTTATACTACAAAGACCCTTACCGTGATTATTTGTGAATTCAACAGCCTGTCAGACACTCTAAAGGCCATATGCTTTTACATTCCTAATTCTTTAAAAAAAATCAAGGCCACATCACAGTTTAACTTTCTCTCATTGCTATTGGATGCTTTGCACCAATTGACCGTTCGCTAAACCTGTCCCCCAAACACCGTCCCCCATACATCAACATACTGATTAATAATATGAACAATAAAGCATAAAGCTAACATTAACCTCTGTTTTGCTTGTCCAAGTATGTAAGCTACGCAGCCAATCATGAGATAATTCATTTTTCATCATTATACTTATAATACTGGGATTAACTAGCTCACTGCAATACAAGAACAATGCTGTTTCTTTTCTTACATCAACTGGTGACAATGCTGACTTTTTGCCCGGGACATGCAGCTTTAAGGGGCAAGTATGAAGACGGTTGCAATAGCTTTGGAAACCTCCTCCCCCCACACCTTTCCAACGTCAGTATTGGGGCGAATGTGTCTGACAATTTCTGTAACCGAAGCAGACAATCCAACATTCACACCCACTTCACGCTGTGATTGGTCAGCTGTGTGGAGGTGAGAAAGTAAGCAGAGTTTGAAATCATCTCTCACACTTTCTTTTTTTAATCTTTACATAACTATGTATGGCCAGGTGCAGCACTCTGAATGCCTTCCAGGAGAGACTGTGTGAAAATGATAATTACCGTAAATGATATCACATCTCCCCCCTCTCTACGACTGCCTGCTTTTCACCCCACCTTCAAGTGTGTTCGGATCAGGTATAAACACTTTTGCTATCCTGTTTTTTTTCCAGCATAACCCAGGTCTAACGCTGCATTCACACATACAGATACAAAGCAGTCTCTGGCCTCTCATGAAGCTATGGCTCTGTGTGTGATTTGTGCTGAGTCATTTACATACTCTGCTCCAACTGGACTGTTGCGCTCTGACATAGCGGCTGTACTACACACAAGTAAGTTGTTCATTTCTAGTTGTGCCATTTGTTTCCTGAGAGAATAGCTTTTTTGTGGTACGCATTGTTAAAACTGTTTTAAAACAACAAAGGCGCCCAAGCTGGCGAGACTGATCGCAATTGCAGCCCTGTGTCTGCGTTGGAAGCGATCCCCACTCCACTAGTGAAGCAGAGAAGTAAACAACTCCGTGCTTTTGTTTCCTTGAGAATTAAAACAAGCTGATTCGAATAAAGTTGAGCTTTTTTCAACTTACCCTTGTAGTGTCTCTGGGCTCCTTTTAAACTTCTGTAATCTCAGCGGGCAGTGCCCGGACTGCAACGCCAGGTCCCACTCACAATAAATAGCAGCCTATCGCTGTCAAAGTTTTTCAGTCCATATGTTTGAATGGCCCGTTAGCCTCAGTCTTTTAGCACAATGTCATTTATGTAGCCATCAAGTGCATATTTAAGACCAGTGTTGTGCAAGTTCACACCTTACAAGAGCTAGCTCAAAGATCAGTTCACACAGATTAAAATGAACTAGTTCATGTTCATAGTTCACGATTTTGAATTTTGAACTAAGTTCACAGTACCAGAAAATTAACTAGTTCACGTTCATTTCTTCCGTTTTTGTCCGTTACAAAATGCTGTGAGTTTGACTTGGGTGGAGTAACTTTGCGGCTCGTCTTACTCTAATGATTTGTTGTGAACATCATTCACTCGCAGATATTTCCAAACACTGGTCAGATGCTTCAGCTTGCTGTGTCTTTTCAAAAATCTGTGACGCATCCCATTCTGTAACCCAAAACACTGGCACACTGGGTGCCATAAAACACAGTGCGTGAGTGAACAACGCTCACGTTCATTAGTTGCAAACGGATAAGTTCAGTTCACCGCTCACCAAAAACATAAGCACGTTCAATGAACAGCGCTCCTTGAGTGCGTTCATGCACAACACTAACTAGCTTTATTAGCTAGCTGGTTACAGCTGATACAATCTGCCAGCAATGGTTGTCATTTCAGATGGCAAAATGGATGGTCGCCAGCTAGAAATAAGAAGCCTGCTTTTGTCTACCTCTGTGTGAAATTAAGGATCCATTGTTTAAAAAAA
Organism: Siniperca chuatsi; assembly: GCF_020085105.1. NCBI lineage: Eukaryota > Metazoa > Chordata > Actinopteri > Centrarchiformes > Sinipercidae > Siniperca > Siniperca chuatsi. The sequence continues at coordinate 13,656,612 of NC_058052.1, forward strand.
TTACAAAGAATTTTGAGTGGTAAATCTGCCACCACTTATCACTGTATAAGTGTTAATGTTTTAAATATGAGTCTGCAAAGCTTCCATCCGCCCCTCAGTTGGACTGAAAGATGTTGAAGCATCTTTCACAGGGTGAGTGATCTGGTCTTCAGGCTCTGTAATCTGCAGGTCACATACTGAGAATGGAGTTCTTCTTTCAGGTTTCCTCTCCTCTCTCAATGTTTGGCCTTTTGAACTTGTGTAAAACTCTTTTCCTGCCTCTTCAAGGTTCGTGTTTTCCACCTGAAATAGAGATAATGCACTTATAGTAAGAGAGGCCAGAGGAAAATGCAACAATTATGATTGTGCAATCTTCAACAGTTTCTAGTAGTTGGTTTCCATCTAGACTTCCATTTGGACTGATTTCAGCACACAGTGAAAATTAGTTCTCCCTGAGGCTGCTTGGGGTTTGCACTGGGATGAATATTCATTGCGTATTTGATTATAATTGACAATTATCTTTCTGGATTGGATGATGACTTCAATCACCTGCTGTCATTCTGTATTTGCTCCATTTGTACTAAAACTAAAAATCTAAAATCTTTTACAATTGAAAACAATTTTCTCTTTTGTCAAAAACACTTTCTATTATTTCTTTGTCTAAAAATATTAATGCTTCACCATATTTATTTATTTATTGGTGTATTTAACAGGGACAGAGCACATTAATAAACATTGCTGTACATGCGCCAAAGTTAGCCAAAAGGCTATTTTTTATCTGTAGTCCCCGGACAGATGTTACAAAGTCACCCTAAAAACAGTATATACAACATTGTGCTGCATTAGACACAAATTGAAACATGCAAAGCAGAAGCACAGATATAAAAAGCACATGCAATATATAAAATGTATAAATCACTCTGGCACAATAAAAGCAAAGCCTCAATAAAAGACATACATGAGGACAGACTGGCAATAGCAAGATAGCGGCAGGTGACAGCAGGCAGCAAGAGACGTTCACAGCACAGACAGACTGAGGACAGTAAGGTGCAGTTGAGATTAAGTTCTGACGGAGCTACGTGATAATTGTTATTGTATTTGAAAGATAGCATCTTTGAGATGCCTTTAGAGCTTATCAACATAATTTTGATGCTCCAAACTGATGTGACATTTGTATTGAAAAAAGCTGTGACAGAGCCTGAGAGCATGTGCCGTATTGAATAGTATTTCTAAGTGTTTAGCTTTTTCTGCAGACAGAGCACTTTGAATATTTGGAAATACTCCACTTCATACAGAAGCTGGATGAAAAGATCAGTATATCTATTTCATTACTCTGTGTTCAGTACAGAGCCTGGTCCAAGATATGTTTTTCCCAGCAAGTACACCCACTGGATGCAGCAGACAATGGTTAGCGTAGCTCCATAAAAGTTGCCTTACAACTCCAAAGTTTAATATTTACATGTTGCATCTTGACAATCTTTAACAAAACATGGGGGTTAACAAGTTGTTGCTGGCTTTATGCCTAAAAGACTAAATTAGTTGTATTTCAGTGTCTTAAAATGTCACATGTTATCATATAAGTAAATGATGGTTAAAGGGCACAATGTGTAGAATTTTAAGTTTTCAGACTTTGGAGCCCCCAGTGGTAGCATCAAAAAAGACACTGTGGCAGAATATAAATGCCACACCCAAATACACACAACAATTTTCACGAGGATTGTCTAGTTTTTGTACACATGCTAGCTTTGGTATGGTTAGATTTAGGCATTTTAAATTACTTTGTTAAGGTTATATAAAGATTGTGATCAGACTGTTGTGTTTTTGTGTGTACATGATTTTCGCTTGTGTTTGTGCATTTTTTATTGTCATTTATGTTGTCTGTTATAGAACATTTGACATCAAGAACTCTGGTCTGATCACTGACTCAATTCGCGGGCCACTTAACCAGTGCAGTAAAGGCTAGAAAGGCTAGGTCGTTTCTGTGTTCAGGTCAAACTAAGGTCTGCAACTTCCCTGCGTATCAAATGTAGATTTGCCATGGGTAATTTCACACTAATAATTAATCATTTCTGCTTATATTATTCTTTCACATCTTGTTTTTTTTTTTGTAGTGAAAATAATTTTTTAGTGAAAGACCTTCAGCTTTGTTTAAAACCTAAAAGTTGAATGCTCAGAAAAGCAGAAGCAGCCATTTAAAGATCGATTCTCATATTTGTAACACATTGCACACACCACCATTATCCAAGTTTCTTGTTATTACTCTTAATTATTAAGGAATTTGTGCTCACATGCAATCCATTAGTTCGCAATTATCCATAAATAACCCAGTTATTTTCATGCTGGGTACGCTCATCATTGCCACATAATTTAATTCTACCAAAAACTAGAAAAGACACCCAGTGGTGAAATTAAATGATCTAATTTTACTGCTGAGTTGTTGCATTTCATCTGCTGTGATTAAACAGTTCTGGAGTCTAAAAAAGTTAATTTAATGTGTCATTATGGGTATATGTCAACCCTATGCTACGACTTGTCTAAGGCATCAAATAATTAAATCTATCGGTTGAAAAAACAAAGCAGCCCTAACGCAGATGTGTCACTCAATATTGACAGATTAGAGCAAAACAAAACAAAATAGCCGCAGGGGTGCCAACATTTTTGTACAAACACAATGTCATCAGAAAAAATTGAAATATGCTAAAATCACATTAAAATTCATATCTCATTTGTAGTAAAACGACACGTTGTGGTTTTACAGGGAGTTATGTACTGGACTATTTCTAGACTGGGCACAGTGACTTCCTGGAGTCTCCACAGGCTGCTTGGCAACCTCTATGTCATTATCAACGTGTCAGCGTCTCAGTTTATGTACCGATTAAACTAACAAGATTAAATGTGTTAATTGGTGAGCTTTATAGGTGCTGGTAGGCAGATTTTGTTACCGGTGGACAGAGCCAGGCTAGCTGTTTCCTCCTGTTTCCAGTCTTTATGCTAAGCTAAGCTAGCCATTTCCTGGCTGTAGCGGCATATTAACTGTATTGAGAGTGATATCGATCTTCTCATCTAACTACATCCAAAGAAAGGGAATATGCGCATTTCCCAAAATGCGGACCAATTTCTTTAATGATCACAATATTATATCACACACCCAAAATGCATATGCATGTCTTCAACAAGTGTACACAGATTTTGAAGTTTCATACAAACTTTAAGCAGAAATGTATGTTGGCATTTTGGGCAGTAAATGATTCTGCGGCATTTGAGTGCAAGAACAAAACAGTGTCAGCAGCATGCAAATTAAAATTCCATCACCTGAAATTGAATCAACATGAGCTGAAATTAATTAATGATTACCTCACTGCATAATGTCGACTGTAATGACTCAAAGATCTGAGGTTATCTAGCAACAGCAGTATAACTCACGCACAGTCGACTGTTCCAATCTACTGAATATAAATGTTACAGCTCATGGTCCCTAACCCTCTGCACATTAAGCTAAATATTCCACCAAGATAGCCCTGGAAATAGCTACCAATCTCTGCATCCAAAATGGTGCTACTGGCTGCATTTCTAGAGGTAATGGCTGCCTTTCAGAGGGAAAGCAGTGTTTTTAGCATCAAACACGTCAAGAGAATTGACATGTAAAAAACCTCTCTGTTGTGGAAGATTGTTGAAAGTGCGCACCCACTGACATTAAGGTTGAAGTGATCGCAGTCTCATCTGTTCTTTGTATATCTGGAAATCTGGCTTGACTTGAATCACATGTTCAACAAATGAGCAATGTTCAGGCTATAATTTTGCATACAGCTCAGTATTACACAAGGAGCTTAACCTTGTGGATTCCATTGTCGAAGCTTTCAGTAATAATTTGATAGTAATTTCGTAGCTGTGTTATTACTATTGAGTTCCAAATATTTTCTGGTATTTAATCACTTCCTTTCACCGTGTGGGAAAAGGAGCTGGGAAATGAAAACTGGCATGATCAGGGAGTTTGTATTAAGGTTAATGTTCATTATAATATTGATTTGGAACAATTGTGTCTGTGTAAATTCAGTAAATAACACAAATACAGTGAGAAAAGCAGAACGCTCCCATTAATTCTGTGGTTGTTGCATTGCACCACCTGATTTAAAAACATAATTCCCTTTTGTGCAGTCCAGCCCAGAACCCTATGTGCTCTTTTCTGCAGTTTACAGTTGTATGCAAAAGTTTAGGAACACCTGACAATTTCCATGATTTTCATTTATAAATATTTGGGTGTTTGGATCAGCAATTTCATTTTGATCTATCAAATAACTGAAGGACACAGTAATATTTCAGTAGTGAAATGAGATTTATTGGATTAACAGAAAATGTGCAATATGCATCAAAACGAAATTAGACAGGTGCATAAATTTGGGCACCCTTGTCATTTTGTTGATTTGAATACCTGTAACTACTTAGCACTGATTAATTGGAACACACAGTTGGTTTGGTGAGCTCATTAAGCCTTGAACTTCATAGACAGGTGCATCCAATCATGAGAAAAGGTATTTAAGGTGGCCAATTGAAAGTTGTTGTTCTCTTTGACTCTCCTCTGAAGAGTGGCAACATTGGGGCCTCAAAACAACTCTCAAATGACCTGAAAAAAAAGATTGTTCTACATTATGGTTTAGGGGGAGGCTACAAAAAGTTATAAGCTGTCAGTGTCCACTGTGAGGAACATAGTGAGGAAATAGAGGACCACAGGCACAGTTCTTGTTCAGGCCAGAAGTGGCAGGCCACATAAAATATTGGAGAGGCAAAGGCGAAGGATGGTGAGAACGGTCAAAAACAGCCCACAGACCACCTCCAAAGACCTACAACATCAACTTGCTGCAGATGGTGTCACTGTGCATCGTTCAACAATTCAGCGCACTTTGCACAAGGAGAAGCTGTATGGGAGAGTGATGCGAAAGAAGCCTTTTCTGCACACACGCCACAAACGGAGTCGCTTGAGGTATGCAAACACACATTTGGACAAGCCAGCTTCATTTTGGAATAAGGTGCTGTGGACTGATGAAACAAAGATTGAGTTATTTGGTCATAACAAGGGGCGTTATGCATGGCGGCAAAAGAACACAACGTTCCAAGAAAAACACTTGCTACCCACAGTAAAATTTGGTGGAGGTTCCATCATGCTGTGGGGTTGTGTGGCCAGTGCCGGTACTGGGAATCTGGTTAAAGTTGAGGGTCGCATGGATTCCACTCAATATCAGCAGATTCTTGAGAATAATGTTGAGGAATCAGTCACAAAGTTGAAGTTACGCCGGGGCTGGATATTTCAACAAGACAACGACCCAAAACACTGCTCAAAATCTACTCTGGCCTTTATGCAGAGGAACAAGTACAATGTTCTGGAATGGCCATCCCAGTCCCCAGACCTGAATATCATTGAACATCTGTGGGGTGATTTGAAGCGGGCTGTCCATGCTCGGCAACCATCAAACCTAACTGAACTGGAGATGTTTTGTAAGGAGGAATGGTCCAAAATACATTCATCCAGAATCCAGACACTCATTACAGGCTATAGGAAGCGTCTACAGGCTGTTATTTCTGCTAAAGGAGGCTCTACTAAATATTGATGTGATTTTTCTGTTGGGGTGCCCAAATTTATGCACCTGTCTAATTTCGTTTTGATGCATATTGCACATTTTCTGTTAATCCAATAAATCTCATTTCACTACTGAAATATTACTGCGTCCTTCAGTTATTTGATAGATCAAAATGAAATTGCTGATCCAAACACCCAAATATTTATAAATGAAAATCATGGAAATTGTCAGGGGTTCCTAAACTTTTGCATACAACTGTAGATGTGTATATTTTACCATCTCTCATGGCTGTGTATGACAAATGGTTTGGTTGATAAATTGCCACACATTCATCTATTCTCTTGATAGCTCTCCAAACCTGTTTCCCTTCGTCAGCCCCCTTTGCTTGAAAAGTGTTGGTTAAAAGTTTATAGTTGATTGTTGGTTACAATGAACGTTTATGGTGACAAACAGTTGAGAAAAACAATGAAATCCTCTCTAACCACTTTATTTGTATGCGAAAACATTCCGCTTAATACACTGCTTCCAGGTCTTCCAGCAAGATGGCAAGCTGAGCAGAAGAAACTTTCTAAAGCTCTCCAGTTTAAGTTGTTGACAATAAGCGGTTTGGAAACATGCCAGAATCTTGGCAGCTTGTGAAGCAAAAGAAATTTGACAAAGCTGGCTAATGAGACAGGCGATGTGATGAAAAATCGAACAAGGGTAGAAGAGAAGGGAAGACGGCTTGCTGCAGCGAAGCGTCCAACTTCTTGGGAATTGACTAACTTTTAACCAAAACGAGTAAAATTATGTTTGACAGCTACACTGGAGAGCTGTAGGTCATGATATAGAAGGTATCCAATTTCTTTTAGTTATAATGAAAACAGGAGTCTGTTACCTTAAATAAGGCAGTCCGCATTTTCCCAGCATCACATTATTATTATTGAGGACTTTATTTGTTATACCTGATAAATATTTGGAGTAACTCAACAGAGACACTGAACACTATACTTGGTTTGACACTAAACTATACTGCCAAATCTAAAATTTTAGAATTTTAACCCCTTTGTGTATTCCCTTATGGATCTGACTCAGGGACACTGAGACTGTCTTATTATATTTCTACTAACAAAAATGAATGCCATCAGAATAATTTTAAAAAGATGCTATAGTCGCATATACTTTCTACATATAAGGGCTTTGAAACTGGTATTGACCTCTGAGTCATTATTGTTTAATTAAGCAGAAATGAATAAAAGCGGGAGGGTTCATAGCTAGATAGGAAAGAGATATTTAATGAAAGCTTACTAAATTATATGAATATATATATAAATAGTTAAAAAACTAAACTCAAATGGTAGAATAACAAGGAAATAACGTCTTGGGAAAAATATAAACACCTAAAATACAAAGCAAGAGAATGCACAGGTAATTATTATAAATGTTGTCATTAAATCTTGTATTAAAACACCTGTCTATCAGTGTGGGACTGACAGGAGGTTTCAATACTGTTTTCTGAAAATTAGTCATGGAACTAATACATTTGCTTATATTTGGATCACCTATTTTACCCTTAATCGGACTGATTCTGATGATTTGAATGGCTGACACACATACACACAGAGAAAATAAAGGCACAAACAGACAAACACTCACACTCACGTGACAGTGTGAGAAGTTCAGGAGCGGGATATGTGAGCACTGTAGAGTGGTTTCTTTGAAAATCAGTGCGTTTGTTTTGTCTCACCACAACAAACCTTTTCATCCCATAAGCCTGTGTTCAGGCAAAGCAGGGAAACCCACCAACAAGTGTGGCTAATTTGGAAAAATAGACATCAGTATATTGGGAAAAAGGTTTACGAAGACGTTGGGATAGAGGAAATTGTTTTTAGAAAATTGCATCGATTGCTCAAACACAATTAAATCTCTCACTGAAACCTAATGTGGTTCCCTATTCCCTTTGCAGTCTTCAGTAAATTAGAAGACATTGAGTTCCTGTTAAATCCGTTCCCAAGGTTGAGAATGAATCACGGTGCTCAAACTACAATTTAATTTAACCATTTGTATTTTTCTGATTTTTTTTTCCTTTTTCATGTCACTGATTAAATAGATTTTATGATGTGATAAATATGAAATTGTATATTATTTGTCCTTTACTAATACCACTGCTCATTTAATTTAATTTAGACATACTTTGGCAAAAATCTAGACGTGTTTGGAACATAACAGGCACATAGATGGACAGCAGAGAAGTGGATTATAGTTTGAAAAGTTTCTTTAGTCATTTGGAACTTTTTTTCTGCCTTGAAAACTTGTCAGAGTTGGAGTCCTCTGTACCTGTCATGAAATTCATCAGGCACTTCTCTTTTAACAGCCACATTTTAAGCCCATGAGGAGTGTGACTGATACAAAAAAAAGACTGTGTATACACAGTAATACTACATGGGTTTGAAAACAGAAGACACAGAATCCTGCACTGTAATATGAACTAATGCCACCAGCATACCTTTTTGTTGTCAGTTAAGGTCTGCTTGATGGCAAACTGTCTGAAGGGGTTTGGATGAAATTCTTCTTCATCCTCCACTGTCAGTCTTGGAATGGCCGTCATTGGGCGAATAACCCCGGGCTTCGTCTGAACAGAATGGTTCAGAGTTTGACAGCAGAGAGGAATTCATTCTCATAACTTTCCAAGACACTTTACATTATCATTGTTGTTGGAGTTGCAGCAGGTCAAATAATAATTGAATGTTTACCATTTTAGGATCCATAAGGTTTCTTTCCACACCAGTAGACGGGTGCAAGCTGCTCAAAGATGCCTGAATAAACGATGTGGAAGAAAAACAATAGTTATCAGTGTCTCTCACAAAACTGAAATACCAATAAAAGAAAGCACTTGAAGTACTGCAGGTTTTATGTGGAGGCGAGTATGTATGAAATGATCGAACCTCATCTCTGGAAATTTTGTTAATTAAACAAGATACTTTTATTATCCAAATAAATGTGTGCATGAAAAGTGAGACAAATGTATATTTGCCATCATGAAATAGTTACAGAAAGCAGACAGCACTTGAAAAAAACAGTAGTTTGTGGTGGTAGTTTTATGGCGCCTGATGTGCATAAACATCTGGAGGGAAATGATCAAAAGAACCGGCGTTCCTGATAAGTTCTGAAACTGAGCTGAACACACACACAGACACACACACACACACACACACACACACACACACACACACACAGTCGGTGCGTCTGTTGCCAGCTACCTAGTTAACATACAGTGGGTACACTGGCTGTTTGGGGCAAATAAACACAAACAGTTCAGTGGTCAAATTTGCACAATATTTTGACACAAGGAAAAAATGTGTTTCAGTTTCTGTCTGAAAACACCTTCAGAAAGGAGATACAACATAATTAGTGAGCTTTAGAGGTGTTGGTGCATATTTTTGAACTTTGGACAGAGGCAGGCTAGCTGTTTCCAGTCTTAATGCTAAGCAAGGTTAACCAGGTTTACAAATGAGAAAATGTTGACTTGGCATAACTCATTCCAGTGAATGTGGGACTCGAATTGTCTGAAAGTTAAAATAAACATGCTGTCATTAGAGGGTAATATCCTGAGAAAATGTTTGCCTTTGATTCAACAGATTAAACTACCTGACTCTTACTCACATATTTGGTTTCACGTCCCAAGGATTGCGGAAATGATGAGTTGTTCTGCTGAAACTGAAAAGGAAAGAAAGAATGAACTGAAACAAAACAACAGAGTTACAACAGAGAGACAAACCTCATCTGGTGGGAAAATGGAAAACTTTCATCTGAAAATGACTCATCCTCCATTTCAAATATGTGACTGCAAAAAATGACTGAAAGGAATAAGATGAAAAGAAATCCTTGGTGGACACAACTCATTTACTGAATATATCTGAACTTTGGAGACAGACAGTGGTGAACCTTAAATTCAGTGTTTTTACTATGTGTATCCAGTTTTTTGTTATGTTAATAAGCAAGATAACAAACAACTGCCTTTTTATTTCCTTATTCTAAAGTTGAAGTGTTAAGTTTTCTCTCCTCGTGCAGCAATTACGTCGTCTTTTCCTTGTCAGTGATTGAAATCCACACATTTGAATCACTCTACTCTTGAACTTGGACAAGCATCTAAATTCACACCATGCTTACGTCACACACACACACACACACACACACACACACAAACACTTGTTTTCTTTGGAAACCCCCAATTCCTTTGATGAAAAATGAACAGAAGTCTTTTCATTTCTTGTGCTGATGATTATACGGTCAGAATTCACTTTTATCCCACTTCCAGTTTGTGTTTCAGTAAAACTCAGTACAGAGCACTTGTTTCCGTTACCCGGAGGTTACTACAGTTTTGCATTTCCTATTTTCTATTTTATCTTACTTTTTCTCTTTTCTTTTTCTACAATTTTTGTTATTATAATTTTATTTTAGCTGACAGCTGAAATCCATAACTTTGAGCATGCTGGTGAGAGATGCTAAAACTACAACAAGGATGGCAAAGCATCCAGAGTCGCACTTGTGACGTTGTTTCATTTTTATATAAACAACTGTCTAGTTGCAAGAAACTGTCTTTGAATGAACAGATAACATCTTTGTTCATTTGTTATTTTCTGAAGTAATGAAATTACACACTAAGTAGCATGAGATGATGCCTACACTCTGTATGCGACAGCTCTGGTGCAAACGGACATTTTCTACATTGTCAGACATTAAGTCCAACCACAATAAATGTGTCAGTCTTACTGTCACATCTAACTTCACTCAACATCATGCAGATGACAAACTATTGGAGATATTTTTACAAAATAATGTATTTCAGCTTTTCTAAACTAACTTAGTTTTACTTTATTCTTTATTTTAGCCATATTTAGTTTTTCATTTGGCTTTAGAATCAGAAACAGTCCTGTGATTTTTTTTCTCGTGAGATTGTATTTTTGTGGTGATTTTATTACATTTGGGTTCATTGTTACAAAATCAAGTTGTGTGGACAAGCATTGGTTCAACTTTATTTTAAATTCCATTGAACATCCCAAAGTTTTAAAAGATACCAAAACATGTCAGGCTAAATTTCAGGTACATGTGAACAACGAGATGATACAGATTATTTCTCTAAATTTAAAGGAATAGTTTGCCAAGCGTTAGATGAGAAGATTCAATATGAAGCTGGATTCAGCTGCTAGTCAGCTTAGCTTAGCATAAAGACAGAAACAGCTAGCCTGGCTCTGTCCAAAGGTAATAAAATCCACCTACCAGCACTGCTGAAGCTCACTAATTAACACGTTATATCTTGTTTAATTCATTCAAAAAACAAAGTGTAAAAATTACAAGCTTTGGTTTTACTGAGGTTATGTGCCAGACTATTTCCTGGACAGGTGCAGTCACTTCCGGTTTTTGTTTTGTTAGCTAAGTGAATCATCTCCTGCTCCAGCTTCATATTTACCGTACAGACACGAGAGAGGTATCAACCATCTCATCTAACGATCAGCGAATAAGCGTATTTCTAAGCGTATATTAACTATTTCTCTAAGAAACTTAAAGTGAGCTTGCCATACTTGTCACATGCTGTTAAAGAAACACTCTTCACCTGCAGAACGTTGGTAGTCGATGACCTGGAGGGCTGCAGTGACCGGGATGTTTTGTACTTAAAGGTTGCAAAAATAAACCCATTAAATCACTTTTAATATTACAAATCAACATTTGTGCATGTTTAATTTTAGATTATATAATTAACTGAACTCACTGCTGGAGTGGAATTTGCCAATAGGTCATCAATAACAGCATAAAGTTCCTCTGACTGTTGCCGGAGCTGAGCGGGTGAGCACATCTGTAGAAAGCACCAAATTATTGATGTTACCAGTCTGTCCTGTTAAGTGTGCAGTGAAATGCAGCAGTGATGTGTGCAGTAATACCTCAGCATGGGTGTCCAACGTGTCACACGGACTCTCTTCTCTCTCTACCTCCTCGTCTATGGCCTGTGAATGCAAAGCAGAGTGAACAGATTGAGCTCCCTGCCAAGACTGCTTGGGTGAGTGAGTGATTATACAGTGGGCTTAGACAACATAGCAACATCTCCACACAATTCGTATTCATCCACTCTGTATTCTTCACAGACAGATCTCCCTCCTCTGCAGCTGTGAATGTATCACACTGCAGTGTAGATAACACAGCAATATGCCATGTTAAAAATTTATGCTCTTTCAGTTGCATCTATAGCCTGTAAATTTGATAGTCATTTGTTGCCTCACAAGTTTTTGCAATTACAAATAAAAATATAATTCTCTATAAAGCCTCTATGAGTGGGGACTTAAGATTAATCTTTTCATATAGAAAAGCCCCTTTTATAATGATAACTTTATAGCGTGTGAGTTTATTCCCATTTTACAGTCCTCACATAATGCATGTAATGCATAATACATGAACTCACCTGCTGATCCAACAGAAGGGTGTTTGTGGGAATTGCAGCGAGCGATTTGTAACTTAACTTAATCTTGTGTTTCTAGAGTTTATAGAGAGAGAAGAGCAGACAGTGAAGATAAGTTAATTTACAATTCAAATTTCTGCATTTTACTGAAGATAGACTTTGTGGAATGTCTCGTGGAAATTCATCATATGTGTTTTACATTTCTTTAGGCATGCTTTATCACACTGCTGCAGGCTACTAATCATGCAAAACAGCCACACTCGAGACGCTCGACGGTAAGAACAGTACTGAAGTGTGTTGGTCTGCTTTCACGGCATCGCCTTGTTGCTGCTCAGATGGTTCATTTGACTGACTGTCAGCAAAAAGTTCAGTTACAACTTTTCCACACTGAAAACTAGACAACTGTGTCCCACATCAACTTATATTTCTCTGGTTGCACTAAATAAACTGTATAATACTCTGGAATGTTGTTACTTAACTTCACATCGTATGTCTGGCCTACAGAGTTTTAAAAAGCTGCTGTGTCATTCTTAATGATGATGGGTTCCCTCTGGCTTTGACATATTCAGATATGTCAGTCATTAAAAACCAAGCAATGTGCAAATCTCTGGTGAAGCAAAGATCTATAAAAACATCAATTACATGGCAAAGACAAACAGAAATCTAAAAGCAGCTCCACACTTGATATCCAGCTATCAAGTGAGTGAAATCTGTTTTTAACTACACAGCAACCGTATGTCACATGGAACATATTAAATAATATCCTCAGTTTAAACAAGTCATGCATATCCCAAGCAGAGAGGCTACCTTTCTTTTTTTACCCTCCCTGTCACTGCAGTCTGATATTCCACTCCCCGGCCTTGGGGAGGGCGTGGAGCGCAGGGAGAGAGAAGGGGACGGGGTGAGGTCTCTGATTGGTGGGGCAGGAGAGGGTGTAGGCGTGGGGGAGCTGGTGGGTGACGGCCATCCGGGGAAAGCGATGGGTGTGTAGCGGGAAGGAGACAAACAGTGAGCTCTGTGAAAACCTTCTGATGTTGAGGCACTTTTGGAATCAGGGCAGCGTCTCCCTGACTCACACCTTCCTGCAGTGTGTTGTAAAGGAGGGAGAGGTGATGCCGTGTGTGTGCGTGACTGAGAAGGCTGAAGCCGAGGAGGGCAGACAGGTGGAGATCTCAGCTGTTGAGAAAGTGAGCGAAGCCTTGAGAGGGATGAATTTGGCGGACGACTCCATTTCTCTTGCTCATTAATAAGTTTAGGGGACGGGGAGATGAGATTTTTAAGGTTATTGTGAGTGCTGATGGGCTTCAGCTCAAGGGGCTTGGAAAGGGAGACGTGTGTGTGTTGCAGTTTTGTGGAAGTCGCACAGTCTATTTCTTTATGCTTTAGTGGAGAAACAGATTTGAAGTTTGAGCAAAACAGAGGCAGTGGAGCTCGGGGTAGTGTGCTGCTCTTCACTGGCGGGGGTGAAATAACCTGCTCCCATCTAGGCGCACTGCTTGAGCGAATTTGCTCCGAGCATCTTTTCACTTGAGTTTGAGGGCACGCTCTGCTGAGCTCTTCTGAGTGCACAGGTGGAGGAGCAGTGACGCATCTATTATGCTCCCTGTGAACGTGGTTCTGACTATCTATAGACGCCGATGAGGAGAACCGAGAGGAAAACTCCAGGGGAATGGAGGCCACGCTGGAGGCTGCTGAGCACGCGTTACAGAAGGACAAGGTCACAGGGTTGACAGGCCAGCAGGGGGTGTAAGGCCTCTGCAGAGCAGAGGACAGAACAGGAAGACGGCCTTTTCTCAGGATGGCAGTGAGGAGGGAGAGTCGGGTGAGGGGAGGCCGGTGCCGGGGAGGAGGCGACTGGGGACAGACAGAGGAGGACAGGCTCTCGCAGGATGAGAAACAGGTTTGAGGGGTGTGAACCAGACTAGAACCAGGCGCGAGAAAGTGCCTCTTGAGCTGTACGACAGCAGGGGAGAAGATGCCAGAGAGGACGGATGAGCAGGGAGAAACAGTACGGCTAAAAGAAGCAGGAGAGGTTACAGAGGAAAGCTGCACTGCCGACCAGCTCTTCTCTTTGTCCGAGGCCTCTGAGAGGATGGACTCTCTGGATGAAGCCGGGGTTGGGAACAGGTCTGCGGAGCTTGTGGGGCTTGTTCTGTCTTCTGACACAGACGCTCTATTTACAAAGAAACCCGAGCTAACCTCAGCAAGTCCAGAGGTATCATGACATGAAATGCCCCTGTGTTTATCAACAGCTGTTTCCATAGAGGCTTTCCCGGCAGCTACGTGGTTGAGCGTATTTTCAGACTGAGCACTGACTGAAGGAGAGGCTTTGGTTTGAGAGAGGCTCACGTGATCCGGTGACGGATTTAACTGAAAAACAAAAAAGTTTTCATTAAATGGCTACTTTTTTCTATGCTTTATCTGACTTTCACTTCAAACTGTTGAAAGCCAGAGTGACCAAAATGTTGGACAAGTTTGTAACAAGGTTCTGTCAGTAGCGTCTATTTTGTGCTGAAAGAATTCAGTAATTTAATGAAGCCGCTATCTTACACTCTGCAAAAGCAGAACTAAAATAAACCACTTATAGAGTTAACCCTATGAATGGACTATTTGCATATTAACTTATTATTAGGGTCTAATTAAACTGTCAGATTTGAAAGGCAATAAATGTCCACCTTGGACAATCATGTAATTTTTTAATTTATCTCAATGCTATCATATATGTCAAGGTGTATGCGTGTGTATTTACCCTGCATAAATATACAGATATAAAGTATTCCACACACACACACACACACACACACACACACACACACACGCACACAGATATCTACATTGTAATATGTCAAAGCTTTTTTATCATAGATTCCCCATGACATTGAGAGTGCTCATGTTGTACTTACTTGTAGTTTTGTCCCTGGTTGGATTACTTTTCCTGCTCCTGCCTCCACAGAGTCTTTGATAAAGACTTTATCTGCTTTGAAAATGTCCCCGTCCATCATGGTCTCCCTGGTTGTTTCCTCATGGGACGCAGCTACGTTCTGACAGGAGAAAATGGAAGCAAATGTTTAGGAGGAACTGAGCAAGTGAAACCTGAGGTGAACTTCAGCGAGCCTCTCTGAGCTCAGGGGTGTGCTTGGTTTCACCACATGCCCCACACATATAATTCACATGAACACGTACATGTCCTGCTGACATTTGTGTAGTACATGACTTGTGTGCAGAACTGAACAACTGTGAAGCGGCCTTTCATACACACACGGCTTTAAAGCATCAGAAATGACAAGAAGTAAAGCAAAAAGTTTGTTTAGCAGTAAGTCCAAACTGGTAGTAAGCCATCATTGCTACAGTTATCTATTTGTATTTGTTGTTTTGTATAAATACATTCTGTCTGCCACAGTGTCTGTTTTCACTCTACCAGTAGAAGTTGCCAACATTCTGAAATCCTACATACAGGAGTTATATTTTGCTAGAATCAGCACGTCATCTGACCTTTAGGCAACCAAAACTGCTTGTTTAAAGTTTGGGAAAGTTAGTCGTGGTTGAAAGAAACCAACACTGACTGTTGGCGAGAGACAGCATGCAAACACAGGTGTCCTGTGTCAAACTAAGACACTTTGTACAGCCAGTCAACCCCCCCCCCCCCAGAAGGTTTCTATTCACTGCTAAGAGGCTATAACAATTTCACACTTGTCAGGAAAACATTAGTTGAAAGTTGTTTTCAGTGATGAATCAATGACCTTTATTGTCGTTTTTCTGGTGAGAACAGTCTCACTAGAGTATGCAGCTATGTTGTGTCTTGTCATTTCCTAATAGGGGCCTTCCCAGCTGATCAATACACATTAATTTAACTAGCTCCTCCTGGTACAAAATTCATTAAATTAAATCAAATACAAGTGAAAATTTGAGCATTTTATGTATCTCAAAACCAACAAAGGAAAATGTATTAATGTTGACAAGCATAACTTTCTGCACGATAATAGGTGCTCAAAATTGTGCTCTGAAATATAGTGGAGTAGAAGTACTGTAAAAGGTAACAATAACAATAACAATACCTCAAATGTATTTAAGTACAGTACTTGAGGAAATGTTTAACTTTCCACCTCTGATGACTAGGCACTGAAAAATAATGTCAGCATGTGGTAAAAACCTTGTACAAATTTACTTTCTTCTCTTGTGTTTACTAACATTTTTTACTCTAAAGCATGTTAAACTGTATGAATGTATAATCTAAAGAAAGAGTTTGACATTTTGGGAAATGTGTTTTCACTTTTAAAGTGCAGGGGGTGGGGACTGTCAGATATAATGGACTCTGCCTTCTTTGTTGTACAGTTCAGATAGACTTTTCTGCTGAGTGCCATTGATTTTGCTACTGACTTTCATCACCCTTGTTAATGAGTTTTTCTATTTGAGGTTGAGGGATACACACCAGTAGATTATTGAAAAAGTGAAAACTGACTCAGTAAAAGACTTATAAAACAATGACACCAGAGATCTATCAACCTGGAAAAAAGACGCTGCTGGCTTTTCTTACTCAGCATATCTGTATCCTATCAAAGGTCATCTTATTATCAATAATGATGCCCAAATACTCAACAATCTCAACATCTTGTCCATTAATTATAGTGTGCAGGAGTTGGATGGTGAAATCAATGCACATGTCCTTGATTTTTGTCACATTCAATTCTAAAAAAGCTTATTTACACCAATTCAGAACCATGAGACATTTCAGCATTGTTCAGCAGGCTCACTATAACTGTATCGTCTGCAAACTTCACAATGTGTCAAACTCCTTACGACAGTCATTGGTGTACAGAATATATATAAGATAATAAATAACATAGGATATGATTCAAATATGAAAATATGCATTCACTCCAGGTAAAGGAATATTCTAGGATAATATGTGTGACATTTAAGTGGCGCTAAAAAGGGTAACTGCTTATGACATGCCTCATTACTGACATGAACTCCCACATTTATGGTAATTATGATCCTAAAAATATATATGACACCAGATAATAATGACACCCTTCAGTTTTCGGAATCAATTAAATAATTCTCTCACTGCTTTTCTTTTACCTTATTCTAGATAAGCTGTAATCAAACAAATGAAAGGCTGCCAGAATGACATTTATTCCTGGGAATGTATTTAACATAAATGGTTGCTTATGTCAATAATATCATCACATACTGTGTGTCAAAAGCAGTTATATTTAAAACTTAAATTAAATGCACTGTAAGTAAATGTGAGTTTTTCACCTGACATGTCTTAAGACTGCACATATGATCATATCGTAATGACTCAGACGACTGGCTGAAATCAAATTTTTTTCAAAACAAAACAAATTTAAATCTGTTGGCATAAAACTGCACAGTCAGGTCATGCAAGAGTGATAAATTATAGCCATTGCATGTATTCGATATTTTTACTTCATTTTATCAAATTTGGTGTGTGGTTCTGGCTTCAGGCAAAGTTCTTGACGAATTAAGATAAACACATTTTGTTTAATTTATTCTGGTTACTTTCAAATGGTAGTTGACCAAAGATTGCCTTCTTCTGGCACAAACTGAACAAAATAACAGAACAGAATAGTTGTTCTGGCTATTTCAGAGAGAAAATATTTGCTCACCTGCTCTCACCTCAACTAATGTAGAGAAATAGAAAATATACCCTCTAATTTGAATTGAGAAGATAGTTACTTGGGGATGCTTTGAGTATTGTGTTGTAGTACTTCATATTTCAAATGAATGGTGGCCACTCAGAATACAAACTAATAATGACTACTTGAGGTTACACTTACTAATTTGAAATACTAAAGGGCACATGTGCAAATTCTTTCTTTTGATTTGTGTCAGCAGTGCAGGCTGCTCTAAATCACAGTGTTGGATTAATGAGCTGTCGACTGTCTCACAGGTAATCCTTTACATTCTTCACACTGATATCTCAATATAGAAGCTGTCTCACCGCAGGGAGTATTAGTAGTCATACGACAAGATGTCACTCACTCTAAGCTGCAAACAGCTGTTAACTATATTTTTGTATTTTAACTATATATTTTGTGCTCTCCTGATAATCATTTAACAGTATACCTGCCAACATGTGAGTGTGTGTGTGTGCAGAATAAGAAACGGAGTGAGAAAGCAAAACAATTGACCTTGTGCCAAAACTGCATCCACGTGCCACACCCAAAGGTTAATGCTCATGAAGAGACTTTATCAACATACTTCACTGTCTGGCAGCATTCAAACCAACACAAACTAACAGAAACTTCTCATATCTGATTACACTGAATGCATTTTCATATAAGGCAAAGGGTTCTGGATGTTGTGTAAGATGGTTTAAAGATAAATAGTGTGTTAAAGAAATAGTTTTGGGAAATACACTTTCCAGCTGAGAATGAGATGAGAAGAACGATACCACTGTCATGTCTGTACGGTAAATATGAATCTGGAGCCAGAAGGTGGTTAGCTTAGCTTAGCAAGATTGGAAGCAGGAGGGGAAAAGTTAGTCTTACTTTTTGGTACGCATTAAATAAACAAGACATAACATATTAATGAATGAACTTTCAAGGTAGGCAAATTTTGTTGTCGTTGGACAGAGCCAGGCTAGCTGTTTCCCCCCTGTTTCCAATCTTAATGCTAAGCTAAACTAACCAGCTGCTGGCTGTAGCTTCATATTTATCCTACAGACATGAGAGTGAGAGTGGTATTGATCTTCTCGTCAACTCTCGGCAAGAAACTTTTCCTTTCAGTTTTACATTCATACAATTTTACATGTTTAGTAACAAAATATTACTGACAAAAGAGCACAAGACTGTGCAAGATTTCTTTTTCTTCTCACGTGCTGAATAATAATATCAGTGATAGAAAGTAACTAAGTTCAACATTTATTCATCTACTGTACTTGAGTACAATATTGAGGTACTATTACTTTACTTGATGCTACTTAATACTTCTACACCCCTACATTTCAGAAGGAAATATTGTACTTTTTAATCTGCTACTTCACAGCGAGCCTATAGTTACTAGTTACCTTACAGATCACAATTTGAAAATAATAAACCATCATGTTATAAAATATGACACATTTCTATAGATGAAAATGCCATATAGAGTAGATGAACCTCCAGCTCGACCAGCATTATAATATACTAATATAGTGATATAAACCTCTGAAAGGGACATTCTGCATAATGAGTACTTGCTGCCAATACATCTGTGCTTTTACACAAGTAAAATTTTGAATGCAGGACTTTTAAAGTAAAGGATCTAAGTACTTTTTCACCCACTGCTAGTTATAAAGCAAAAAAAGTGTGTCACCAAAATCAAATTTGGTTTTTGAAATCGATGGCACTGGTCTGTGGTAAAAATAATTAACGAAACAACAATATGAGACAAAGATGGCGATAGAGTTACAGACGTACAAATGGAGTTCAAATAAAGACATGGCAGAAAGAAATGAGTACAAAGCCATGTACATATAGTGAGGGAGGATTCAAACACATGACACACAATCCAATATTGTGCATGTATGAAAAGATAATACCTCCTATGTATGCTAAAACACGGGGTTGTTCAGAGGTTTGCAGATAAATAGTCATATGTTCATGGTTAATAACATAAAAGGTTGCTACTTCTTTAAGTAATAGCAGCCCCCCCAGTGAGAAGACCCTTTGAAGTATCACATAGGCAGCCAGCGAGTTGACTTCAGGCTGCAGTCGGCTGTCCCGAGGCACCAAGAGCTTTGTTGCTGCTGTGATGTTGGTGCTGGATGAACATCTAATAACACATTAACCCCTTCAGCAATCGACACCACGGGGGACCCAGGATGGTTGGTTTCAATAACATGAGTAGTTTGTGTGCATTAAAGTAGTCCCTACATAAAGTTGAGCCCGGAGTCAGAAAAATGAAAAATCAAAAAACATATGCCAAAAGAAAAAATATTATTATTGCCATGTGTGTTTCTGTGTAGTTTACAAACGAAGAGTTTCTGTTGATATTTGCCTTTTAATCAGTTGTTTTATTCTTTACTTTTTGTTTCAACCCAGTGTAAAAAACATGTTTTCTTCTTTATAATACATTTTATATAATGAGCTGAGAAATCTGATTGACACCACAAATATCTGGTGTCACTTACTGAAAATCACATGCAAGAAAAATTTTATCTTAGAACATCTGATTCGATCCCTGATGTTGTTAAAGAATATAGTTGATATTGATGTGTGCTGTGTGAGTCGGGTGCTTGGAATACATAAAATAATTGGATGGTGTCAAATCATATCAATCAATGATGTTCATTCCAACTACAATGTAAAAACCATTGTGGAAACCGTTTAACATGAAATATATAACATTATAACATTTCGTATTGACAGCATCTAACATATAACTGAAATTTTAATGTTTACGGATATATTCTCAAATTAAGAAATGATTACAGCTTGCAAATCTATTTTGCTTATTTCTCCCTGAAGATGAGTCACAGTGAGAGCTGTTCCACTGTCTGAGAAGGAAGTCGGGGATGTAATTGCTGCTGGTAAGAGTGAGACTGAGTCTTACCCAGAAGCAAAGGTGTGTCATTTGAAAAGGCCTAAAAGTTGCAGAATTAGATTTTTTGGCTCATGGACCTCTTATAGTTTGTTTCACTTTATATTCAAAAGAAGTTCAGAGGAATCTCACACTCATCATGTTGTCCATAATCCTTATTAAGAGTTTTCTGCACACTCACATGCAGGTTTTGCAAGTTATTTTGTCTCTACTGTTGGAAGTTCAAATAAATACTATTCAAAGTGAAATTTTCAAAAAGTCTTTTGTGGTAAAAATACTGTAAGTCAAGGCTCATAAGTTTGATGAATGTCATTTTTAGAATAAATGGAGAGTGGGGAACATAAAGGCATATCTGTCACCTCATATATAAGAAGAAAGTACTCATATTCATATGCTTAAACAGGGACAGGCTGGGTGCATTTAAACTGGTAATCTTTAACATTTTGTAGCATGAGGCTGCAGGCTCAAAAACTAGATTACATCAACTTTTGTGATAAACTGGAGGAAGTTTTGATGACTGAGGAGTCGGACAGGCTGAGTGGGATCATTTTTAAAGCTGGTGAGTCAGTGAATATTCCCCAAATATAAAACATGAGTAAGTTTGTCTCCCAGAGTGATGTTAAAAATAACACTACAAGCAAACACAGATACCAGGTGGCAATACAAAGAAAAGTCAATTAGCTAAAACTCACATTATGTATAAAGTCAGCACATGCACTTTGATAAACGCCTTGTAGTAAAAGCATTAATCATGTTACAGATAGGCGATAATATCACTTTTTAATCTTATGCTGCTTCTGTACCTTATTTGGTTTTCCTGTCAGAGCTCCCGATCTGTCCTCCTCAGTAATAATGCTTTCAATTGGTAATTTCCGCACCACTGGCACAAAAGTGAAAATAGAAGGCTTAGATGGCACTCCTATTGAAACCTGTAAAACAGAGGCGAGAGGAACAAATCGTCCACGTTACAAGCTCTTGATAAGAATTTCCCAGTAATTTCCGTGTCAAGCACAAACACTTACTTACAGTAAATGATGAGTCAGTCATAATGACTTCTTCCCTATTAAAAAACTAATTTAAAGGATCATGATGAGCTATCCATAAAATCCATGTTTCTCAGAGTTGATTACCACTGAATTTCAGATTTAGAATATCTTATTTATTTCTGCTTCACAGGGTTGTGTAACTATACCCCGCCACTAATGAGCCATCATCACACGCACACATAGATTAGTTAGCACCCTGCAGCTCAAAGCCTCGACACATCCAATCTCAATAAGGAGTAATGAGTCGCAATTAAATCGGTTCATGTTCTCGTCTGCATAAGGCACCGCATGTGTGGTACTGTGCTGTGCTGTCAGTCTGGGTGAAAAATGCTAAAGATGTCTCACTGAACCTCTGTATAAATAAGATGCTCCCTTTGTGTTAAACTAATGCCATGGTGACTAAAACTTGAGCAGCTTTGAAATCTATGGGCCTTTTCCACTGCAGGCACTAAACAACCGTAACTTAACATGTAGCCATTGTCAGGGATTCTGCTTCTGTAAATGCAAGTGGCAGGCGCTCTTGCAGCATTGCCGGCTGTGCTGTCGAGCCGATGTGTCGTCACATCATAATAAATGACCACTACAACAAGCACAAGTGGATCAAGGACCGCGATGCAGACAGCACAAGGCAATATTCTGATTCTGAATATCCAACATGCATCTTTTGCTGCCTTGTTAAATGGCATTTGGGGAAATACGCTTATTCACTTGCAGAGAGTTACATGAGATGTCACTCTCATGTGTGTATGGTAAATATGAAGTTACAGCCAGCAACAGGTAAGCTTAGTTTAGCATAAAGACGGGAAACACGACTAGCCTGGCCTTTCTGTCTAAAAGTATAAGAAATTCACCTACCAGCACCTCTAAAGCTCACAAGCCAGGCTGTTTTCCCCTATTTCTAGTCATTATGCTAAGCTAAGCTAATCGCCTGCTGGCTGTAGTTTCATATTTTGTGTACAGATATGAGAATTGATCTTCTCATCTAACTCTTGGCAAGAAAACAAATAAGGAAAATAAGCCAAAAAGTCGAGTGGTTCCTCGAACAAGAAAGAAATAATCCAGCGTAACTCCAGATAAAACCACATAGCTTTAGAGGTGCTGGTAGGCAGATTTTGTTACCTTTGGACAGAGCCAGGCTACCTGTTTCACCCTATTTCCAGTCTTTTTGCCAAGCTAACCAGCTGCAGGTTGTAGCTTGATGTGAGAGGTACTGATCTTCTAAGCATCTGTCCATGTACAATTGTAGATTGTGCATTGTTTTTTATTACTATCTCTCTGTTTGCATCTGGTTACTGCAATGAATGTAGAATCGCAGCCTTTATACTGTGGCCTCTTGCTTTGTGGCTGGATTTTGTTGTATTTGCACCAATTTTGATCACAATACTTTACGTTATTAACGGATCTTTCTTATTAACGTGCAGCAACTCCTGACCGCCAGCTTTTAGCACCCAGGATGTAATTTTTTTATCACATGATTATTGAAAGTTGCTTTTTTAAAATCAAAACAACTCCCATCAAACATGTTATCTAAGATAAGTGTTTTCATTACCAAACAGATATGTGATGTCCTCTGTGAAACTGAAAAGGGGCTCGTGTCAAACCACTTTGGTGTTGATGGTATAAAACAACCTCTGGGACAAGCAGGTCCATACTGTGAAACTGTCTGCAGAGGTGACCTATACATCCGGCTCTCAGCTTTTCCTGTATAGTTAAATGGATTGATTTTCACCGAGGTCACCCATCCAGAAAATGTATGAAGAGTTGGAGCTGCGACTTGTGGTGGGTAAAAGCTCCTATATATGAAAGACAGCAACCTCTTTATATAATGGCATTTTGTGTGAAAACATTTTCTATTTATTCCCACCGCAGCAATCAAAGCACGCACTCAAAAGTACTTCCGCTGCTTACTAATCACGCTTCTTCTCTCCACAGTGTTGTTGGGTCATCTGTAAAATGCAAACTGGAGGGTAAGGGCACTGGGATTTCCTTCACTAATCAGTGGAGCGTATTGTAGCAGACACTTGAGACAATAAAAAATGGATCACACATCATCTGCTTATTGATGTAGACACAGTCAGAGAATTAGCATATTAGGTTCTGTTTTACCTTTCATCTCATAATTTCACTGCAGACACAAGTTCAGCCAGCCAGCCCGGTTCTTATAATAATGTGTGGCAGGTTAAATTTGGAAGAAGATAAAAAAAAGCAGCAGCGAAACAAAATGATTACCAAGACGTTTACAAACACAGATTTCTTATTTTAAAATGTAAAATTGCATTCGTTATTTGAATGATATGTTGTTGCTCCTGCTGGAAACATTTTAATGAAGTTTTCAGAGCAGTGTTTTATTATTTCTTACTCTGTGCATCACATGCTGGTCTTCAGGAATGACTTGACTGCACTTGAAGGTAACTTCTGTTTCAAAAGAACAGTAGTTCATCTGAGGAAAACACGTTTTACACTATTTTCTATGTAGTGATCTGTGCAGCCTTCTGGTTGGATGTAATTAAAATTATTTTTTTTTAAATAAGTTTTTTCAAAGAAACTGCCACCAGAACATCCATTTCTTCTTACAGCTTTTGAGTCTGATTGTGTGTCTATTGTTCTTGTTCTTAGAATTAGTCAGTACATTATTTCATAAACTATATGAGTTGACCACCCACGAGCGCTACATTATACTTTCAAATACTGGAGGAAGATTATGTCTGGTCTTCATCAGGTAGAACAGCACTGCTGCTGCACGTTGCCTTATTACTCATTTTGTACAGGTCAGGGTAATTATAATATCTTTGTGAATTGGTTTTGAACTGATGCTGCATGTATTACATTTTAAGGAGGCATGTTTGGTGCGTTCAGATATAGTGTGTGAAGCAGCTACAGAGATGGCAGAAAAAGATTTTATGAATGTGTAATAAAATGTAAAATGATGTTAAGATCTTGGATAACTAAAGAAAAAAGCACACCTATTCTAGTGAGGTTGACATCAAAGAAGAGAGAGGAAAGCCGCACACTTTTCATTTTAAATTCTATAGATCAAGGTTTCAGCACATCTTTTAAAGCCATGCAGGGTTCATCTGACTGATGTATGTTCAATAGTGTATGGGTGAGGTGTTTTTAGTCAATTCAGAGGGCAATTGACATAAACATAAGAGTCCACAGGGAGGTAATTTTTAGACTCATTTCTATGGTCTTTCTGGTTTATTATATATTCCAAAGAAGCAGAAGACAGAGACAGGTATGTAATAGACTCATGCAACCAGATTTAGTCTCTTAAACACTGAGTACATTTACATTTAGTATTACACTTTTATACAAAGGTATACTCCACTACATCTTAGAGTGAAATATTGTACTTTTTTTTTCTCCACTATGTTTATTTCACAGCTATAGTTACTGGTTACTTTACAAATGAATATTCATGATGACTTTTTAAAATATGATAGATATAGATTCAAATACTCAGTAGTATGTAAAGTAGTTAAAAATTGCACCACATTTACCAGCTGCATCATTAAATGGCTGCTCACACGTTAACGCATCATCAGAAATAAAAATAAAATATGAATGTATTCATTTTAATATAATAATAATAATATAATTTAACATTGACACGGGCCACTCTGCCTGTATAATGAGTAGTTTTACTTTTAATACTTTAAGTGAATTTTGCTAATAATACTTAACATTTTTAATGCAGGACCTTAACTTGTAATATTTTTACATTGTGGTGGTACTTAAGTCAAGGATCTGTGTACTTCTTCTACCACTTTCCCTAAAGTCATGCCACCCATGTTCTTTGTGACATAACACCTAGTTCCTGAGCCTGAGGTTCACTTGTACTTTTGAGGGCCAAGATATTTATATTAGAGATACCAGCGTATCTGAAATCAGCTGTAAATAAAGAAACAGAACAAATGCCTCGACTAAAATAATCATGTGCCATCTTATAAACTTGTTTATGTATTTATGTTCTTATGTAACCTCCTTGTTTGCGTGTCCTCTGTAGTCATAGCAGAGCAAGTTTATACTGTGAAAGGTTACAGTGAGCGTTTCCTACTTGCCCATTGGAGCCCTCTTGAATGTTTAACTGCGATGAGTGTTGCCGAGGTCATACCGTCCTCATAGATCACATTTCCAACCACCACTGGTTCACTGTGCTACATGTCGCCTCACTGTGTGCGCGCTCTCGCTCACTTATTTCTTGTGGCATCTTGGACCCGTCCCAAAGACCGAATACAAGCAGTCCTAAATCATTTCCTGAAGACCACCCTCTGTGGGGCTCTTTAAAGGAACACTCATAAACAGTGACAGACAAGTGATAAATACACTTTAAGGAAACATACTACTGAATGAATGCAAGGGACGTTATTCCTTGTGATATAGGTTGTGTGTTATATGTCCATTATTGTGCAATTTTAAATGATCAAAATCCCAAAATTGCACAGTAGCTCATCTTATGGATTTATATGTGTTCATTAATGCTTCCTCCATAGAAGCAGCTATACGAAACACTAGTTCAACTTTAAGCAGCACTCTATACTTTCCAATAGTTATACATAATAATTATTCACATAGTTTGCCACTGATGATGCTCAGTTCAGTGCCATATTGAGCTATTCCTTTGCAGAATAAGAGCACAATTACTGCTGTAAATCTGAAACCGCTGTGCTCCACAGATATTAACATGTATATCTGAGTAGACCACGTTGTGCCACAGTAAAAGCATAAACAGTTGGGCGTGTCACTGAGTAAAGAGTTTAATTACAGACAAACACACAGCCCCTCCCTCCAGAGTAGATAGGGCATGCAAATATAGCCCACTGCCAGGTGCTACTGAGCACACTGGGTTATCTCTCCAGATTATAAACAAACATTATGATGCTAAGTCTCAGACACAAGGACAAAAAAACACAAAAAATGCATATAATTCAATCAATGCCTGTAATTTTCAATATCAGCATATTAAGTTGAAAATGCCAGTGTGATCAAATAAAGCTTATGATTGCCTTTCAGAGTCTGTCGCAGGATTGCATAATTATTCACATACTTTAAAGGTAACATCTTCTATGAGGAATATATGTATAATGCATCATAAAGGTACTTATATGACCTTACAGTGTAGGGATAAGAAGTAAAAAAATGTCAGAAAAGTATAAACTTACTTACATGCAATTTTCATAAAATATTAACATTAAAAAGATGTATTTACATTAATTCTCGTAACTCATTTTTTCTGTGTATTTAAATTTATCCAAAAGCAGTTTGGTAACTGTTATTCATCCTAGAGTGACAGGAAATAACAGGATAAGTATCAAGTAGCTGCATCTGAGTGTGTCTATGTGTTTATGTGTGAAAGCCTGGAGGTGGTAAAGGGCTCAGGGGTTAATGGTGTTGATGGATTAAAACCAAATTCTTTAACTGGTTTCATTTTCTAGTAGGATTTAGCTTTGAGGAAAAAATCTTTATCTCAAAACAGAATTTAAAGCCAGAACCACTGTAACTACAAATAGCAGTGGAAAGCAAAGGCAGGTCAGTGATATTACTTCAGCCTTACAGTAAACACCCAATCTGGTACACATTTTCAAAAGAAATATATCTGTTATCAAACCCTCCTACCTTCCCCAGACTCTTATTCAAATTGTCCATTTCTGCTTCAAATGCCTCCTATCCAGAAGTGTTGCTTGTGTCCAGGCTTCGGAAAAACATCTCTCAAGACTTCAAATGTTGATCAAAGATACGGAAAGCATGATAGCCGCCTCGTGAAGTTTAAAGTGTATTGCTGTTGGTGTGTGCATCGCCCTGCAGATTTCCTTTTATAGACACATAATAGCCATAAATAGCTTGCAGACAGCAGTCAGCCTGCTGGGCACCAGTAACAATGTTCACACTGGGAGTTACAAACAACACAGCTCTGTCTCCCTGGAAAGTTCACTTGTCCACAATGTTAGCACTTTTTTTCTGAAATAAACTCACATTCTTCTTCATTTATCTCCATGAATGACTAAAAGTTGTGTATTCTTCCCCAGCATGGGTCTCATAAATGATATACAGCTACAATATGATAGACATCATGCTGAAAACATGACAAATATCTTGACTGACTGAGCTCAGATTATTAAAAAAGAGAGGTGGAGATGATTGTATTGATTGGACAAAAAAAAACCTGTTGAGAAAATAAATGCTGCCATGGAGAATAAACAAGCAAGAGTCAAACATTTGTGTCTCATTTTTCTCCACAGGGGACGGCGACAATTACCTCATTATGATCAAACATTCAAGAAAGCATTTATTTTTTAGCACAGGTCTGTGAAGAGCTCGCATTGTGTGGCGAAGCTGTTGTAATGACGAATGAATTGAAAAATGAATAAAGGCATCATCAGTGTGAACTTGCATGTCTGACAGCTGAACATATAGCAAAGTGCTCTATGTGTGGGCAGCATTAGAAAATTCTGATTTTAAAAGATTTTGAATTTTATCCAGCACAGCTGATGTATTTTCTAATACAGAACACTACTTTTGAATTCGTATAAACAATATGATGTTAATGTAGCCTCCAGATAATCTAAACCGCTGCCAGCCAGCAGACTGATGTGACAGAGGCATCACAGTTTCCAATAATGAGTAATCAGGTGGCTTGAAACAAATTAATTTACTTCCTTGTTTGCTACTTCATCGACTTCTCTGTTCCCTTATCAGTGAGTGAAAGCAGACCTCCGGAGTGGATGCTAATCCTTTAAGTACACTACATTCTTCATTCCTGTCACAGCTGTTCTTGTCTATTTCCACCCTGCTATCTCCCTCCCCCTGTTTCTCTGTGGCAGTCACACACAGAGAAAATCACAATAAGACAAAGCATACACCAAAGCCTGGCACCTGTTTGTTTTATACTCTTAGGAGTATTGTGATTTTGTATTAATTTAGATTAAAAGCATTGGACAAGTGCCTGAAATGTAAATGTGTAAACGCTTTTGAGCATCAAATTCTAAGCAGATTTGATAGCAACAAGTCCTAAATTATCGCCTTAAGCGATGGATATCCAGTCTCTGTGGAAAAGGCAGAAAGTCACATCTATTTGCTTTGATTTCTGGTGTGTAACATGTGACACTTAGGTATTAGCTTTTGGCCTCAAGGAAAGTCTCTGATACTGAAACACTAAATTTAGTCTGGTGTCAGCCCATTAGTGAACACCAGCAGAGATACATCTCTAATCCGCTGTTTCAATGAACCCAGCCTTGATTTGATCATGTTCGGTTTGAATTGCCAGCGTCCAAATGTTAAGTATTTATCATTATGTAATGAGATATTTGTCAAATATTAAAAGAAATCCCCCCACAGAGAAA
This sequence comes from Siniperca chuatsi, assembly GCF_020085105.1. Lineage (NCBI taxonomy): Eukaryota > Metazoa > Chordata > Actinopteri > Centrarchiformes > Sinipercidae > Siniperca > Siniperca chuatsi. Next base: position 13,685,530 of record NC_058052.1, read on the forward strand.
GAAAATAATTCAATGCAAGTTTGTGAAAAGTAACTGAGTAAAATGCTACAAATTGCTTCTTGTCGTCAGATAAATGGTTTTAAAGTTTAACTGCAGATAAATATCAAATAGAATTATTGATTTGGATCAGTTAACTTGATAACATTTCTTTCATGACTGTTGTATTTTATCTTTTGTCTGGTGTTTGTGCATAGTATAATATTCTAAACTAGATGAAGCAGAGAAATTGATTTTATGAAACAGTGAAGTAACTGAGACAAAAAAGGGAAGAAATCAAAAAACATGGCTGATCCAAACAGAACATTTCTTCTTCTCATAATTTATGCCACTGTCAAAACAGTTACCAGACGCGTGACTGTGGCAACAAGGGACAATTATGAGATAATGGTAAATCTTAAAGCAGAGCGTACAGTGTAACAGTAGCACAGTCATAAAGTCATCATCTAAAGTTTGCTAACGTCTGCTACTGATCAGACTCATGGATTGATAATAAGACCTGTGTACCGGAGATGGCGCCTGTTCAGTCCAGTAATGACTGCTCGCCTGGCATGCGCCAAAAAGATTTCTAGCTTCTGGGTTTACTTCAATTTTGAAAAAACGGGTCCTTGGTTTCAGAGGTAGACAAAAGCAACTTCTCATTTTTGGCCTGCGACAATTGACTTTTTTTAAGTTCTGGAAAGGCAAAAACAAAAGACACCACCTTTAAATTCTTTAAATGCTGAGTATCATAAGCCTCTGGTCATACCAGACCAAGAAAGGCTGTAACAGTAAAACTACTGAGAGTGTTGAGTTGAGCAAGGGTGTGTTGTTTTGAGGGGGTTTATTTGCTAACTTTTCATTTTTAAAAGGTAGACTATGTTATTCCTTCTTTTAAAGTTATATGGTGTCGGTTTAAGTTATCAGGTTGTCAAGATTTATATGACTTTGACACATTTGCAAAACTAAAAATCACTACGTTAGATTGCCATAATTTCCAAATATTATTTGCCACAAAACATGCAGTCCGGTTGCATAACCAACGTTCCCAGAGTCCCAGTTTTATTACTGAGTCATCCAAATCGGTGCTCATCCTCTTCAGGTCCTCCCACTGACTTTACAAGAACGCCTCTTAAGACAGACGAAGACTTAAGTCTCACAACATGAGCCCGACCTGCCAGTAATTGACTCTGAATTGAATCTCACACACTGGATGTGCTTTCCAACAAGGTGTGTCCCCAGATTATTATCACCCAGCAGACACTCATCATTGCACTTGTGCAATATGGTGCAATCCAGTACAACACCACCACAAATTACAATCTCAAGATACCTGTCACACCAACATCCTGTCAACAAAAATGTATCTTTTACTGAATTGCAGTATACTGTGTAGGTGTTCATGTCATTGAGTTCATCCTCAGCACATAGCCAGTATAAACATCAGCATGGATTTGTCCATCCTACAACTCAAAGAAAAGTCTCTTGCAACAATACATTTGCACTTTATTGAGAAAGTGAACACTCAACAATGAACTGTTGTTACTGTGGGAATGTAAAAGCTGTGAAATAATACAAGGAAGGTAATGACATCTATAATCTCTCTCTTTTTCTTTTCAGAAAGCAGAGCATATAATCTCTCTGAATTTATCTTATACATGAGGTGTGTGAACACATGAAGCAGAGTTCAGTCCGTCTCAGGATTCTGCAAGACTCGGACTCCCTCCTGTGCACTCTGTTCAGCCATGTGGCGTTTTATCTCGGTACAGACTATAAAAAGTTTGAGTGCTTCACATTGTCGCATGACGAGACACTATTTACCAGCTCATTCATAATTTACAGCACAGTGGTGTGTAGTAGAGGTAGCCATCAGCATTCATTGTTTAATTGACTGTATTTAACATTATGACATGTATTTCATTTGGACATTAGAGATCAGTCTGTTCATGCTTTACAGTCTCTGTTCAATGTAGTTGCACAGGCAAAACTGTGGTTTTAGTAATAAAAATAGTCTTGAAGTTGTCCATTCTTGTAAATGACTAATCAAATAGCCTACTATTAGCAGCAATGGAATCTGACAGACAAAAAAGCTTTGCAGTGACGGTAAAAAACACATTCCAACAGTTTGTTTTACACTAATCCTCCACAGTAACATCACTGAAAATGCTTCAGTACCAAAAGAACGAAGAGCTGGAAAATAACAGTCTGTTGCCTTCATGTACTGTATGTACCCCTTCCCTGTGGTCAAGGAGGGTAGAAAGCGCTGTCGAAACAGTGTATGCGTCTGTCAGGGTCATGTAGCGGCTCTCTGCTGGCGCTCTGTGTCAAGAGCTCCACATCCTCATCTGAGGTAGAGGGATGAGTAAGGATGATCCGCGGGATCTGTCAGATGATTGCCAGAGAAGAAAATAGGATTGGGGAAGGAAAATCGTCATGTGTCAAATGCTGAAATCTCAAAATCAGGTCATATAATTTTCAAATGTTTGTTTTTGCGGGGTTCTTTAACTCGGGAAAGGCTAAAATGAGGTGATTTCAGTATGAAATAATATAGTAGGTGGTATATGCTAATGAGGGATGAGAAATCTGCTTACTGTCATTCTATGTTTCCCCCCTTGAAGTGAATCATTTTTCGTCAAGGCGTCTGCCTCCAGTTCAGACAAGGTCCTCTTCAGGTCGCTCTCCAAACCAGACTAAAACACAAAAAAACAAGAAACAAGACAAAGAAAAAAGAAGTGTATAAGACTGACTGACAGTGTTGTTTTTTTAAACCGCACATGGTTTGAGCCACGTTTTAAAACAATGGTGAAATTTAAAAAGTGTGTTCTGTTTGTGCTGTGATTTGAGTAAACCACCCACAATGCCATTGCCGTTACAGACAACCGCCTCAATCTTCTTGGACAAATAGTCTTCTGCGCTTTCCTTTTTCGGCTGTTTGCTCATCTGGCCTCCGCCGTCCTGGCTGCACAGCTGTCGTCCCGTCACGTCCTGAGGACCCTGAGGCTCGTCCAGGTCGCACACCTCTGGAGGTAGCAGCCTCTCTCTGAGTACTTTCATCTTGATGCAGCTCCCAGCATTCCTGAGGGCGCTGACTGCCTGGTGGTGGGTCGCAGCCTGCATGTCGAGGCCGTTGACCTGGATGGGCCGTGGTCACATTATACTTTTAGGGCCGGTGAAAGTAGGCGCAGGAGTCAGAGGTGAAGGAGCAGCATAGGTTCTCTGAAAATAGCATGTCTATTCCCACTACAGGCACTGATGAGGATTTTTCTAATCAGCTTTAAACTACCAAGGTGTGAATCTAAATATAGATTTTGAATTTTTATTTGCTGTTTTCTATTTGTCAGCCTCATAATGGCTTTATCATCAGCTGAGTGTCCGCTGCTGGTCTTATGATGCCCTCCATTGGTCACAAGAGGAACACCAGCACTTGGGTTTTATAATGACATTCTTACAGCCAATATAAAGTACATGTATGTGATTTCCATTCAGTCAACAATATATTGCATGCTATATTTAACAGTCTGTGAAGAAGAAATTATGAACAGAGTTTACAAACATGAGAAAAATGATTCCCCGCCTACCTCCAGCAATCTATCTCCAACATGGATCCCTGCCTTTTCTGATGCCCCCCCTTTATTTACTCTGGAAATAAAAATGCCCTGAAAGGAAATAAACATATTAGCCTGAATGAAAGTTGTAATAAAAATGTGCTCAAAGCTTTTTTTTTTCTGTTGGTAAATTTGTTCAAGTTGAATGTGTACTGGTAGGAGTGCAGGAAAACAAGGTTCAAGGCTGCTGCTTCTCATCATATTCATTCAGAAAGCCAAACGATCAAATATGTAGCAAGAGACTGAGCAATGCTGGCTCTTCTGCACCAGCACTTACCTCATCATGGTCTTTGTAAGGCAGAGAGCCCTTCCCACCAGCAATGCTGATTCCCAAACTACCCCTCTGGCCAGACACTTTGATCTGTAACTAAGAGGAAATAGTTTCATTACAAATAAAAAGCTAGAATGTATATGCAATTTAGGCCTGAGTGGAGCAAACAAAAATTTGATTAGCAATCATTTGCCACAATCAATACGGTTTCCTGCAGGAATAGTACAACCCTGCAGAGATAATTTTGACATTTAAGAAAGATACAGCGTGCATTTACTCTTAATGGCACTTGGGAGATGAATGGTTCCTGAGGAAGGGTCTTCTCTGTCACCAAAGAAGCCTTCAGACGCCCTGTGATGGAGGAGACCTTTATGTTGTGGACAGGGTCTCCATGGAGGCCGGACCCCGCGTTAAGAGCTCTGTGATGCAGACATTTCCTGCCCTCCTTCCTTTCACCTCTCTGATGGCGAAACCGGCGTGGTAAGGCGTCGCTCTCCGACAGCTGGCCTGCGCCATCCTGGTGAAAAGAAATGATTCAATGCTTTTACCGTCTATCTGAGACATACGTCAGGGGAGCCTAATATTTCACTTCACAAGACATGAGCAAAATGACAGACTGTAAAAGGCTGAAAGACTGCAGCAGGACACACTATCTGCAGTACAGGTGGTTAAAGGTGGGGTATGTGATTCAAATCCAATACATGGCTCTTAGTCAAATTCAGTGACTATCTCCTCAGGGTCCGCTAGCTGTCTGTTCAGTGTGTGAGCTGAATAAATACCTCTGGTGTTTGTACACAGCCCTGGCTCTGTAAATGGGAAATAAACAAGCCACACAACACCATTTCAGCCATGATTTGTGTGTCAGGTACCGTTAAATGACTTGCCCATGGACATTCAGCTTACTTTCTAGTTTGCTAAAATATGCTGTTGTTGTGATGTTTGCTATAGCAGCAGGAGAGTTGTGAGTATCGCTGTCTGGAGCTGGTGTGCTGCTCTGGGAAACCGTCTCGTCCTCTCTGGCTGTTAGCTTAGCGGCAGCAACTGTAGGGACAGTTTTCTAAACCACAGCCTGGCTAACATTAGTTACATTACTTGCTGTGTCGTTGTTCGCTCTACATCATGGTATTTGTCATGGTATTGGATTTCTCCAGAATCGCCCCCCCCCCCCCTTTTTTTTTTTTTTAAATAAAACTGTGTATCCCCATATCAAGAGAAATCAAGATTTTCAACATGAACTGGCTAAGATACCTAAGTTGGAAAACAGACCTCCTCGGGATGCTCAGTTGCCTCTGCGTCCTTCTCTGCGCTGGAGCAGCGACCGCACCCTGCGTCGCTGGCCGGGAACAGGTGAGGACCTGCCTGCTGACACTCTTTGTTTGCCACCCGGCTGAAGCCTGGGGTGGCCCAGTTTTGGCTACTGGTCATGAGGGACGGGTTATTATGAGGATTTCTACACTCCTGGAGATAGTCAGAAGACACCACCCTTCGCTGAAAATGTAATGTCAATGTAATATCTGGAAGGAAATAGCTGGTGACAGTGATGGATCAGTGGTGAATTATGAAACCATGTCCCTCATCTTGAAAGCAAGTGTAAACGGACATAACGCAGCACAATTTCTCTAAGCTGATCATGGGAGGAATCTCACGCATTTCAGTAGAGCAACTGATAATCACGTATTTAAGACGCACTAAGAAAATCCTGCTCGACTATTCATAATGCATGCATATTTTGTGCACCAGGGGGCACCAACAGTCATTACTTCAGAGTGTAATTGCACTACTCTCACTGGTACAATTGTTTCAAGGACCTAAAAAGCAGCCAAGATAGAAGCTGGATGTCCAAAGCTTTATGTGTTTGTGTCTCTTTCTCTGCCTTCTGCCAAAATCCAATTGTCTTCTGATGCATCTTGAGAAGGAGGCAAAGGAAGAGAGTGAAGGATGATGCCATGCATGAAATGCATTGTAGTCTCACTCACTTAAAAATAGTGGAAGGCCACCTAAAGCTCTTAAATAACAATACCAAGACCTTAACTGATGTTATGCATAAAAATGGCTGATACTGTAAATTATCAGTTTTTAAAATGTCTTTTGACCTAAGTGATACAAAGATAGCATGCTTGTCTTCAAATGCCAAATCAAAAATGTACAATGAGATTCAAATAAAGGTGCACTTGCCACAAACATTAGCATTGGAGCTACAAACTAAGATAATGCATCATATATACACATTCACTAATATACTTAAAGCATGCCAGCGTCAGTACAACATGCAGGGTAGACAAGTCAAATATGACACATGCTGGCAGAGCATTACAGAAACATCATGCACTGCTAGACAGACAAAACAAGCAATGGAGGGGGTCAGGAAATGGACTATCTGGTTTATTGCCTCAAAGCAAGCCAGTTTAAGTCTCAGCTTACTTTGTCAATATATTATTTTTGGATATGGACAATAAGAAAGACCACACCAAATGTATCTTGTTTTTAAATCTGACATTTAAAAGTTCAACTTAAGTGAGATGATATTAAACCAGAACGTCTTTGATATTCTCTCTAAACTCAACAGGCTGACTAATAAAATTAAAGCAATAACAAACATGATGTTTAGTGTTGCACTCATTTTATTGATCAGTGGTTAAAAAGTCATCCAAATCTCCAGGCACAGTGCCAATTCGAGATCTGTTTTGTGCAGTTTGATCAGAAAATAATTATAAACATAAAACCAACACTTGAACCACTTTCTCTGGTCCACTTGTTGCAATCAATTTAAAAACAAAATAATACAATTTATGATGTACCATGTAAAAGAATTTGAGAAACGCTGAGAAGTGCATTAAAGTGGAACTTCTAACAACTGCATTTTTAAAGGATGCCATCCTTGTGGTACGAACCAAACCTCTGATGATTATTCTATACAGTACTCTTTGTTAAAAGGGAAAGAAAACTTGTTTTTAAAATACAGCTGTTTTTGGCATCTATTTGAAAAACATTGCAAAGCAGTGAAGCACAGCACATATAAATAAGACAGCATTGTTACTTCTGCATAATTAGATTGTAAATGAGTAATTAAGGTTTGATGTGCAGTACTTAAATCCAAACTTAATTAATTAATCAAATCTATTTCTTATCCAAAAATAGGTCTAGATGTTTTACAGGATTCAAGGCCATCCACTCGCCCAATGACAATTATAAGGATTAAATAAGACATTAGTGACTGTGTTTTGTTCATTGCTTTGATGTAAAAAAAGAAAGAAGAAAAAGTACCAAGAAAAAAAAGTTAAAATATCTGCAACTGTTTAAGAAATTTGCTATACATTTTTATTTACATCTGAGCTGCCAAAAAGTATAAAAGTATCAATATTCACAAGAGACTATACAATAATCTTTAATCAGTAGGTCCAAAAACTCCTGCTTTTGTGTTTGCCCAAAATGTAAAAAGAAGTATTCACCCAGTGTTTTGAAAATAGATATAGAACAAATATATAATACATTTACAAAGGTTTGACCATATCGTAAAGACTTATAATAGTGCAACTACCTAATGAATATTTTTAAAAAGAGGCATTTATAAAAGTAATAAATCTCTAAAATATATTTTAAAAATGAGCTTCTCTGTGCAGATTATTGCTGTGGACATTAATTAAAAAGAGGAAGGCACAGCGGCCCTGATAGACTGCGTCAAACACGTTTTACACAGGACTGGAGATGGAGTAAGGTTACAGGCGTCCCAGGGTTTAATCAGAGGAGGAGTAGGCCACACCGGGGTTCGTAGGTAAAAGAAAAAAGGGGGGCTGCGGGGTTGTGCGGGATGACACGGCGAGAGACAGGAGGTAAAAAAACATTTCTGAGGTAAATGTCACACAGACGTGGTCACTCTGTCTGCAGCATTATTGACCTCGTTTTTGTTGGAGTCCAGGCCTTTGGCAGCGTTCAGGTCGTTGCGGAGGTTCTCGGCTGCTTTCTTCATTGTTTTCAGCTCACCGGGGTGAGGCGTGGCCCGTCGAAGTAGTGTTCCCTGTGTGGAGGAAACAGATTCAAATTAGTGGTACATTTTTTATATCTGCAGCAAATAGACGAATGGTTTCCATCTGATCTACATGGTGAGCTTAGAGAAGATGACTTAAAGGACAAGTCTGGCTAAAGGCTACTTCATAATTGAGCATCATTACAAAATGACCAGACATGAGACAAAATGATGAGACATATTAAATCAAATATGCTTGTTAGCAACAAGTTAAATACATTTTGATGTTGATGTAATTACAGTTCAATTGTGGAGGAAAACTAAAGAATCTACAGTTTTTAGCCATGCTAGTGGCTAATGGGGATAGCAATGTCAGTCTGTCAGTCTGGTCCACTACTTTGGTCTAGACTGAAATATCTGAAAAACTATATAATAGATTGTCATTACATTTTGGACAGACATTTATGATCCGCAGAGGATGAAGCCTACTGACTTTAGTGATCCCCTAACTTTTCCTCTAGCACCACCAGCAGGTTAATATTTGTGGTTCAGTGTGAAATATCACCAACTACTGGATGGATTGCCCTCAAGCTCACTGGTCTCACCTTGTCGTCATCCTCCTCCTCATCATCCTCATCCAGGAAGTGAATGGCACTGATCCTGTTCACGGCTTTGTTGTCCCACGTGTCATCTGCCATCTCATTCACCAGGCTCTCCAGGGCTCCACAGCGGGCAAGATTATCAGAGCCTGGGGTTGTTTTTAAAAGAGGCAACACAATTTGTATTACTGGAATTCGTGCGCACATCAAAATGCTCAGACAGAATTACACAGTGCAAGCCGAAGTGAATATTCCAGCAGATTAAAATCAATATGGTTGTTATGATTGCTTTTCTGCAATCTGCCAACTCAAGAAATGAAAGCTGTCACATAACCAAGAGCCTGAAACTGCCAGATCACAGTTTCAAATCCCAGCTTAGTCACAGGCTTACAGCAACACAATCTTCCCTGCCCCCAACCCCAGCTTCAGCCTCACTCGTCTGACCTCCACCAGTCTTATATCTCCATCTTTCCCACAAGAGAGAGACAGCACGTCACAAAAACGAATGAATAAAAGGCACCATTTCTTCTTGAGTGAGAAACAAAAAACATCTTTTCAAATGCAAAGTAAAGTGACAAGCAAGGAAGAAACATTTTGTAGTGAATCACAAATACTCCACAGATTTAGGCACAAGGCTGTGGATGACAGCAAAGAATAAAATTTAAATAAACTGTTGTATCAGGCAGAGATAGAGCCGGCCCTCAGCCACATCTCTATACCCAGTGGGTGAGCTTTTAATGGCAGCAGGCCAGCCGCTGCTAAGCCTCTTTAGCTGTCCAATCCACCGCATTTCTAAAAAACATAACTGAGGAGGTCCTCAAGGGACAGGAGAGGCCCTGATCTGTTATAAGCACTGTGTTCCCTTAGAGGACCTCATAATCAACAGATACTGTGGGGAAGGATCAAAAGGCGCAGAACACACTGTGCTTCCCCGAGCAGATCATGTGATAATATCATGAAAACCGCAGGGCACTAAATACTCGGAGACGATGCAAGACCTGATGAGGAATATTACTCAAATGTCAGTGTTGGCATCCAGTCATTTCACTCGACAAGAAGCTCGACACTTAAGAAACATGGAGACACTGACACTTCTCGGATGTATATACAAACAGTACACATGCAAAGAAACACTGTTTCACATGATCACATACAGTATACTGTAATTTCAATCAACCAGTCCAGTGTGAGAAAAATGTCTAGATACAGTCACTGCTCTTGATAATACTGATGATTCATGGTGGTTATTCAAAACTCCTGAAGATTATCCTTCGCTTGATGAAAAACATTACCTTTATTGTCTGATTCACATGGCTGTTGAGGCAGCAGCACGCAGGTGAGCACCTTCTCGCCTGAGACAGGATCCTCGTCGGTCTGAAAGGTGAGGAGAGGCTGCGACTGGTTTTCTGACAACCATAGGGCCTTCAGTCGTAGTGTGGTCAGCGACATCGGTAAGTGGGTGAGCCTGAAAACAAACAGGATATAAATCATTAACTGGCTCATATCACATAGGATATAAAGAAACCACATGACACCTGCAGGTTTTTACTGTCAATGCATACACACTGCTATGTAAACATGTTGGATTAGTACTTGTGTCATGTAAGGATGAGGAACTTGGTAGCTGTCTTGACAATGTGGAGGAGGGGAAACACTCTCCAGACAGATGGGTGAACATGTTTGTGTGTGACTAAAGCAGCAGACATCGCTGCGGCTTTCTCTGAAGACAAAGCTTGGATCAAAACAATTACTGGCAGAGAAACAAAGCCAAAACAACCTCTGACTGACAGCGAGTAATACTGCATAGTCAAAATATCAAGATAATCTTTAGGCATCAGAAAGTAGAAAACATGTATTTCATCAAGTATTTATCAAGTATGATATAAAATATTTTTAAATCATGTTTCAGTATTTGGTTACGCTACTCTCTCCACCTCAGCCACCAAGAGATGAGTGAAAAGAAGATATGAGTGTGTTGTTGAACGAACCTATTTCCAGAGACATCCAGCACATGCAGTTCTGTGGCTTGTGACAGCTCTGACGGTATCCTCGTCAGTCTGTTCTCTCGTACACAGAAGACATTCAGACCGCTGCAGCCCCCGATCTAGATAACAGAAGAGACAACCTGATTAGGCTGCACATCAGTCACAGTACAGGTGTCCTGTTAAGCTTAAAAACAGACACACAAATGTTTCAATTGTACTTTTTAAGAAAACCAGGACTAAAGAAACCAGAGTATATCTGTTGTCAGCATTTGGGCACTTTGCCCCAGAATTGGTGATCTCAGTGGCAGAGCAGTTAAATATCAATGGGATGTGGCAGAGGGACCTAAAATTAGAACAATTAGGCCTAATAGCCAGACAAAGCAGAGCCTTGATGGGCCAGCTAAACTGCAGTGGTAATCTTTTAATCTGCTCAGACTTAGACCTGAGCAGGATACAAGTGCTGTTACAGAGATTCATCATGTTAAACGGAGCAGGCTAAGCTCATTATTAACACACGGAAATATGATAGGTGCTTATTGCATTCACAAAAGGGAATAGAGTAAACAAAGCATAAGGAATAAACAAATTCTAAAATACATTATTAGGTCCGCTTCCATGTAAACACAGACAAAATTCAGCCAGGGAAAAAGCATTATGAGCAACTAATCAACAATCAATAGAATCTATAGAACTGGGCGAATAGTCAAGTTGCTCAGCAAAGCACAAATCAATACTTGGGTCATGGTTACACTGTGATTGTTAGCGATGTCATGCAATGCTGGTTTGAGAAAACAGTGACACCATCGATTCATTATCTAGGCCAACTGTTATTTTTCTCCTAACGCTGCAGTCTTGGCATCATTAAGACACAGGGGCATTGTACAACGTCTGAAGAAGCCTTTCAGATGAAGCTTTAAACCAGGCGAGCCTTCACTTCAACAGACAAGAGGTCAGAAAAGAATGTCACATACAAACACAATGGAGACACTCAGACAGAGCTGAACAAACCAGAAGACTGAGCAGTAACAGTGACATGAGAGAGGACAACAAGTGAGAGCATTGTTGATCTAAATGTGAATGAACTTAGACAGTTTGAGCCAATGAAAATCTTAAACTCACTCAAAACAGTTGCATTAAAAAATTACATAACAATAATTGCATGTTAGAACTGCAGTTTCAGACGTGCAGGTCTGATCCAAACTAAAAGTAAGAGCAGCAGTAGTTTAGACCTGAACAATGTCGATTTGTGCCATCTATAGGCAAAGATTATGTTGAGATATGAAAAATTTACCTCCTTAGGTAATGAAGTTAGCTGATTTCTGTCACAGTTGAAGTTGGAAAGTCGCTTCAATTTCCCAACACTCCTAGGCAAACTCTGTAACATCAAAACAAACAATTAGAAAGAACACCATGCGCTTGCATAGTTCTTAAATAAACTAGAAGCTTAATAACCACAGAGGCAGAATAAGAGTATTTCCTTATCTCATTTGTCTCTTTACATTATCTTTAGTGTTAAGAAAAACTTATTAAGCAGTTTGTATCATTGGTCAATTTATCCATAGGACAACATAGACAGCCAAATCATCCCTGTGACACCAGCATAGTGTAGTGAGACAAAAGGAGATGTGCTGCTCACACAGTTGTTTCACTTATTAACACTAAAGCGAGAGCGGCCATGTATGCATCCCCTGAATGGGGATTTCAATCTCTGTTTCACGCTGTGTGTCATCACTGTGTATCAGTGAATGAGTGCGTCCATCATAATTTAACCTGACTGGGAAACCAAGTCCTCAACATATGCTGACCCACACCAGACCTCTAAGTGATGAAATGACATTCCTAAATTTGACTGTAACTCTAATATATATATATATATAAAGTGACCACAGTTACATGTTAGAAGGTTTTTTTACCAGTTCAATTTCAAGATGCTACTAGTTGTCCTTTTTGGGTGATTTTGGTGAGAAAGTTCTTATTACTTAATGGCTACGTTTACCAATAGGCCAATCCCCAAACACATTCCAGATGTTTTACATGTCAGTGTTTAATTACGAGGCTGTGCTAATGTTTTCAATCAGTTCAATAGCATAGCATAAAAGGCAGATTATTGTATGCTTTTTGGGCTACTGCATAGTGCTCAATAGTGCATTTTTCACGAGTGTGGTGGTGATGATGCAGCTTGGTAAAACGCACAAACAAACAAATCTACACATCTATAATATATGTTTGTAATGAGGATTCAATCTTTATCCTTTCATTATACCAAAACCATTATGTGATGTGCTGCTGCTTCCATGATGACAGTGTTTATGCGACTGTGTTTATGGATATGTTAGCAATTATTTTATGTTAAGTTGAAATATATGTACTTTAACAGTCGGCCTGGCCTACAGCTATTTTCAAGTTGGTTACCATGGGCCAGCCAAAGCTAAACTTTGTAAAATAAGTGTGACAGTACTAATCCCATAGTGTTTTCTTTAAAGTTCCCTCCAGACAAATTTGTAAGTATGTAAAAATACACTGCTATGATTAATATTTTGTTTAACATGGTTATCCCACATAAAAGTTTTTTAAAATAAACTCAGAAAAAGCGGCTGGAAGCACATTTACTTTTTCTTTCTCATTGATAAATTATGGAACTATGAATGCCCCGCCCACCACAGCTGCATGTTAGGTTGACCGGTGCCAGTGAGAGCATGGATGTGGGTGAGAGACATATCCATGGTGAGAGAGCAGTGCAAGTCAAAATGGCTAGAGTTAGAGGAAACATCAGAGAGATTCAGCCATACATGTTTGAGCCTCAGTCACACCCAGATGAGGAGTGTGTTGTTCACCAAAATCTGCAACCAGCAGATGTATCAGAATGGTAAGTATAGTTAGCATCTTTTATTTGTTTATGTTGTATGTTAGCTTCTTAGCTTGTAACTGGCAGTGGCAGACACAGCATTAGTGGTTGTGAAACATACAATAATATCTGCTACGATGTTACAGTGTGTTCACATTGTTATTACGTAACGTTAGTAGATAGTGGAAGGAAGCTCCAGGGTCTGGTTTATATCCAAAAACTGCACACTCTACCATGTTTGCTGTCAAAACTCTCACTACACTAACTTAGTGCAAACTCTTGCTCTGTACTAACAAGTCTGCTCTGCACTGGAAATTTTAGGTTTCTTTGCTGGTGGCATTGCGACTGGCTTTCAAATTTGTGACATTCCAAATTATAGATTTATAGCCTGCCCGGAGTACTTTGAATCTCAGATTTTAGGGAAGTGTACAGACATTTCCCCCTTCGGTTGAGGAATG